>NC_143014.1:415887099-416209808 GCF_055824585.1 Amblyomma mixtum | reverse complement strand
ACACTCGTGTATGGAAGGAGAACACACATAAAAAGGATTCAACAAAAAGACTAGAAAGAAGAAGAAATGCACAACTGAATTAGATCACTTTGCAACCATGAACTATTCGAACAGAAAGAGTAAAACATATATGAAGGCAGTAAATGAGGGCTTTGAGACAGAAAAATATTTGTGGACCGATCTTGCCAAATTGTGTGAAAGCTTTCATTTCTCGGTAGTTGTTTCTGCATCACAAAGTTGATAAAATTTAAGCAATGTAAATGCAAAGTAATTGGAGCACTGTGTGGAAGTTAGTTGAAAAATTGGTAACAGTTGTCACAGCTGGTGGAAAAAGTGAATCATTTCCCTCCCTTCTGCTTCATGTATTACTTTCTGTAATATATGTAAAGAAAGAGAATACCCTGCTGACACTATTTCTATTCTTGCATTGTTGTATTCGACTCTTATCTGCCTAGCCTGGAACAGTATAGAAATAGCATAGTTTTCTGTCTAATTTTCTGTTCTGTTTGTTGTGTGCTATGTGGTACTTGTGTGCACATGCTGTTTTATATTTGTCAAAACCACGAGCCAACCAACATAGTCTGCACATAAGACGGGCATTTGAGCTGTGCACAACTAAGGCATGATGACAGCTAAAGAATGATTAATATAGTGTACAAATTGCGGCTGGTAGAATCATAAGTTTTTCCTATGTATGCATATGTACCAAGTGCATGTGGAAAAGTGTTTTCATCTTTTAAGAACATGAATTTGTTGCAGGTTGCAAAACTTATATGTTTTATTTATTTACATATACTTCAGGCCAATGTTTTGGTCCAAGCAGGATGGTCATACAAATGTAGAATACAACAAGAAGAACATATACAATGCGAGGAAGAACACATGGGAACAACACATTTCTTAAAAGAACAACTATATGATAAAACTAATATTGGGTAATAAATGGCAACAACACATCTCATGTATGATAAGAATGCGAAATGCATGACAAATAACTCTTCTGGAAGGAAAACAGGATATGTTAAGTATGTAAAATATGGCTTTCTAGTCCTTTCAAAAAATCTTTGCTCTTAAAAATGTTGCGTGGTAAAGAATTCCCTTATATGCTAGGACTTATATGCTAGTGCTTACTGTGTTGCTGCGTGCAGTGGGATGATCACCCCCTTTTGACACTACTAGTTTTAAAGGCCAAAATCACCTTCAGTTCTGTTGAATATCTTCTATAGTATAAAAACATGCACTCCATATTTTTTACAATATACGATACTTCAGTCACCCTGTACCCTAAAGGACAGAGTGCAGGCACGCTAAAGAAAGCTCTAGGAGACTGCTAACTGCAGCCCCTATTCTTGAACATCAGTGACCAATAGCACATGTCCATCTGTGAAGCTACAGCATATAGATTCATGAACAAGAACTAGCATTTGAACTCTGGACATGTACTGCTGATGTTATTTAACTGACTTCTTTTTGAAAATGTGCGTATTGTTCATTTACCACAAAAGACAAAAATCTGATTTTAGGAAGCAGGAAATTTCGGGTTGATTCAGTAGCAATGAAGCTAAATCAAAGCCCTGATTACTCCTGAAAAAACTGACAGTGACTGCCATCAAGCATGAGCCTAAAATCGGTGGTGTACATGACGCATTCACATTACAAAGCTATTCTTTTCAATACTCAGTATGACAGGTTGTAATGTACTCTAAATTGTGAGCGGCCGTTTGAATAGAATTTTATTTTGACAAAGTAAGACATTTACCGTATTTACTCGTGTAATTTGCGCCTGCACTTAGATTGTGCACCCCAAAAAGTTTTAACTTTTAACCGGATTAAAAAAAAAAACTACTCGCACATTTTGCGCACAATGCTGAGCCAGACCACCAGCATGTATATGCGGGTACGAACTGTGCGCCGTTAACCCGGCTTGCTCGCGCTGGCGGTTGCTATCCGGGACGAACAGTTGCGCGCGCGCCCAAATCCAAAACTCTACCGTACCGTTTGCTATACGGTTTGCCGCTAGTCAGCCGGGCCACACGCAAGGGCCCCGCTTTATTTTCCGTTATCTCCTCCCACTGCTGACTTCGCGATTGAATCTTTGCGCGTTTATTGGTTTCAGCTAAGCACGTGCCGTCATGCCACCCCGCGGGGATCTACATAGCGTGAGTGGGGCGGACGAGTCAATCTTTTTGTTTGCCAGCGAGGGCTGCCAACCTTTTTTTTTTAGGACGTGTTCGGATAACTCGCTTGCGCGTAAATTGCGCACCCTTTTTGGAGCCCTAATTAAAGAAAAAATGTGCGCAAATTACGCGAGCAAATACGTACGGTGCTCTATGCCTTATGGAACTTCTTTGTGATTTCCTTTGTAAACGAACTATAGTTTTAAGGAATCACAGTGCTCTCTTAGTTATAAAACAATGTTATAAAACATTGACACTTCCCAGGCGCTATGGCCGAGATAACAACAAAAAATGCACCGCCATACAGATTACTGCTAGGCGCAAACATTTGCACACTACAAGTAATAATCAAATGGAAATGATGCCCCAAAGAAACTGCGGTGTGCTTGATGCTATAGATGACAAGGATCTATTTTTTTATTTTCTTCTAATGAGGGAGTGCGTGAGCTAATAAATAAATAATCATGTACAGTAAGCAGATTTTCATCAGAGCCATGTATAAACCGCAGCCAGTTTAGGAGTAATGACACAATTACTTTTTATCTGTGTGGGAATACTGTGGCCGTGCTACTCGATCATAACGTCTAGCTAAAGCCATTTATTCGCAAATCGTTCTATTTCTTGCATGAACACCTAAAACGTCATATTGAAAGCATACATGCAGTCAAGCTATATAATAAGCACCTTCTCAATAAGAGCATTTCTTTCCAATCTCTTGAGAATGTATCGAGGTGGTTCGTCACCTGAAGGGGGACGGCATCCGCACGTAAACGAACTACGAGCGGCGACATCAGATCGAAGTGCTCGGGCAGAAAATGTTTTAAACATACGCAGGTCCATTTTGCTGGTTCCCAGTCGCTTTGGCCTCGTCTAACGGCCTCAGTCCACTGCCTCCTTCGCTCTGGATCTTTCGGAAACCTGTTTGAAAACAATACTATTCACTGCACTCGGACAAAGAGCCACGAATAAGGCCGGGGCGGTACGAATACCACGTTCACGCCGTGTCGTGCGTTATGTTCTGAGAATGCATTTTACTCATTTCGCAGTCAATTAAATACGAAAACAAAATGCAGTATACTTACGTGTGGAAAGTGACGCCCAGTTCTTGTCCTGGCGTGCGCGACCGACACCCAGGAACGCAGCAGCTGGGCATCGCAGCGTCTTTGTGGTCAATCGGAGCACAAGCCTTACTTTCCGCCGTGTCTGACAGCTGCCGACAGCCAGGCGCGGCGCGAAATCGTCTGCTCGCGCCGCTCGCGTTGATCTTCGCGGCGCTAGCATGCCATTGGCTGAGACAGTGGCCAAGTGTCATGGCGGAGCCCAAGCTTCCGGCTTCAAAAAATGTGACGTAGCAGCCTCTCCTCTTTTCCTTCTTTCCTCCATGATTGTGGGCGTGCCGTTGCCTTCGCTCGCTTTCTCCTCTCTTTCTTCTTCCGGCGCCGCAGCGCCAGGCAGTCGACGCTCACGCGTTCAGGTTAAAAAAATGGGAGGGTGTACACTGCTTCTTCATGTCTAAGAGCCATAACACTCAGCGCATGTGCCGATTTGAACTGCGTCTTCTAAAAGCCATACAGTGCCATTAACACCCCTATTGTGCACTGCCTCTTTAGGTCTAAGGGCCACAACTCTCAGAGCATGCCCCGATTCGACTGCCTCTTCTAACATCCATGAAATTACATTGAAACCCCTATTGTGCACTGCCTATTCTGGGCTAAGAGGCATAACTCACGCCGTTTGTGCGATTTCAGCTGCGTCTTCTAAAAGCCATACAGTGACATTAACACCCCTATTGTGCACTGCCTTTTTAGGTCTAAGGGCCACAACTCTCAGCGCATGCCCCGATTCGACTACTTCTTCTAAAAGCCATACAGTGATATTGAAACCCCCATTGAGCAGTGCCATTTCAGGTCTAAGAGGCATAACTCACGGCGCTTGTGCCGATTTCAACTGTTTCTTCTAAAAACCATACAGTGACATTCAAACTCCCATTGTGCACTGCCTCTTCAGCCGATTTCAACTGCTTCTTCAAAAAGTCATACAGTGACATTGTAACCCCCATTGGGCACTGCCTCTTTAGTTCTAAGAACCATAACTCTCGGCGTATGTGCTGATTTCAGCTTCTTCTTCTAAAAGCAATACAATATCACTGAAACCCCTATAGAGCACTGCCTCTTCAGGTCTCACTTCTGAGCCTTCCAGTTTTTCTCGTGCTTTCCTATCTCTCCTTTGTTAAAAATAATGGCGTATATTGTTTCTGAAATACTTACTGGCTAACGTGTTTATTTGTGGTCCGTGCAAAGTGGCTGGGTTTGCATTTCCAAGACTCCGTTACAAAAGTACGAAGAGCTCACATCTTCTGAGCTAGGCAACAACAATTACCATGTCGTGCCTACAAATGGCCTAAAAATTCTGGTTAATTATTTTAGGGTGACAAGAACAGGGCAACGAGTGTACTAACAGTAACAACAGGAACAAACTCTATGAGTTCGAAAGTAAATCACATCGTGTCACTCCAGGCTCAGAAACTGAAAACGCTAGCTTTGCACCGTCCTCTGTATTAATAGCTGCAATTTTGAGCGTGGTCAGACTTCTTCGCTTTTGCTTACCAGTTTTCTATACGGGCTTCTGCTGGATGCAGTGGCAGACACTGCCAACGCCGTTGACCGGAAAAGAGGCGTCTCTTGACAGTGTTGCACCATCGAAGGACGGGGCGCGATTTGGACCTGAAGTCTGATACTGGCACCACCCGCTAATACATAAGGCCCGGAATAGAGCAGAAGAGAATAAATGATGAGGAATGTGAACGGCAATCAGCTCCTGTGCTGGGTGTGCCAAAAAAAAATTCGCCTATCACCCCAGATGCATCAACCACCTTATTATTGCTCTGTGTTCAGCTATTATGAGACAGCGCAGTGCTTCCATGTATCAGAAAAAACGGTGTCTTCGTCGCGTGCGGCGTTAACGAAAACTCCGCGTTGGTTGAAAAGGTGGCTACATGACATGTGGAGCGATGGATTTTAAAAGTGACTAAAACATCAGAACGCTGGTGATCGAACGTTTCATCATTACTCAAATGTCATTAGGGCATGTAAGTATGTAAAGTTAATGAATTACGCTGGAAATAAAATTGTGATACCCTTAGCATTGGGCTGCGAGTTAGATACTCTACCACTAGGCCACACAACCTAGTTCATGCAGTCTAGTTCAAGTGCCGCGTGTACGTAATCTTTCACAGAATGACAGTGCACGGGAAAGAGAAAGCATTGTCGGTGTGTGCGTTTCCACAAGGAAGCGCTCTCGTTTCATAGCCTAATTAAGTGTCCCAAAAATTTTTCGTACACCTGGGCAACTTATGTAACCTTTGTCGTCTTTAACCATAAAGCGGTTGAAATCTGTAGCTACCTAACAGCGTTTTCCCTAGAAGTTTTAATACATGGAATGCGTTATGCGCGTATAGCCTTGGTCCAAAAGTAATGAGCCGAATGGTTTGTTTTCTAAAGCGTGTAGCAATGCTTGTATAGGTATGTGCGAAAGTCCTAACTTTTCTGGTGATGAGGAGGAGAATTACTCCCGCCATTAAAAACGTTTGGAACGCTGGTGATGCCTAATGACTCGCTCAACTCTCTGTAGAAGCAATCTTTTTGTGCTCTGAACTTTTGACAAGCGGTACAAATTTTCGCATAACCGTCTTCACATCACAGTATCCGCGGCTCACGTATCTGTTTTCCCGTATCCATCCTTTTTAATGCAATCACGAGAACATATATTTTCACTCTTGTGTGTCCGCTTTGCCAGCGTCCGCGCATCCCAATGCTGTCCGTCCACCCGTCCCCCGCCGGGTCCAGGTAGCCTTAAAGCACGGACCTGTATAACCATATTTTTTACGTGTTAAAGAGGACGCGGATTTCAGCAGTTTTGTTTTGATTTCTTCATGTATTTACATCAAATTTTTGAAGGAAATTGGAAATGCGTTTATGACCACTCTAACCAAATGTCATTGTTTTATCTCCGGAAAATTGTTCTTTAATAAAAAGTTTTCCTTCTCAGTCTTGTGGAATAGCAGCTCAGTTAACGAAATTCTCCGTAAGGCTGGTTCTACATTAATGGCGTTTTTACTGGCGTGTGTACAGTGAAGACATTGCTACAATTTTTCTTAGGAAAGCACGAATTTCGGTTATGAATATTTGCTATGTAGCGTCCGGTGACATATCTAGAGTGAGAAAAATATCATAAATCAAATTTAAAATTAACAAATTTGAATAATAAAGAATATCACGACCTGCACTATGGTCCTACAATTGCAACAAAACAAACTGGGACAAAATGAATGAAACGTACTGTCTCGAAGAAATCAACGCCGCTAGGTGGGCATCTAGGTAGAAAACTGTAACGGAGAAAAACCCCCATTGTTCGAGCGTTTTCCCGCAGTCGAAAGCCGCCGTGGTTCACGAAACATTTTTTTTTTCGCTACTTCTTGGTATATTTCATCAATTACGCATCGGGACCGCAAAAAAAGGAGGCACACAAGAGAATACAACTATAGGTTGGTCTATTGGTTTATTGGAGTTTAACGTCCCAAAGCGACTCAGGCTATGAGAGACGCCGTAGTGAAGGCCTCCTGAAATTTCGACCACCTGGGGTTCTTTAACGTGCACTGACATCGCACAGTACACGGGCCTCTAGAATTTCGCCTTCATCGAAATTCAGCCACCGCAGCGGGATAGAACCCGCGTCTTTCGGGTCAGCAGCCGAGCGCCGTAACCACTGAGCCACCGCGGCGGGGCAGAATACAACTATAAATAAAAAATTTTTTGGCCATTGCTACGTTGGATTTCGAAGCCACTACCTCCTTTAAATGGAAACAGAGGACATAGAGAACTTGGCCTATATCGATACATTACTACGTCCTAATGAAAAAGGGTATATATGAACTAAACACGGACATTTTATAAGCTAGAAAAGGAGATATAATGAGATATAGGTGCCTCAGCAACATGGTTTCGCAAGCAATCTGAGTTTTTCACCAGGACTCTTTTTTTTCAACGCAGACCTACGAGGCAATGCTACTCCACCATTCATTTTCAAAAGTTTATGACGAACTCCCTTTAAGTTTTAACGTGACTAAAGTTACAATTGGGGGGCGTGAAAAAATTCTCCCTTTCAACAATAAACGTGCCTTTTGCTCCCGAAGAAATAAGAATACAACCATAAAAAGCTTTAGAAACGATTCTTACCCAGAGCTTAAATTGAATGAAGTGGTCCTCAGTGTCTGTTTATTTAACATGCAATCTGTGCATAATCACCAGGGCCGTACGAGTATCGAAATTCTCGAATACGCATAAAATGCGAATAGTCAGCTTCGAATATCGAACAAAATATTCAATAATGAAGCGCAGATGCAGTTACTAAGAAGCATCTTTACCCTCACGAGAAAGAACATTTTATTTTCAAACAATAAATCGCTTAATACTAGACGTAAATTGTTGATTTCGATGAGTAAAATGTCAGGCTGAAGCACAGTCCTTGCTTTTGGAGAATTACGTGATTGTAGGGGAATGTAGGGGAATAAGTATTTCTTATTCGACACCGAACATATTGTTTATGAATATACCATGAAATCCTAACTTGTTGCAAGAAAACTTTCATAAGATACGAAACGCAGTCATGTGAAGCCATCGTGTAGATTAGAAAATATACCATTGAAAATGTTCCAAGCCAATGGAACGTAGCATAAAGCCACAGTGTTGCTGCGTCGAGTTCGTTGAAACTCGCCTGGTGCTGGCCGCGAAAAACGGCTTGTTGTGAATGTACTTATGGGTAATCATTGCACACGAACGTTCGTGCCTTTTCGAGCGTTTGGAGTACATTGCATATTGAGTTTTCGAACCGAGTACGTACATTCAATTTGTATTATTCGATTCAGTTTCAAAACTCTTCCATAATCGCGCACTGCTAATAACCGGGTATTGTGTATACTGCGTACATAGCCGCGTAGGTGGGAGGCAAGGTTATGAATATCATCGAGTTACGCCGGAAAACAAAGAAAATGGAGATGAGGAGTTGTACAGGAAAGAGAAAATATCTCCCACTGAAATCATTGGCTTTTTTCGATCCGTGGCGAAAAAACAAGGACTTCTGTAGGGGCCTACCACAACTGCCTAAGTATATTGGCTTAGATGCTACATGTTCGGTGTTTTCCAGGTGAGCTTGGAAGAATGAGGTGAAGAGCAAGCAGTAGCACACAAATACCTTCGAAGAATCCATTTGCATCTATCGGGACTAAGATAATCAAATACTAAAGAAGTGATACTTTGCTGCATGAATTGCAGTAAGTTAGTCGATGTGCAGTACGGAATACCCTGCAAGCTTTCATTAGCGCTTTTTCAGCGTCCTCTGCGAGTTTCTGCCTCTAAGCTGTGAGCAGCATGCAAGAAAAAGAAGACCCCGTTGAAGCGCGTGATCCACCTGCAAGGCTTGCGCAGCTCGCTGGGACGTTCGGTGGAATTTCGGCGTCGACACGGTAAATTCAATTTACCCGCATAGCCCGTTTCAGGTAACAAACAGATCTGTGCAGAACTTTCCTGGCGAACAGCCTGTTCAGTTTGCTGGACACCGGGTACCTGGTCCTAAACGCGCTGGACAATCAGTCATCTGTGGAGGCCTTGGCATCAGCCCGCCTTCCTCACAAGAAACTCTTTGACGTCATCACCGGATGTTCGGAGGTAAGAAATAGTTGTCATTCTCACCGGCATAGTACTGCTGTCTATGCCTGCCCGCGAGGATACTTCTAAATTTCTGCTCAAGCCTATTCCTTTCTAGACCGCTAGACTAACATAAGACATGCTGTGAAAGATCACATTGTCGAGATGACTTGGTTTAGTGGTTCGTCCTCGCTCGAATCCATCCTGCGGCACTGAAATGTCAAGTCGAGATGACTTGGTTTAGTGGTTCGTCCTCGCTCGAATCCATCCTGCGGCGCTGAAATGTCAAGTGCTCTGTCGTTCAAGAATTTCATTAGACTTAGTTTTGGAGCTAGTGTTGCGCGTGCAGATTTCCTTTTATGAAACGTCCTGATGACTCGCTAGAAAAAAAAAAGAAACCGGGCCGTTGCTATCCGTCGAAATGTTTTGAGTGGCAATAAGGTGGGGCCCCACCTGAACTGCATAAAACCTGAAGACATTATGCATTTGCGGACTTCTGCTGCCATGTGGCCCGTGTGTTTATACAGCCCATTATGAAGCTACCTTGTACCATAACGCATTATCACTCAGGTTGAGACGGAGATGTCGTTGCACATAATGCCAGTAGTTTGCAACGAGTGTTATCGTTCGGAGTTATCATGGAGAGCAATTCAGATGTCGCACATAATCGCAACTGCAGCGTTGTATTGCTCGTTTGTTATCGACCCTCTTAAGACGTGATGAACATTGAAGAAGGCCAAAAACTCGTGAAAATGTTTTGTAACTCTTTTCAAAGGTACTTGTTGACAGTGCACACTCCTAGCAGCAAAACAAGATCTCGCTGAATTGCTCCTGCGTGCTTTGTAAGCAAATGATTCTCGAAACTTGTCATTTGTGCAGTCTTGTGTGGCATTTCAGCATTCCCGAATGGCAAAGCGTTGAGCTTGACGTAACTTTCCGTTCAGCTTACTGACGTTAAAGGGACCCTAAAATGGTTTCCATGGGCATATTCTAGAGCAACAGATCTGTATAGGTGGCCTTTCTGGGTATTCCAGTGGTCTTTGTGGGTATTCTGAAGCTACAAAGGAAGCGTTTTAATTTGGGGTGGGTCACGAGGCGCGTGGCCCGCTCATTCAGAGTAGGGCGCGCCATTCCTATGGCGAACGGCGTGGGCTCAGCAAATGGCCCCCAAAGACGCCGATGTATGTACGTGCTGGTTGACGCTTCGACTGCCAATTCATGACGTTGCGAGAAGCAGTTTTGGGGCCCTCCCGAAATGAAAGGTGCACTGAAGTAGAAACTGAACTCGTGTTTTTGCCTCGGGAACACGATCTACACGTTCCGAGCATCCTTAAAAACTTCGAATTACTGCCCTGCGCCTCCGATTTTCGTAATTTAAGTCGGATTAACGTCCGGCTACCGCCTTTTTTTTTAATTCTCCGCAGACGGTGGGAGGACTCGAACGCATGGAGAACATTTCATGCAGTCGCGTGGCGGCTTTGCTTTCGCTTTTATTTTGTTTTTTAGGTTTCTGTGAATAAATACATCTAGTCAGAGAATACACAGCTGCAAACTAGGCCCACGAAAATAAAAATACGCATACACTATTTGCTTTCGCCGTTCACTACGCATCACTCCGCCGAAAATAGAGCAGGAAGCCGCCACGGGACTGGCTGAAAGGTTGGCTGAATCCTCCCACCGTCTGAGGGCAATTAAAAAAAAAGGCGGGAGTGGGGGCTTTAATCATATTTAAATTACGGAAATCTGTCACAAGGGGCAATAATTCGAAGTTTATAAGAAAGCTCGGAACGTGTAGATCATGTTCCAGCCGAAAAATTGAGTTCAGACTCCTCTTCATCATCATCATCATCATCATCATCATCAGCCTTACTAGGCCCACTGCAGGGCAAAGGCCTCTCCCATATCTCTCCAATTAACCCTGTCCTTCGTCAGTTGCGGCCACCGTATTCCCGCAAATTTCTTAATCTCATCCCCCCACCTAACTTTCTGCCGCCCCGTGCTACGCTTGCCTTCGCTTGGTATCCACTCCGTTACCCTTAAGGATCAGCGGTTATCTTGCCTTCGCATTACATGCCCTGCCCAAGGCCACTTCTTCCTCTTGATTTCAACTAGGATGTCATTAACCCGCGTTTGTTCTCGCACCCACACCAGCCGCTTCTGATCTCTTAACGTTACACCTATCATTTTTCTTTCCATAGCTCAATGCGTTGTCCTTGACTTAAGCTGAACCCTCTTTGTTAGCCTCCACGTTGCACCTTTAAGGGGCCAATAATCACTGCCAGTAAATCTCCTCGCTTGGACAAGGCGTTTCGTTCTTTTTCAGGAACCCTTCTAGGTGTGCCGTCTGAAACGTAAGGGTTGCTGGGGTATATGCCTGCAACAGCATCCACCGCACTCGCTTATGCCCAAGTCATTGCGCTGCGTGTTCTAAAGCATGACGGCTATCTGTAAACGTGTTCAGGAAAATATTACGCATCAGCCGGCGCAAACTGAATGCGATCCCTCGCACCTTCCAACGCAACTTCCTTCTCTACTTTCCACCTTACGCTTCTACCTTTTTCTGTCCCACCGATACCCCAACCTCCGCCTTTTCCTTCTCGCCCTCCATTTGTTTTCGCCCTGCTTTCATCATCCGCCGTGCTTTTCGCTTTGCTATATCTCTGACGATTGACGACAACAACGCGCAAGCCAGCAACGGGTGCCTAAGAGCTGCGCTCGAAAATGCTTTACCGCCGGGCGGTGCCAGCGGTCGAGTAGCGCAGCGCCACTTCGAGCTCATCGAAGCGCAGTGGCTTGTGTGAAAACAACAGAGGTGCACTGACTTCTTCCCTTGTCGTGGGCAACTGCATTCCTTCGTTGTACACCCAGATGCGGTTCGGAATAACGTAATCTCCTCTTGTGTTTAGCTTGCAAACACAGTTTTAATTTATGCATCTGTTGAGAGCAAAAGTAGAGTTTTCGCGTAACGCTGTTCGTCATGCCTCCTGCTCTTTAGGACATGAATAGTGCCCGATTTGTCTCATTGGCTTTAAGCTGGCTCTAGAAAATGCCGTCCTTAACCGAAAACGAAAAAAAAAACGCATTTGCTCCCAAGAAACGTATCCTGGTACCACCTCTGCGTATTCTGCCTGCAAGCAGGTGTTCATGGATTCAAGGACGCGTAGTCAACACTAGAACCCTTCCGAACGTGTTTTCTCGCGCGCAGGACCCGGAGCTGCTGCAGCCGCCACCTGCGCACTGACGATCCCGCGCCTGACAGTGGAGCTCTCCAGCTCAAAGTTCACAGCGTCTTGCAACACCACCGACATGGCACGAGCGCATCCTTGGCTTGAATCCGCACCGTGCCGAAGTGATCTCAAGAATAAGATGAGTACGTGCTTCAGCCTGTTCTCTTCGACGAAGCTGCTTCCCACAAGTTAGCAAGACGCAAGTGTTTTCGTGTAGATTGGCGAAGGTGTCATTCAGGGGACATAGTACGGTTTAGTGCCCGGGTTATTCAGTGGACTCCTTTTGTCAATGAAAGGAAAGCTACGGGGCGACGCGTCTGGAAATTTGTCGTTCCGCCAAGTAGCTCACCCTCCACGGCACCAATCTAGGTTTTTATTTCAGTGTCGGTTGCAATTTCCCAGACAGGGAAGTTCACTTTTTGGTGTGCGTTACGCGGGGTTCTATGTCCCAAAGCTTCCCGAGGGCTGTGAGGAAGGCTGTAGTCAAGAGCTCCGGATTATTTTCCCCTACCTCCGCTGCTGGCCGCAGAACGCACGGGCGTCAATGTGTTTCGCCAATATGAAAATGCGGTGTCCACTGACAGTTTTCGCCCAGGGAACTCGGTCTCGGCAGACCAACGCCCAAGCAACTGATGTCACAGCCGATTTCTTGGAACAAAAGCTGTTTCCAATAAGGCTAGTATTAACTTTGCTGTAACATGCGCTGAGGAGAAGTTAAAAATAATTGCGACCGCGCGGATCTCGGTGTAAAAATGCTACAGCGCTTTTAAGCAGCCCCTCTTTCGTCACCTGGTGAGGTTATTGTGCAGTCATACACGGATAACATGTATATATCTGTTATGGCATCTTTCGGTTAAATCATTGCTTTCTTCCTTACGCCTGGCTGCGTATAACATTCGTGCCAGTTATTACCAACGCTGTTGTTATACATGTCGCAGTAATTGCTGCCTAACTATAACATCAGCCACAGGCCTTTGTATATAATATTCTACGACCTACATGCCAGGAGAGAGGGGCAGCAGGGACATCTACTCGCGTCGGCGCAAACGGTCTCATCGCCCCTCAGTAAACGAGCGTGTGCATAAACAGGTTTACTTCTATTCGGGTTCGATCCCGGCCGCGGCGGCTGAATTTCTTGAAGGCGAAATTCTAGAGGACCGTGTGCTGTGCGATGTCAGTGCACGTTAAAGAACCCCAGGTGGTCGAAATTTCCGGAGCCCTTCACTACGGCGTCTCTCATAGCCTCAGTCGCTTTGGGACGTTAAACCCCAGTAAACCAAACCAACCAGGCTTGCTTCTATTGTGCGAAGGGTCCCGGCTCACGGAGGCCGTTCTGTTATAGATTTAAACCAAGCTTCGGGACATAATGCGCCGATAGTGCTTCTCTGGCTTCGAACAGGAACGGCCTGTACTCCGTCGTTTGTAATAAGAAGGGCGCCACTGAGCAAAATAACTCAAGGATTAAGGCAGCGCTTGTTTACAACACAGGCCGTGTATAGACAAACACCGATCTGTGACGTAAGCAAGATGTGGTGGCGCTGCGGTCGCCGGCTATGGCGACAGGGGTAAAACTCGGGGGTGAAAAGTAGGCTTAGAGCCCGTAGGAATACATGGCAGCAAACGATTCCAAATCAGTTTTCTGATTTCATATTGCATCTATGATGTCATTCGCACGTGAATATTCTGATTCTGAAGACCCTCGATCAGATTCTAAATGCATGAAGCGTCAATTCGAAGGCGATGTAATTTTTAAAATGCCTACGCTTGGGAGCGACTCCCGATTGGTGGTACGGAACGGGAGCGCGGCGCATAGAAAAGCATGTAAGCAAAACTTCAGAAATACTTTTCTCGTCTCACAGAGTGCCCGTAGAGCCAGCTATTTAACAGTTGGTGAGTGCTTTGAAGAAGAGTGTGACAAAGTAAGGTACGTCATTTCGAAGCTGTGTTTTTAAAACGCCACGATACATATGTGTTGTGAAGCCGTACATAGCCCCAAAAAGCGATTTTTCCGTCTGGTGTTTACCCAGCAGACAGAGCTAGACAGCCCGTCCTAGACAGCAGTCTAGACAGCATTGCCTGAAAAAGCAGTTCTCAAACACCATGCAAAGCGCACGAAATAGAACCAAGCAAAGCAGCTGATTCCTCCGCAGACGACACACCGGCCACCTGTAACGCTGCCATTGCCTCTTATTTCCCTTCCCCTTCCCCTCCTTGCTTAAGTGCTTGGCTTCACTCGAGCTCGGCAGATTATCAGCGGGCCTTGGCGGAGCAAGAGCTCTTCACTACTACTTAGTGCAGGCCTCAAAGGTTTTCTTTCTTCCGGCTCCGGCGTGCCCAAGAGCCACATATATTTGTGTCATCCCGGTGTTAGTCGTCTGCTACAGTGCGCGGTTCGTTTATCGTGCTGTGCGAGGACTGTCTTCAATGTAAACTTTGCTATCGTCTGAACGGCGGTATTTGCGATCCCATGAAGCGTGCGCGGTAGAAATGTCGGACTATACGAGAAGCTTGCTTGATTCGGAGAAACACAAAAAATAAAAGCGGACTGCCGGCTTCTGGGAATACGTCTGCCTTCCCAACACTTATTTATCCCGGCGTTTTACAAACATTGCTTCGAAATGACATAAAATACTTTTCACGCTCTTAATATCACTCACGAACTGTTAACGAACGACCGGCTGCATCGGTACTCAGTGAAACGAGAAAAATATTTTGCGTGCATGTGTTTCTATGGGCTGCACTCCAGTTCGCTACCCCCAGGCGCTAGTCGCCAACATTCGTAGGTGTTTTAAAAATACATCGCCTTCGAAATGAGGATTCATACTTTCAGTATCTCTTCTATAATGAACATTGTTTTGCTTCAAGAAGGGACGGCGTCGAAGTTGCAGTGCGAAAACGGAAAACTGTTTGTAAAAATTTTGCGTCCATGTATCCCTATTGGCGCTAAGACTGCTCTTCAGTCCCCGTCGGATCTGCCTGCCACGAACCCTCCGCTTTGTTTGTAAACACGGTGTCGATCTGCAGGCGCTGTCGACACAGTAAGGTACGTAGGATAACAGCACCGCTTCGTTCTGTCAGGCGCATATTTCTCGTAACTCCAGCACGCGAATCTGCTCACACTGCACAGCGGTGTTTTCATTTTCCTGACGAGCGGGAGTGGATAACTGCCTCCGTTTTTCAGTGACATGCGGGATATCAAAATACTTTTAAAGCAACGAACGAGGATTTATTTAACACTACCCCGAACAATCGAAACACTGGCAGGAGAGCGTCGAAACGGGAGCCTCGGTTGCCCGGGATCGCTGGGAGTCTATTGCCGAACTTGACGAATCAATCGTCCTCTCCGCGCGCCTGCCCTCACACAAAAAAAGACCGTCACACACCGACGCCGCTTTCCCTCGGTGGCTCATTGTGTTTTGCAATGAAGATATTTTGGGAGGGGGGGGGGGGGTGTCACTGACGCGAAATTTTTTTTAATCCTTCGCGCCGGATGAGTGTTAACTAATTCATTTTGTGCCTCTAAGGGGTGCAGAAGTTCTATCGGGCTCCTCACTCTTGTGCCACATGTCTGTCGAGGGTGAAAATCGTCATCAAGCAGCGCCAGATCGTTCACTTGAAGGTCACCTGATGCTACTGGAGTGGTATGGTGGCTCGACCTGAGTAAACACAAATATCCAGGTTCATCCCCGGTTGCACAGGCTTTTGGTCAGGCGCTGTCGGTGCCTCCAAGGACGAGTGAGTTCGCTGTAGCTAGCAGTCGTCGGATGGCCACCAAAGGTTGCTAAGAGAACAAGTGCTTTCCGACAAGAAAGCGCGCCTGTGTCAGCGGCTCCGGTTCTCCTGCGTCAGAAGGGGTCATTGTCAGGGGCCGTGAGTAGATCATGGCTTCAATATCTCCCAGGATGAAGCAAAGGTCTTCGACTTTCACGTAACTGCACCCAGCACCTTTAATGCTGTTTTTACTGAGCGCACCATCCGCTCCCTGAGGCCTCCCCACCAAGCTGCCCTTTCTATGATGAATTTCTATTCAATTCCTTGTTGGGAGAAATAGTTGAGCACTTCTTGATGGTGAGCCCGTGTCCAAAGTTTCTTCAGCTCCGCAGCAGGCCACTGGGAAGTCTCAGCATTCGATACCGCGTCGAGCTATGAAGCGGCCGAACGCCAAGAGGAAACTACCCGTTGAAGGATCGCTGACAATCTCCAGGGGTATAGCTCTTGTCATTGCGCAGGTCAGAAGCAAAATATACAACTTTCTTCTCCTGCCCTCTGTCTTTGTGAAAATGTGGTCCCGAGAAGTCAAGGTCTGTGACCGCAAATGGAGCTCTTTCTGACACCCTGTCTCGCGGCAGTGGCGCTACAGGCTCTGCGGCGCCTTTGCGGCTCATTTTTTTGGAGATAATACAACGTCCCAGGACTTTCTTTATGAGCTGTCGCACTTTTATTATCCAAAACCTTTTGCGCAGCCGTGAACAGGGTGTCCAGGCATCCGGCATGTAGCAGTCTTTTGATGAGTGCTCTGGATCGGGAGGTCGACGAAAGGGTGAGATGCAGGTAGAACAATTAGATGAGTTGTCTCATAGCTGAGGTTTGACTGACGTAAACGCCCTTTCGGTAGCCGCAGTCCAGTATCATTGAGAAACGCGTCTACGCTTCTAGTTGGGGTCGTCTTTGAAAACGACCGGTGGTCTCTTAGGCTGTTCGCGTCGCCAAATGCCTCTTTGAACTTCTTCTAGCAAGAAATGCTGCGCCCTCCTAATTTCATCAGCGCTGGGCGAACCCTCCAGATGATCTTTCCCCCCAGTTCAAGCGTGCGCGAACCGGCGGACTCAAGCCATGACTCGCTGCAAACGATTCAAATTACAGACGTGTTTGATATCAATTAATTGTGTTCGCGCCTCAGCTGCAGCGTTGATTTCCGCTGGCTCTGTATGTTTCCATTTGTTGTCGACTGCCTACGTAGGAATATCAGCAGGTGTGTCAGGCCTGGTTGCCCGCGACTGCACAAGCCATTTGGGTCCCTTCCACCATTTCTCACATCTTTGAATCGCATATGGTTTGGTTTGGTTTATTGGGGTTTAACGTCCCAAAGCAACTCAGGCTATGAGGGACGCCGTAGTGAAGGGCTCCGGAAATTTCGACCACCTGGGGTTCTTTAACGTGCACTGACATCGCACAGTACATGGGCCTCTAGAATTTCGCCTTCATCGAAATTCGGCCGCCGCGGCCGGGATCGAACCCGCGTCTTTCGGGTCAGCAGCCGAGCGCCGTAACCACTGAGCCGCCACCGCGGCGGGGCTTGAATTGCGTCTGGAGAATATGCTCGAGGTAGGAGGTCAGCGGGTTTCTGGATTCCAGGGAAGTGTCTCTAGTTGATTGGTGCTTGCCTTTTCTTGAATTTGAAAAGGGGTTTCACTGAGCAGCTATTCCATTAAGTAGGGTGGCTTTTTCGGCTTGTTGTTAGTGCATAGCTTCAAAACACTGTAGCGCAGCCATAGGGGAGGACAAAAATGATCCTTCTGTTCCTTCTGTTCATTTTTGTCCCCGTCTTTGGTTGCGCTACAGTGTTTTGAACCTATAATTCATTTACCCATTATAGTGCAGTCATGGAGTCTGCACACAGAGTCACCTAGTCGAGGTTCAAAGCCAAAGAAAGATTCTTCCAGGTATGCGCACATCCTCATGCCTATCAAGGCCACAAGAAGCTCTAACCTTGGTATGTATAGCGTCTTGATCGGTGCGACGCGCGTTTTGACCGTGACCACGGAAACCATTGCTTTTCCAGCGATCTAGCTTCTCGTGAGGCGAATACTCCATAAGCTTGAGGGCTTGCGTCTATGAATGTGTGAAGTTCGAGCGCGCCGTCGAAACTGCGCTCATACCGATGAAGTAGGGAAACGTCCTCCAGATGATGCACGGTATCGATCTAATTCCCCCATTCCTCACTAACGCCTTCCTGCAGTGCTTCATCCCTGCCCAAATCAAGCGTCTAAAGCCCTTGAAACAGCACCTTCTCTGCGATTGTCACTAAACATTCTCGCTGACGCTTGCAGCACGAAGCGTTTTGTGTTTCTGTTGATTGTGAGAAGCTCCAACGCTCTTTTCAAAGAATACTTCAACTCCTCGTTTTCTCGGTACCGCTCGAACCCCAATACTGTTCCCACGGCTGACATCGTCGTTGCAGTGTTAGCGCAGGAATTTCCAACGTGGTCAACATCGATTCGCAGTTGGAGGAGTTTGCAGTTGGCGCTTCATTTCCGCAGTTTCATTCTTGCTGGCCTCATTATTCGCTGAGCCTCCTCATAAACATTCATTGCCTCTTCTGTGTCGCTGACTCTGATTATCAAATCCTCAACGCGCAGGCAACTTCCTAGGATTCGAGCCGAGTGAAAAAGGTCTTCGGAGGCATTATCCAAGTGATATTGTATTGTGGCGGCCAGCATGAATGGGCTTCTTGTGGCGCCAAATGTTGCTCTTGTGTTGCGCCAGACCTCTGCATCGCCCTGTGCTGAGCCTTCACATGGTGGAGAAGAATACCAGAGCAATCAAAGTGCATCACAGACCTCACTTTTGATGCCAAACTGAAGGAAGGCCTTCACGATGTCGGCAGTGATTGCTATTTCAGGGCAGCGGAAGTTAAAAATAAGGCGGAACAGGTCTTGGTTTATGTTCGCGCCGGTGGAGAGGCCATCACTAAGCGACAAGCAGCCTTCTGCCTTAGGTGATGCGTCGAACACATTTCGAACCTTGGTCGTTGAGCTTTCGAAGCGGAACACAGCACGATGAGGCATATAGTACACTCGAGCAGAAGTGCTGTCGATTTCTTCTGCCGGGAGCTTTTCAGCAACGTCTTGATCCATGTAGTCGTGGCTAGCTCTACCATAGACCATTAACCTTTCTCTGTTGGATCTCAGACGCCGCATCAACCTGCCCAGGTGTTCTTTTGCTACACCTTCGTTGCTTGTTAGCCCTTGGTACAATTGCTTCCACGGAAGGCTTGCCTCGTAGTGCCCATCAGTCAAAATGAGCGAACGATTGAAATTCTCTCTCAGCTGCTCTTCTTGCTTCACTGGACTGCAGCTGCTCGAGGTGATACCGAGGCTTTCCAGCTTCCAGAATGGTCGAAGTTCGGCCGATAGGCTGGCTTCTTTGTCATAGATGTTGGTGCGCAGAACGGCCACAGTAGAGCACGACACACCTGAAGAAGGCCGCGCTATCGGTCCTCGCATGGTCCAACCGAAGACTCTCTTCAGCGCAACCAAGGCTCCTTGCACTCCCCTCACTTCAGCGTACACTACAGTCCAGTAGTAATTAGCGCTAATCGTAATTTAGATTCCATGTGTGACCTGGGGAGGTGGTGGAACGCTGACATCTGCTAATTCCAAATCAGCCACCTGTGTTATCTCAATAGTATTTGCTGGGAAAAGGAGCTTGTCGGAACAGATGTCTTCAGTTTCAAGCGCTTCAATGCGGTGCTCTTTCCGACTGTACTGGCTTCTTAGCCACACATGAACTCGGTGTTATTTTTTCTTCATAACGGTGGCTGAGCCTGCGAAACAGTAGATAGATGGTCACTTCTTCTCCACCGGTCACCTCCAGATTCAGTTCTCGCGAGAGCTCCTTGGTGAGAAATGATCTTTGGCTGCCTCCGTCGAAAATACAGCGATCGAGGCGTTTTCTTTCCGGCCCGTCCACACATACCTGTGTAGTATGTAGCAGCACGGCGTGTTTGTTGCTCCTGCTGAGAGACGTTGTTGAGTGAAACCCGGTAGCGGTCTCGCCGCTGCCATACAGAGCAGGTGGGTCACAAAGTGAGATTATGTGACGTCGGCCACACTTTGCGCAGCGTAGTGGCCAATTATTGCAACCTTTCGTCATGTGCCCTCTCTTCGAGCATCGGTGCATCTCCCTTCATTTTTGAGTTTTCTCTTCTCCTTTGGAACTGGGGCTTTGCACTCTGCCGCCTCATGCATATCGGAAGCGCAGAAAAGGCACCTCTCGTTGCCACATATGGTGCCCACCTGGAGGCTGGTCGCTCAGCCCTTGCCCTCGACGCTGTCGGGGAGTCGTTCTCTGGAGCGTTGAGGTCTTGGTGTTTGCAGAGGAACGTGAGTACTTCACCCGTGCCGCCCTGAGACGGCTTCTGCGTAACTTAATTGGAGCATGTAATTTTTCCGTATACCTCAAGACTTCCGCGCTTTCACAAAATAATGGCTCCTCGCCGCATTGTGAGTTTGCTTTGTGAGATGTAGAGTTGCCACTGATTTGCTTGTAACATTGGACAAGCATTTATGCGAAAATTGTTTCTAGATCTTTTGTTTCATCATAATTCGATCAATAAAATGCAATACACTTGCTCCTAGCTATACGACATATATTTCTGTGTCCCCTTCAGAAAGAAACTTGCACAAGGAACCGTGCAAAACATCGATGCTTTGTGAAGGGAGTCCATTGAAATTATTACGGATCACTGAAAATCTTTGAACTCGTTTTTCAATGTTAGGCCGCAGATCTCTCGTATCTTTCTCACGGAGAAAAATACTGCAGGTGTTGACACTGACCGTCCGCCGCGGCGGAGAGCGCGCACAGATCATGTTCGCCCTCTAGTACATGTGCCGACCGCAGCGGTGCGGGGCGCTGCGGAGTAGTAGCCAGTGGTTTGCACGGCTTTTGGTGCCGTTTTAGGCTGCGTTTGTCGATGTTTTCCGCTGCCAGAGTGCATCGCAAGGTGTGGACGTTAGGTTCTCGGCTTCCGCGTTGTGGTAGGCACTGTGCACGTACACAATTTCCTAGAACTAGCTTTTTTGTCTTACGGTTTAGGACCACGAGCAGTGACCTTTGTGCAAGTGCACGTGGTGTCGCCGGCCGCCGCCGTGAACTGCCGTCGCGGCCTATGTACAACCGGACAAATCTTTAGCTGGGGTACATGACGGCCCCGTTATCCAAGCTCTTGCAGTTTATGACGGAGCAAATTAGCGAAAACATCAAATTTAAGCACAGGCTTACCAAGCCCGTGCTTAATATTGAGCGTTCCAAAAGTTTGCTTTGTTGCAAAGCTTAGGAGCGCAGAAAAAGCGGCCGCCACGCACACTAGCTAAAGATTTGGCAGGCTGTACATAGAGGCTGTTATGTGTTGGTTGTTGCTGGGGCACACGACAGGGGTCCAGTGGTGTGCAGAAGCCGGCTAGACGCGATTATGCTTCGTACCCACCTGCAGGTCGGGTTACCAGAATTGTCCGGACCAATTGTGACTTTTTAAAGCTGCATCGGAGCCTGCTTAAATAGAACATTGGCGCCAAGCAATCCCTAGAGCTGATCGGATATTGAAGCCTAGCGACCACGTCTGCGCGGAGAACTTTGCCGATCATACTATATAAAATCGTAGTACAGCAAGTTCAATAGCAAGGCACTTTTAAACGCACCTAAGCAACCGGTGCTCTTGGCGAATCTCTGCGGAGTATTTTTCCCGGATGCCCAAAATATCTGACAAAACAGGCTGGTTCAAGACAGCCGCCTATAGAAAACGACAGGCTGCAGACATGTGTGCCAAGTAGGCAAGCAAGCGGTCCGCGCAAGCTGCTGCCGCACTTCCCTCTAGGACGGCCGGTCAAAACCAAAAAGACGCCGATCCATCATGCAGGCCTCAAAATAAATTGCGCACAGGTGGCTTGACTACATCATGCGTGTCAGCTGGTCAAGAAACATGCCCTTGTTCGGCCATGAAATTTGAGGCGCCTCCTCACTTAATGCAAGCTCCGTCTTCATCAGCATTAACGGTGCTAAGGTTTGTTCTCTTGTGCACTGCCCCGGGTTCTTAACATTCTGTTTGTTCAGCGTTCCCTGTACATGCCATGGCAACGGACCAATATTTACGGTTGGCGACCTCGTGGCAAGTTTCCACCCGCTGAACATTTTTGCCACAAAACATGGTAAAATATGTTGGTAACATAACAAATATGCAGCAGCATTATTTTCAGGACCCTGGAACGCTCGATGGAGAATTTCGTGGCCCAAAATATTCTGGGGAACAAGTCGCTTTACTTTGCCAACTACAAAAACTGATGGGCGACTTCAATGCAAAAGTAGGCAAGAAGCGACCAGGCGGTAGGTGACCATGGCATAGGTTCTAGGAATAGCAGGGGGGAGTTATTAGTAGAGTTAGCAGATAGAAATAATTTACGGATCATGAATACCTTCTTCCGCAAACGAGCCAACAGGAAGTGGACGTGGAAGAGCCCCAATGGTCAGACTAAAAATGAAATAGACTTCATAGCAGGCCGAGTGGGTGAGAGAACAAACGCGCGTTAATGATATCCTAGTTGAAATCAAGAGGAAGAAGTGGGCTTGGGCAGGGCATGTGATGCGAAGGCAAGATAACCGCTGGTCCTTAAGGGTAACAGAGTGTATTCCAAGAGAAGGCAAGCGTAGCAGGGGGCGGATGGAAGTGTCAGCACCTAAATATATTACACCGTGATCTTGGTCAACAGTATCGCAATGCTCATCTGTGAATAGGAGGTGAATGTTATGGAAGGCTCTTAAAAACATAAGTAACTTAAAAACTGCGGTACATTGTAGAGAAAGACTAGATTGGAGTCAGTATGTCAGTAACTGCTTCACACAGTTTGAATTACACTTAAGGCGGCGCTGTTTGCACAGCATGCTTTATTCCTCGGCTAGAGCATGTGAATGTCATCAATCTTTTTCATGTCTTACTGACGCCGGTGCCTGGCGTGATTAAACGCGCCATGCAGGTACGATGATAATCACCGCTGAAAACAACAGCGAGTGAAGTTTGTTGCCAGCGATTATATTGATAAGCTTGTTTATGAGGGCGAGCTGTTTCCAGCAAATAAAAATAAACCGCCAGAAGCTGCCATTAAGGTAATAAACTTGCCACGTAAACACTTATGCCATATCGATGGCTTAGAGAAACGCCCATTTTCAGCAAGCATCGAATAACAGATGCACTTCCCGACATTACCTTCGAAAAAAATATCAAAAAGTGATTCCCCATTAGTATTAACTGAGCGTGTGCGTCTACGGCTTTCTGCGCAGAGCGACAGCGTGCTGACAGTTTCGTAGGTCCTGACTTGAACAACAACCTGCACAAAGACAGCGTTCAGTTGCTGTTTCGCGCCGGCACGGGTATGGAACCTATGCATACCCAGGGCAACACCGACAAGCAGCACCAGTCGCAATTGGGCGTCACTGACCCATGGTGAGCGATTGACTGCCACTTGCAGCTCGCTGGTCGCGATCGTCCATTGCCTGACGTTGCGACATATGCACGTTCACCCAGTCGCAATATTAGCGGGCAAAAGATGTCGCTACGCGAAATATTCTCACGAAGGGCTCCGATGAATGAAGATAACCGTTTTTTTAATTCTTGCTGCAGGTAATGCTAAAAATATTTGTGGCGATGAATACGATGACTCATCCAATCAATTTGCTTTCACAGACAAACACCCCTTACGACTCTTGAAACGCGTGCCCTCGGTGTAAACATAGCCGCACACGTGCACGGGACTGGCTTTAAGTATTCTCTCAGGAGACCCTATTATTAGGCTAACAAACTGCACGAGCAACTGGTACCAAGTATAAAAGGTTGTGGTTCTCTTCCAGAAATGTTTAACAGTGAATCCTTGAACAGAAAGACAAAACTACTGCGTTCAGCGATGATGTTGCTGTGGCTTAAAACTAGATTTTCACCGAAAACAAAGTCGAAGGCCCCAGTATTTTTAATAAAGGCATAGGTGGCTTCATCGAGGCGCGTCGCAAAATTGACTGTGTGGCGACACTAGTGTTCGAACTCTTCGGGGTTGATGGGCCTTTCGCCCTCTCTCGTGAAAGCCACGACTCTTTTTGGCTCTGGAGTGAGGAAACGATGTCATCTGTTTTTGATTCTACTCTCGCTTCCTTGAGCCTCATCCATTCGTATAAAACTCCACTTTCCTTTACCACCGGGCACTGAAAGCGGGGCGCTTAAAGGGACCTAGAAATGATTTCTATGGGCATATTCTTGTACAACACATCTGTAGAGGTACAACACATCTGTAGAGGTACAACACATCTGTAGAGAATACTCACATCTTTTTGGGTATTTGACTCAAATTGGAAAGCTCTGCGAAACACTATAGTTTAGAAATAAATTTAAAAAATCACTGCTCACACTAGGTCGCAACCGATTAGGGCGAGACGCGTCACCGCGCGTGCTCTATCCCGATCACGTCAGGGGGCAGAAGGGCGAGCATTCAAGCTCACGCCGTGTGCCCACTGACGCCATCGGGGTACTGGACGCGTGGTGTGGAGTGTCGCCCCTAATCGATTCTGAGCTACTGCAAACAGCGATTTAAAAATATATATATTTTTTTAATTATAGGGTCCACGCTCCAATATAGGGTATGGCTCCAATACCAGAAAGACCACCTCTATAGACCCTTTTCACTAGAACGTGCCCATCGAAATAATTTCAGGGTATATTTATGGCCGTGAGATGTCCCTCTATCTTGAGTGCAAATAAAATGGCTTATTAAATGCCGCGATTCATGGATAGATGGATTATACGAGGGTCCCTTTCTGTCGGGTGCCCCCTGGCTCCCCTATTTTACACCGTCATCTGTTCCAAGAAAGCCATGCGGTTATCGCGTTGTCCACTTAAAGGTTTCTCAATGGCTAGAGGAGTGGCACCGACCCCGTCTATACAATGCCGCGGCTATATAGACCTCACCATATAGACATATAGACCTGACAGATGTATTTGAATTTCTCGTTTATCAGAAATCTACGGAGCACGTCAGTTTGACTAATCCTCTAAACAAATCGCCTTCATAAGACACCTGAGCTGGTCAGTTTTATGAATGCGATACTGGTAAGCACGCCCACGCAAACCTGCCAATGAGGCCACGATATGTGGAGCTCATAAAGGGCCTGGGCGCGAGAATTTGTAGAAAGCGCTGTTGGCTGGCTCACCATCGTGAACTCGCCTAGCATCATGTATGTTCGCACAAGTGATAGCGACTAGGTTATAGCGAAAACCTTGCGCGCTGGTAGTGTATTTCGCTTTGTGATTGGAAATGGCCTGCTAATGGTTGTTAAGTTTGCATCGAAAGTCACAAAATAAAACTTACTGCACCGTTTTCGGTGGCCATGAGTTTTAGCAGTGTGTTATGCATATCCTACCGGTAATATCTTTAGGGGAATCCCCCAAGGTGAAGATTTCTAAAAGCGAGTACGACTCATTTCCATCCACCAAAGCGCAGTCATACTGCTTCTAAGCAGAGCTACACAGCTTCCGCAGAAACCTCGTAGTTAAAGACAATTGCATCTTGGTCCGGGGCTCAAACCCGGGACACCGCTTCAGCGGAGCAGTGCCTCTATCAACAGAGCTAACCTGGACGGCTAGCATAGGGTAAGGCGAGACCAAATTTATCTGTAACACAAAGCTGGAACAGTCGAGCTGAAATGCTCAAATGGTGAATCCTCCAAGGTAGAATATATTTGTAGTAATGGAGTAATTTCTCATGGGCCACTCCTTGAGTAGCCTGCTCCTTCTTGGAGGATTTCTCTCTACCTCCGGGACTCCCCATAACATTTGACCAAAACTCTTCCCACTTCGAGTTATTGATCAAATCGCTTTCGCCCTACCATATCCTAGCCGTCCCGGTTGGCCCTGTTGATAGAGCCCCTGCTCCGCTGAAGCGGTGTCCGGGTTCGAGCCCCGGTCCAGGACGAATTTTTCTTTATTATTTATTTTGAACATACTGCTGGCTGAGCGCCCAAACAGGAGTGGTATACATTTACATAAAATTCAAAAAGCATGATCTACGAAGCTACGAAGTCTCCTTGGAAGCCGAATGGCTGCTCATGGGTCCATCCCATCGAGCAATTACTCCCTTATGATAATCTACCGGAGTATAATATTCAAGAGTAATAGCTGACAGTGAAATTCGTGCAGTTTTTGGTATTGTTTCAAACGTTTTTGTTAACTTTAACGTATGCTATCTAAGAATTCACAGTGTTTTCAAGGACCAATTTAATAACTTACGTTCCGTGACACGCCTGATCCTTACGTCCCAAAAATCTGGACCACTGTCTAGTGGGCACTCGTACATCTCAATGAAATCGATATAGGGTGGAACAGTAGATCAATGCGCAAATAATGTTTCTCTTTGCTAAACAGCTGCAGCTACTGGGCAGCTGGCCCGAGCAATCAAGAGGGATCCGCGCATGGAGTCATCGCGGTTGACGCCAGCACCGAAGAACCAGCCCGGAAAAAGAGTCGTCATTGCTGGTAGCCTCAAAATGAACCCTCCCTCCTCCTCTCACACTCCCCACCCCCATTTTGCCTTTTGAAGAAATACATGGATGGCATCAAATGGATTGTCTCGGTCTCATTCGATGTAGCATCTTTGTTTTCAGAGCTCCCTCTAAAGCTATCGGCGGTTGCTCTGCAATATGTCTGTGTCTAGTCGGCACATCCAGCGAAAGAGCTGTCCTCATTGAAAATTAGTTTTGCCGTCTCCTGAAATTTAGCTACCTACTTTAAAGGAATCTGTACGAATGCGGACAGATGGGACCATGTCAGAAACGGTTGTATGAGAGGATTATTTCCCTATGCCGGCTAAACTTGCTGTCATTAAAATGATGGAGCCGTTGACGAACCTTAGATTGCGTCATTTGTTCGTGTCGCCTTTTTTAGCGGCGAAAATTAAAAGCATTATAGTTGTGAAATCGAGAAGCCCTTTGCTGTTTATGCGCACGCAATCAATTTCTTCTTGTAAAATGCAAGCAATGTTCTATTGCACCACGGTCAGCGCTGTACACCTCTGGACATCACATTCTGGCGAATTAAAAGCGCTTTTTTTCCTTCAAATTTTACTAGTGTTCGCTTCGTAGCGGCCCATGGATAGAAGGACAGTTTTTTCCTGAATGCAAAGCGACAATAAGGCTGAAGGCAAAGCGCAAAAGCATATTTAATGACAATAAAATTTCTCTTCCCGGTAATGCAAATGAGAATAAAAAATTTCTAAGAATATTTTGGAGCACGGCTGTCAAGTCGGTGACAGCATTCTCACATACCTACTTTACAATGAAAACCCGCTTACTGTTTTATTGCTCTCATGCCAAACGAACCATTCACTACCGCCTTACCATCAACGCCTAACATCTTTTAGTGCGAAAACACTATTCCGATTGGTAAACCCCGAGCACAATCATGGGATGTTTGTGCGTTTGCGAAGATCGTTTCTATTATGGATTTATCTGAAGTTAAATGAATAAATAAAATAAATCAAGGAACATCCACGGCAGGGATTTAAGCCCGCGGTGGCGCGAACCGACCAGCTTCGCAGGCCGCGGCGCGGGAGCACTAGGCTGTCACCGCAGTTATTCCTCCGGGTCGCCTCCCGCAACCCGTCATACACAGTCGTACCAGCATCCTGCTCTCACTTTGCGCGCCCATCAAAATTTCGGGAGCCACGCGCATGCATCGAGTAAAGGCTACCAAGCAGGAGGTCGATCCTGCGCAGCATATACCCCCGTGCCAGAGCACACTGCTCTCTCAACCGTGACTTCGATGAACGCGGTGGCTCTGTGTGGTGATCTGTCATGCGGCTCTTCCACAGGCTAAACAGTCCCATGAGCACTATAATATAACACGGAAGCTTAGAACCTACCGTTGTAAGCAAAAATCTCATAATAGTAGAGGGCGTAATCTTAACGTCCTTCTTGATAGTTGCTGAAGAATGTCCCCAAAAAAACACGGCATCTCGACAAAACACAAAACAATGATCAATATTTTCTGGCTGCCGACACAAGCGACAGTTACACACCATGGCACAAATGTCCCGTTTTTGCGAAGCCGCTTTTTGACTGGCAAGCTTGACGTGTCCAGTTAAAAAAAAATCTGCAACACATACTCACACTGTGTATTGCACATGGTCTTCTGCATCTACTAATACTACTATAAAACTAATATTCGCGCTACGAGCTATGTGGCTGTAGTGACAGAGATGTGCGCTGCATGGGCTGTCGGGGACAACTCTGGCAGACACATGGTACTAGAGCAATACACGTTGCCGTTGACGACATTGCTTCAGGAACGGAGCACTGGAGCATAGGCCGCCGGTGTACATTCCAAAAAGTGGCATTGATGATGGAAAAGAAGACATTGATAACTGGCACCCTGGCTCAGTGGACACCTCAATCAGGCTTTAAGGTACGTGACGGTGGTGTCCACATGCCAAAAACTGTACTTTTGCACAGTATTTCGAGCAATGTTAAACCCCCTCCCATATTTTGTATGCATCAAACTATGCGAGAAATATATATATAGATCTCATATAGAGCTTTCAGTCCTTGCACCTTAAACTCGCCAGCTGCTTCATGTGGCACATGTTTGTTTATACTGAAGAGGGATTTCTGAATCTGCTACTGTAACATTCGCGCGGAAAAGCCAAATATTATTCTAGTAAGATGCTTATAGGTACCATACACCATTCAACACATTGATAGCTATCGTCTGTTTCTTTAGTAAAGTGTACAGAACTCTTGCACGAACCTTTGGAAGTGATGTAACGAAATTTGATAGTCCGAAAAGTATCCATTCTAGTTTCAGGGTAGGTTGTTGTACGATGCTTCAAATAGAACAACATTGCATAACAGAAATATATTTTTAATTGATTCTGATATGGTTGCAGACGTTATTATATTCTCTAAGAAACCCTGAATAATGCGGAAGCATTATATATCCCACCAGCACAAAAGCTACCATACGCCATCTGTCGCCGTCCATGGCACGGAAATCGGACGATGTCAGAATGCCGGTGCAGGATGTCACAGCACATGTACGCAAGTACCTATAGTCATGAATGATGAACCGTAACGTATTACAGACCTATGATAGTCATAAGTTGTAGCCATAGTCATGGCACATGACCCATAGTTATTCTGCACGGCAACATGACTCAGCGTTTTAAGAGTAATGTAAGGTTCTGAAAGATTTTGCATACAATGAATGTGTAGTCATGACACGTATTCGTAGTTATGACTCATAATCATGCCGCAACGTAGCATGATTCAGCACTTCACAAGTTTCGTAGTAATGAATCGTAGTCATAGTCATGACGCATGACTCATCATTTTACTTGTCCAGCGTAGCATAACTAAACAGTTAACAGGTGCCTTACAACCCCTTGCAGGTTTACAGTGTAAGCTGTAAAGATTTTGTGCACGGTATGCATAGTCAAGCCTCGTAGCCATAGTCATGACGGAAGTCATTCTGAAACATAGCATGACTAAGCACTTTAATGCTCTGGTGTTTACACAGCAATGTTAAGTGTCTATTTTTTGCTTATTTATGTTTTACGACAATTATAATAAGCAGTACTGCTAGCCACAAGGCAGGGGCCGTGGCAGGGTGGTAAATACATCATTAAACATCGAGATATTACACAGATTCAAAAATATAAACAACGAACGCTTTTCAGGTTTTTAGTTGAGAGTTTGACGGGCGTCCGTCTGGCCAGATGAAACACAACCGCAACTAAATGAACACTCGCCAAAGCATTTGAAGATTTGCGTTTCCTCGACCTACTTCTATCAAAGATCTGCGCAGCTTCGTGGGTCTGTGCTCCTACTTCCGTAGGTTTATACGCAACTTTGCCTCAATTGCTGAACCTTTGACACAACTTCTGTCCGCCAGTTCCGATCTTCCTCAGTGGTCCCAAGTTTGTGACGACGCCTTCGATTCTTTGCGCCGTATCCTCACCGCACCGCCGATACTGCGCAGTTTCGACCCAAACGCATCTACCGAGGTCCATACTGACGCCAGTGGGGTAGGCATCGGCGCCGTACTCGCACAACGCAAATCTGGCTTCATCGAATATGTCGTTCCCTATGCCAGCCGCACGGTAACAAAGGCTGAATCTAACTACTCGGTCATTGAAAAAGAGTGTCTGGCGATAGTTTGGGCCCTTACCAAGGTCCGCCCTTACCTCTACGGCCGCCCGTTTGAAGTCGTGACCGACCACCATGCGCTATGCTGGCTTTCCTCTCTGAAAGATCCATCCGGTCGCCTCGCGAGGTGGGCCCTTCGCCTCCAGGCGTACGATATCCGCGTCGTGTATCGTACTGGCCGCAAACATCAAGACGCCGATGCTCTATCCCGCTGCCCACTTCCCGCCAATATTTCCAGCCTTTCTGCCTTCGACGCCTCCTCACCGGTGCTTCACATCGGCGCCATGCCTTCCTCGCAGCGTGCCGACCCATGGATCTCTTCTCTTATTGACTTCCTCACCAACCCTACGGCTGCTTCGCCTTCGCGCGCACTTCGCCGCCATGCTTCCCATTTCTCAATACGTGATAACCTCCTTTATCACCACGACTACACCTCAGACGGCCGCAAGTGGTTGCTGGTTATTCCCCGTCACCTTCGCTCGGCAGTCTGCGCCCATTTTCATGCTGACCCGGAGTGTGGTCATGTCGGAGTGTTCAAGACCTGCGATCGCATCCGACTACGATATTATTGGCGTGGCATGTACACATTCATCCGCAAATACGTGCGGTCATGCCTTACCTGTCAACGTCGCAAGCCACCTCCTCATCGTTCTGCTGGAGAATTGCAGCCGCTACCTTGCCCGCCACGCCCGTTTGACCGCGTCGGCATTGACTTATACGGTCCCCTCCCGTACACTTCGGCCGGCAACCGTTGGGCTATCGTCGCGGTTGACCATTTTACAAGGTATGCCGAAACCGCAGCCCTTCCAGCCGCCACAGCCTCAGAGGTGGCCTCGTTTATTTTAGACCGATTCATCCTTCGTCACGGCACCCCTCGCGAACTGCTGAGCGACAGAGGCCGCGTCTTTCTGTCGGATGTTGTGAAAGCACTGCTCACCAAGTGCAATATAATTCATCGAACCACCTCCGCATATCATCCGCAAACCAACGGTCTCACCGAGCGCTTTAATCGTACCCTCGGTGACATGTTGTCTATGTATGTCTCTGCAGATCAGTCAAACTGGGATCTTGTCCTTCCGTACGTCACCTGCGCGTACAATACCGCAACGTAGTCCACTACCGGCTTTTCTCCTTTCTTTCTCCTTTACGGCCGTCACCCTTCTGCTAGCATCGACACCATTCTCCCGTACCAACCCGATGCTTCCGAGTATACACCTCTTTCTGAAGCCGCCCGGCACGCCGAAGACTGTCGCCGCATCGCCCGTGCTCTCACGACTGACACCCAGTGCAAAGAGAAATCCCGCCACGACCTCAGCCAAACAACACCACACTTCGCCAACGGCGCCCTTGTGTGGCTCTGGATTCCGACGAATACTCCGGGCTTGTCATCAAAATTTCTTGCCAAGTACCATGGCCCATACCACGTACTGGAGCGCACATCTCCAGTTAATTACACTGTAGAACCTCTCAACCCATCTTCTGATCGCCGCCGCCGTGGACGCGAGACTGTTCACGTCCAGCGCCTCAAGCCATTCTACGACCCAGTCGTCCTGCTTGCGCCCTGAGTCGCCAGGTTGGTTCCTTTTCTTCCCGGGGGCAATTGTAAAGACGAAGACGAGCATTCTGTGCAGCGGCGGCAGTGCCATCGCTGCGCGTGCTTTGGGCTCGCTTTGGCTGACCGCAGACTGTTGCCGCCCTGCTCCTTTAATAAGGTCCCAGTGCCTTTAATAAACCCCGTCTTACAAAAGTAATAAATACGCTCCCATTACGAAACATAAAAAGCAATGCAATAGAAATTATGCACATGATAATTCACTGAGTACAAAACAGGGCAACTGTAAGCCCTTCCTTTAGTGCTGCCGGTACGGTATAGTGGCTCCACTTGTGGGTCGAGAGGCAGGAGGCCATGCTCCGCGGACTGCTTCTCGCGCAGTATGGATCTCCTGGGGCTCGCTGCAGCCTGCCACGACACTAGCTGTGCGCACCGTTGAAAACGAGGTGAGGAAGACCAGTGGCGCTACTGCTTCAGCGGGGGCTGCTCCATCAGTAGTGGATGTGTCAGGCGTGGCTGGTGCCAGACAGCAGCCGGGACAGGAAAGTGGAGTGAGCTTCAGCGCGGGATCCGGGTAGTTTTGGGCATGTTGGCGCTAGTTATATGCACGAGAACGGGCTGCAGGTGTTGAGACATTGTTTACTCCGAATTCAAGCACAGGAGAAGCGGTGACGGGATGATGTCATTTATATTTCGAGGCAAATCAGGTGTTTTAAAGCTAATGCGTTATACACGTGCCGGAGACCCTTTACGACAAGTTACATTGCCATTTTTGCTTTCTTTTTTCGCCAAAATGAGCAAGGCAGGGGAAGACAGGCAGGCTGTGGCGGTTGGAGGCAAGTTAAGGAATTTTTAAAGGGCAAAATATTTTTTCTAAGCTTTGTAGTAAACAAATCAAAAATCGTATTTCGAGACACTTACTGCGGAGACAGTGCCAAAAACCTGATACCACCTGGCAAGGCTTCCGCCGGTGCGCATTGCAAATATTGGCTTATTTCTCCAGTTTTCAGGTATCATGCGGAACAAATTCCTAATTACTTACGCGGACTATGTCAGATATAAAGCAGCGTAGTCCAAGTAAGAAATGTACTGAGAAACATGTGCCATCTTTTCAAAAAAATATCCTTCCGAGCTAGGGTATTAATTCAGTTCAGTTTTGGTAGGCGTCCATTGGAGCAAGCCGGGAAATTTCTTAGCGAGGTGGACAGTTTGCTTATTAGGAAACTGACTCGGTAACTTTTTATACCACAAGCATGACGCAAATCTTTTAATACAAAAGTTGCAGCCTATATTGAAGAGCATCCGATCTTATCACTTCCATCCAGATGGATTTCGGATGCTTCTTTTTCAAATATTTTTCCCAGAATGAATTCCAAGAATGCTGAATTCCCAGAATTTTCCCAGAACGTGGCAACGCCTTTTCGCCCAGGAAGCTTCGCCACGTGCGAATGCGAGCCAGAGTGACATTGGAAGCAGCATCAGTGTTGCTTATCAGTCGTCATGGATCGGGAGAGCTGTTAAGCGCGAAACGTAGATACTGTGTTTGCGTAGAAAATTAACAGCCAGCGCTTAAAATTAATAAAGCCCTCGGGTCTTCATCTGTGTCGGAACGAAAAAATTACAGCGGAATATGTAGCCCAATAGAAAAATAGCCTTTTCTTGTGGATGGTGGGCTAAAATTCCGAGCGAATTAAACTTGTGATGGTTCCTGTACAGCGAGTGTCGCGCGTGTTTTCCCATCAGAGCCCCACCATCTTGGCACCACCATGAATAGAACAGATCAGAGCTTCTGCAGGTTGACGCCGGATTTCGCTCGCCAAAATTAAAGGTATGCCGGCGACAAAGGAAGCAAACGTGGGTGCACATTTACGGGTGGATTTTCTGAACTTCCACTTTTTCTGCTAATCCTTTCACTCATCCCTTCGGCGTGTCGTTACGAATGAAAGTAGGATGATTGAGTTTGTGGCGCATTGATCTTGAGACGTTCGTGAGTGCAATGAATCTCTCGATTTTTTCATATACATGTACTGTCCCTTTCATAATATTGCGGGACGTGGGAAAGCGTGCCAAAACTGCGTTCTGCGCCACCTAACGGCCCTCGCTCTTTCGCCCCTTGCGGGCATCTCTGTGCTGTCACTCCTACCTTACGCGCGCCGTACGTAGCTCAGAACCGGCGCCAGGCGCCGCATCGGTATCTGGCAAGCATCTGCCTAAGCAGCTGATGGGTGAAGCGGATAGCGGGTTGCCTTTCGTGGCGCAGCGACTCATGGTAAAGAAGAGGGAGCGTACACTAATGTTTTCTGTTTATCATAGGCCTTCTCGCAGGCGTGGCCACCAATTTTCAATGCTCAAGCACTGAACGAACGGGACGCAAGGCTCCGATTGCCGGGATGGCCAACTGCTTATGGTAGCGAAGAGCGTTGGTATACAAAGCCTTCCGCGAAAAATGCAGTCACGTGAAACAGAAAGAGGAAAAGTACAAAAATGTTCGGCAACAATTCCCTCAGGTGTGTCACGCGTGTCCAGTACTCTGCGAAGCTAATGCCCCGTGAACTTGGCCTCGGTGGTGCTTACTGGTTGTAGTTGATCTGCGGGGGGGATGGAAGCTTCAGAAGTCGCCGTTTTGGGGAAGTGTCGCTCATAGTGCGAACGCAGTAAAACAAAGAACACGTCAATGCGGGCCTCTTCCCCTTTACGCAAGTGGTTGCTTCGCGAAAAGCGGCAACTATCTATTTCGTTCTTCTCAGTGGCCGTATATTGAAGCGGCACCTGGCGCCTGTTCCGATCTACGTCCGCCGTGCGAAACGTAGCAGTGAGGCTACAGAGATGCTTGCGAAGAAAGAACGAGCGGCAGTGCGCCGTTAGGTGGCGCGGAACGCAGTTTTGCCACGCTTTCCCACGTCCCGCAATATTCTGATCGCGACAGTACATGAGTTTTCTTACGGTATTTGAAACGACGTTTTGTTGTAAATTTGACTGCTTAATGTTAGTTGTTTATTCCAGACGCTCTGGCCATCTAAAAAAAGAACGAATAGCTTTATTGCATATAGCAGGGCTTGTCTCACACTCTAGAATAAAAATATCTGCACGTTCTCAATATTTACTTAACGCCCCGGAGGTGATTTTACAAGAGTGTGAACTGCAGTTATTGAGAATAGTTACGCCTAATGTAAATTAAACTGCAGTTCTGAAATCCGCACAACCAGTGGCATATCTTTTCATACTTTCAACTGCGCAAAAAAACACGGACACAAGGTAGAAGGCACGACACGAGCGCAGACTATATACTAAATTTCTATTTCAGGAATCAGGTGCTTATAAACGCTCAAAAAACCCAGGGCACAGACGCATAGAAACAAACGCAACACAATCACGAACTTTGGCGCGTGCACTGTCAATTCATTCAACAAAACAATAACCCAAAAACAAGGAGAAAAACCCACAGGTGGCATTCGGTCAGGCCAACGTTCCGTACTTCCTACTCGTGCAAAGATAATTGCGTAGGAAAGGTATCTCCTCATCCAGCAGGCCGACGGAAGGCGAAGCGACGCATGTATCTCCTTTTTGCTTGATCAGATATGCTCCCACTATCTCCCTGCATATCTGGTTTCGGTGTCTGAATAAGATTGTGGTCTTATTCAGATGTGGAAAGCATCCCTGGCAATTCCTGCAGTGCAATGCAAGGTTAGACGAGACCGCGCATATCTTTTATCGAGGCGGACAAAGAGGCTTGTTTGCATTATATTGTTATGTAGCCTAAATTGTATTGTAATGTAGCTGCGTGGTTACAAGGATGAAGTGAAATTCAGGGTGTGACGGAGACCCGTCTGTTCGGGAATGTTCATGGCGGGAAAGTATTGAGCGCCGACCAATCTTGTTAAAATTGAAGGAGTTTCCGCCCCGCTACGGGGGCTTTCTTCACAATGAATGGATGAAAGGGAGGGTTGTTTATAAAGGCTTCATGATGTGACGTAAGCAGCGCATGTATACCGAGGGTAGATTGCCTTCGTTCCGATTGAGCGCGTGTACCACCGTCTGAATATGAAGTGGTTGCAAGTAAAGCCATACTGTCTTGTCCCGTTCTTTTTCGATTATCTTTGCGCCATGCTAGTCGATGTCGTGGCTGCATGTTCAAGAGACTGCTTGTTCAGCCAGCACGTTTGCTGCCACGTGATTCTTGCTGACTTATAATCGTCCACTCACCTGTCTATAGCGCTTGAGCGCCGCGCTGTGGTGTTCATTTTTGACAGTCGCCGCCTCCTAGCGTGCCTGATAGAGTTTTCAGTCGGGTTAAATACGATCCAGGGCAATGCGCATGCACGATCTGATCTTGTTTCGAGGCCTAGACCACTCGTAAATGACGCCAGCATACACGCCGCTGCTTCGCTCGAGCGCTCTAGACAGGCCTGTGGACGACTGCACGTATCGGTTCTAGAAGTCGTCTCGTTTCGTCCTTGCAACCACTCAGCGCATTCAAACCGCAGATAAATACGTATCTGTGCAAACTTTGGTTACATTTCGTGCACACACAAGGAAAAAAATTAATTTGATTGTTGCATCCCTCTTAAAGTACATAACTGATGCAAAATTTGCCTCACCCGCAAAACCTTGCGACTGCAGTGAATATTCACATATATCCGCATGGCCTCTCCAGTCGCTAGGTGACTGTGAGATAGGTTCTATGAATAGCATGGGAGTTTTTTTAAAGTTCGCAGAGAAAAATAACTTACGGATCATGAATACCTTCTTCCGAAAACGCAAGAACAGGAACTGGACGTGGAAGAGTCCCACTGTTGTGACTAAATATGAAATAGACCGCACTTTGCGCACAGCCTGGTATCATGCAGGATGGCCAGGTCCTCGGATAGGTGCGTTGTATCGACCACTGAATAGTAAGGTCTCATATTAGCTTAGATTTGAAGAAGCAACGGAGAAAACTGTTGAAGGGGAAGCTCACTGATGAATTGGTGGTAAGTGGAAAAGTAGAGGAATTCAGGATTTCGCTGCAGAACTGATATTTCGCTTTAAATTAGTAAGACGATGGTAATGTTGAAACAGTGAACAACCATCTCACAGCTAACGTTGCAGAGTGCGCCGTAGAAGTAGGCGGTAGGATGGTTCGACAGAATACCAGCGAGCTATCTCTGGAGACGAAAGGTCTGGTTAACAAAACGCCAAAGCCTGCGGGCGTCTAACTCTACAGACAGAATACAGCTAGCAGAGCCATCAAAGTTAATAAATAGGCGCCCAGTGGCCGACATAAGAAAGTTTAACATGCAGGGATTCGAGCATGCTCTAAAGAACACAACATATGAAGGTTCTGCAAAACTGAGAGTGGAGCCGAAGATGTACAACCTGTGTCGAAGGTTTTGAGCCGAAGGGGTTCGCTTCCAAGCCGTGAAGTAGCGCCCTTGGAGTATCTTTGGATATTATAAGATTCGACGAGACGAGGACGAGATCTTCTCTCACTTTTGTGGTATTTAAAACGCTATTAGAGATTTTTAGCTAAGCGGTTTGTGCGCACGCTCCGCTAAGCGAGCTAGCGGGAGCGCTACTGCGCATGCGCGAAACACTAAGGCGGCAGCGCGCGAGCGGAACGGCTTCTCGGCCCCGCTCCCGCGCGAGCCAAGCCAACACCCTCTAGACTAGGTAGCTAGTCTAGAGGGTGTTGGCCAAGCGGAGCCCGGAGCGGCGCGACGAGCGAGCCTCGCGCAAAGCCTTCTGGGCTCTCGCTACCTGAGCCAAACGTACACATCCAACATGGCTGCCTCCAGCGCTACTGCCGCCTCCGCTGCCTCCGCCGAGTGCACAAATCCTCCTTCGATTCGAATGCCTCGAAGGAGATTTCGTATCAGCGAGAATCTCTGCCTCTTGTGCGAGGGGGTGTCGTTAAACCCATTCCAAAACCCACTTAGGTGGCGGAATGTGTTGGACAAAGTTGTGGCTGCGATCGATCGCAGGATAACTCTTCGCGCCGTGCGTGACAGGGTGGACCTCCTTACTGGCTATTTCCGGCAACAAGACCGGGCTAATCTGCGAAACTAAGTGATTTTAGATTTTTTTTACTTATAGCTTTGTGTTGTGTGGGGGCGATCCAGTTCGTTAGTTGTCAAGCGTTTCCGCGGCCATCCCTTTCGCTTCGGAGCACAAGATGGCTAAGGAGCCCGCCTATTTCCGTCCTTTGAATCCGTTTTTCCTTTTTATTCCCTTATATTCGCATGCTGCAGTGATCGCGGCACTGTTGTTTGTAGTAGACAGATTCGTGATGTCTCCTCTTGCTGCCCTTATCACCGCTATTTAGCACTTCTGGTCACTTAGCATGTGCTTCTCGAATTTCCTTTTCAGGTCATTTACCGAAGAGGACTATTGTGAGCTTCAGCAGTTGCTCCTGGAGGTTTCCGACCTGGCGAGGGAATTTTCTCACATCTTGAGAACTGTTCCCAGAAAGGGCAACGGATCGGGGTCAGCTACACGGCAAATGCTCCCAGCTCCAACATCGGCCGCAGCAGAAATGCGGACGGCCCAAAGAACAAGGGACGTTGGTTTGGCGAGAGCCTGTATTGAACAGCCGAGCCAGAACGAGGACAGTGAAATGAGCGGCAAGTGTTGTGGTCTTGTTCACAAGTATTTCTGCGGTAATCCTCGTTTGCACTGTGTTCTGCTTGTTGAGATGTTTGGCATGGGATTGGCATTGCAGGACTGCAATGAGTAGTAATGGCATATAAAACGCCACGAATTTCGATCTGGGTTAAATGTGCTGCTCAATGGTGTATGCAAATAAAAGATACAGCAAATCTGTGCATTTACAAAAAAGTTGTGAATTCTTTTGATTTCTTCACTGTCCCAGTTTATCATCACTGCAGTTTTGTTATTGCATTGACTCACAAATTATTAGTTTCTGCAATGCCCTTTTCTTGCAGACATCGAGTCAACAGCCTCACAACTCCTGATGACTTTGTGTGAGTCAGAATACCGGCAGCCACCGTCCCCACAGAGCCCTCAATCTCTGGGAAGTGAACAGGTGGATGACACTGCAGTACAAAATGGTACTGCAGTGCACAGTGAAACCAGTGTTGTGCCTGTTGCACAGGAAGGATAAGGACAGCCGCAACGAAAGCGGCAGTGTCGGAAGAGTGCAACAAAAGTTAATACAAAGCTCTGAGTGGTGCCCTAAAGCATCTTATCACCAGTATTTTCAGACAGTAATGTCAAGCAAACCTGCATATATTATCTCATGCAGGGAGCTCTTTTGACTCTATTAAAGCTGTATGTTGTACATTTGGAACGTGCACATAGACGGTGTAGCACAAGCCATGCCTATGTCTTGCACCTGAAACATTTGAAAGTGGTTCTTGCATGTATAAGTGCTTGTCTATATAGACCTAATGCAATCAGACGAATCTAGGAATGCACATCAAATAGCTTGCGCGGATTTAATCAAGTGAGGTTGTAATACACACCTAGTTACATGCATCTTATATTTTATTTCTGAAAATTTCAACACTCAAAAGAACTGAACATGTACTGGTGCGGACATAACTAACAGAACACAACATTTTGTTCTAAGTGCATTTACGCCTTCTGTATGAAAAACGCAGAAACACTGACGTTGTAGTTCCTGCCTTCGCTGTTGCTTTTCATTCTGCCGAGCCTGGCCTCCCACCTCAGACACTTGGTCTTCGAGGCCTCGTCTTGCCTTCTTCTTCTTCAATCTGTCATCTCATTCTTCGTCACCCTGCCATGGACCACACCCGTTACCGTATAGGGAAAAAAACGGCTGTTCAGCGCAGCACGAGCCATGGTTCTAGCATAGTAAAAATAGAGCAAAAATCAATTCACATAACTTGGAGCATAGTTTCTGGTCATGTTTAGGAGTATTATATATTTAGTTATAAATGGTTTCAGACATTTAAGAACAATTTGAGCATACAAACATCACTCAGACAAAGAATGTGCTTCCCCCTGCCCTCAGTCAAAAGTATACAGTTTTGAAGGGGTCTGCTTGTGGGGCTTGCAGCGTTCTTAGTTATGCATCCTCAGCAACAGTAATGTCTCGAAAAGAGGAATGGTTTTGCGTGCCAAATCCTCCGCAGAATTTTACTGCTAGATGTGCTAGGGAGCCCCAGTAAACAGCTTAGAAGCAAACTCGATGAGCGGTATACTTAGAAAGGGCGCTGCACAATCTAAATGTCCTGGTGGACATCCTGATGAACAGAAAGGTACTGGACATTAATTCTGAAGAGACCCCATTTCACCAGGAAAGGAAGCATGATCCTTCCAACTTTTGTTCTAGCTTCAAGTTTGATAGCTTGCCAGTTTACACAATTCAGGACAGAATATGTGCCGCATTATTTATAGGAAATAAAGTAGGAAGTGGATATCTAATAGTGTTCAATGTTTGTTTTGCAAGGACCTCGCATGATTTTACCCATACCTTATGGTTTGAATTACCATGGTAGACTAAGTGAGGATTAGTGCACGTGGAGCTGCACTGTGGAGACTCTTGTGTAGCCTTTCACAGCATGCGTGGGTGCATGCATTAGTTAAAACTGTATTTCACTGTAGATCGAAAGTGAACTTCTAGCCTAGATGCTTGAGCTTTTGAGCTCTTCATTTTGCTTACTGGTAATTAGGTAGTAATAAGCCATAATAGCTTTTGGGCAGGGTGACTGAAATAATGACAAACTTGCCTGAGAACACTCGATGATGGATGAGTTCATCTGACAATTATTTTATTTACTTATTTATTCATTTAGAAATACTGCAGCCCCATTCTAGAGGCTATAGCAGGAGTGGGTACATAAAATGTGGAACAATTCCACATATACAAGGGTACAACACAAGCATTACAAATATAAACGCTGAGAACAACAACATATGTACAATGTTACGACTCAATTGCCGACGCAAAATCAGATATTGATAATGCACGAATGTTACCACCCAAAGAATTCCAACTGTCCACAGTGCGCGGAAAAAAGCTGTATTTGAAAACGTTAGTGCGGGCAAACAAAGGTTGGATATTAAGATCGTGATGGCTCCTGGTTGCAGATGGTTTTGAAAAAGAGATATGCTTACCCTCTGAAAGGCAATTAGCAGAATGGACTATGGAGTGAAGAAGTTTTAAGGACTCAGTTTTTCGGCGGGATGCGAGCGGGCTTAAGTTTAGGGAAGACATCGCAGATGAGGGTTAAAAGTGAAAGTCGTAGCGGCGGAAAATAAATCTTAAAGCTTTACGTTGTACATGACAGTGAAAGGCCACTATAGCATAAAAGAAATGCTAAAAGTTTCTGCCTTTCCTGTTTGTATTCTTATGGCTGTTGCACTGAGAGAAATGTATTAACCCAACAAATTACCTAGAATAGCAGAGGTTTAACCTACCGACTAATTAGTATTTGCACACTCGACAGACTTTTTTTGTATTTCTGTCGAAAATAAACATTCATTCATTCATTCATTCAAGTACCAAAGTGGATCGACATGCAGTTACCAACGGTAAGCCTTGCTGGATGCTCCGAAGCTTGATGGAAGCTTCGGCTTCCATCAGGCCTACCACGACGTGAAAAAACTTTGCTGTGTCGCCTTTGGCTTGGTGTAGCTTTCACTAGTCATTACTCATTGTTAATCGGTATGGCTGATAACCCTGCATGTGCCATCTGCGGGTATGATGAAACTATAACCCACATTCTTTGTGACTGCCCTGCCTACAGCGCCGAAAGGCAATCCTTCAGCCGTGCGCTGGAACGCCCAGATTCCCGCCCACTGACGGAAATGAAGATTCTCGGCCACTGGCCGCGGCGATCGTCGGTGGTGAAGGCCTCTAAGGCACTGCTCCGCTTCTTGCGAGCTTCTGGCCTGCACGAATGGCTGTGACTTCAACGAACACTGACTTTTTAGAGTGACTTCAATTTTCTGTTACTCCCCTTTCCCTTTCATTTTTTTATCCCCTCACCCCCTTTCCCCCGTGTAGGGTAGCAAACCGATTATTCTTTCGGTTAACCTCCCTGCCTTTCCTCTTCTACTTCCTCCTCCTCCTCCTTGCTGCTTGCCATTTTACCCTGTATTATGCACTCCTCGATGTTTTTGTTCACCATTTATACTGCACAAACTTGAGTAAACATCACTTGGAAATACTAAAGTTGCATTTTTCTCCTTCGAGCAAGAACGGAACTCTTTGTATTAAATTAACATTGGTTTTGTTTGTTCGAGAGAAATGTTGCAAGGTAAAAAAAAATGGGGCATATTTGCCACAAATGCCAAAAATACCAAATCCCAACGATATGCTTTTGGTTGCTAATTTATTTTGTGTTTCAGCAATAGTAATGTAATAGCCTGACCTCATGCCAGCGTTATTTTCGGCGAAATTGTCAAGATTTCCTTTCGCTGTCCAAATAGGAGTTAAATGTCTTCAGGCGAATGGTACGGCAAAACAGCGCTGACGGACGGGACGGAAGAAAATGAGACAGACACATGCGCTGAACTAACAACCAAATGGTTTATTGCGAAAGAGGGGGGCAATATAAAGCATAGAAGGGAAAACTGCGGTGCAAACATGACATGGCATACATTCGGGATATCATCAATGATTAAGAAACGCGATCTGCTGTGGGAATAGAGCCACCGATGGTTGGCTTACACATGAGTTGCCTAATGCGTGGATGTGAAAGGCCTCCGATATCAGGCGTGAGGTCTGATCTCTATACTTGGCGATGATAGTGGTTTGGTCTAAAAACGCCTCACATTCGTCGCAATCTGCGAAATGAATGACCATGTTATTTCGGCGTGACTTGTTTTCAATGTCTTTGGCGTGTTCGCGTAGCCGATCGTTGACGCACCGTCCGGTCTCCCCGATGTAAAATCGGCCGCATGACAGTGGGACCTTGTAATTCACACCACAGCAACAGTTGACAAATTTGTTTCTGTGTTTCTTCTGACAAGCCTTCTTTCCACTTTCCTGATTCACACTCTTGCACAGGCCTCCCAACTTGTTCCTGGCAGAGGAAAGGAGCTTCACGCCGGCTTTGTTCACAATCTTTTTCAGGTTGTGCGATACTTGATGAGCATACGGAATACATGTTATGTTCTTATTGTCCAGTTTGCGCGTCTCCTTCTGAATTCTCCATTTTTTTAATATCGACTCTGCTATGCTAGATGAGACCTTCGTCGGGTAGCCTGCAGCGGTAAGCCTAGTAACCTGCGCGTCAAAGCTGGCTTGGGTTTTATGCGCACATAAAACAGAGCACATAAAACAGAGCACATAAAAAACAGAGCGGCTTTTATGCATGTTTTCGCTATCCCGCGCTTAACTATCTTAGAGTGGGCCGACCGGAAGGGGAGCAGGTTCTTCTGGGATCGCGGAGAGTACATCCAACAGACATGGTCACACGATATCACAAGTTCCAGATCTAAAAACCTTAGTTTGTTGTTAGTAGGTAGCTCAGTGGTCAATTGTAGGTTGTTAAGTTCAGTACTGAACACGTAAAAAATCTGAGCAACAGTTTGATGGGCGTCACCTTTGAGATAAAATACTAAAAAGTCATCTACATGACGCATAACCTTAACAACAGTGCCGTCAAGCTTGGCTTGAAGTTGTCTATCTCACGAAGCTAAGAGCAGATCGCTGAGAATGGGAGCGAGGCTGGATCCAATACAAACACCTTGTTTTTGGATGAAAAAACTATCGTCATCTCTAGCAAACGTGGACTGTAAATAAAAGCGGAGCATTTCTAAAAACATGCTACAAAAACAAGAAATAGGAAGCAGAATTTGTCAACTTCCTTTTTTACTGTCCTTGAAAAAAGGATGTGCTCTTAATACTGTAAACATTTTCACAGAACTAAGGGGTAATGACAAGAGCTTCTAATTGAAAACTGTCCCAAAATTTAGATGCAAGTCTTCAGTTTCTCACATGCCTACGTAATGCACTCAGTTTGGTGACAGAAACCACACCTGAGCAGAAGCTCGAGCCATTCAAGATTAACATCAAATGGAGGCTCCCTTGCCGTGAACAGCCCGAAAACAAATGAGCAATTGTGTAAGAAATTTTCATCTGAATTTTGCCAAGTTTTCCTTCTTGCGTGGGAGGACCGGTTTAGTGTGTCAACATGCAGCTACGTGTGGTTATTGATATCATCCAGAAATGGAAAAACTCTTCCAGATGTTTCAGAATGGCATTTGTCCCGGACGATATCATTGAGCTGTCGCTCCAAAATACACTTTCGAGATCACGCTGTCGGTTAGGATATGCAAGGCGCCGTACGTTTATGCACAGGGCCTCATCCCTGAGCACTGTTACAATTTGCGGTGTAGTCAGCACATTGGGAATAAGCAACGCCTCCTGCAGCCTGCGGATGTAGTCTATTTCAAATCGGAACACAGTATGAAAGACTCCAGTGTCTGTGGCGTCAATATTCACACATCCGTGTGCAGAAATCGGATCGCGGCGGTTCTGCCTGAACAATTCGAGGCATAGCAAATCCTCTATTTCGGACCAGTTCTACTGTGAGAACAGGAGCAGGTCTGGCTGGAGAAGACAGAACAGTTATTTATTTATTTCCTTGCATTGCCTTCAGGGCTGAACAGCATTACAGTGGTAATTCATACTGAAATAAAATAACATTGGAGGATAACGGAGCAGGCAAGGGGTGATCTTGGATGGCTACTCTTGGTTTGGGAAAGCAATTGCACTCTCTTAATGTATGAGGCCCAAATGACTTTAATATGTTAATTCATTAGAACCACGAGCTGTAGAGAACTTTTGAGCACTTTTTCATGAGGCAGCCTTTTCAGTGTGTGTTGTATATGTATTACTCATAGTTCTAAACTTCGGTATGGGTTGTGTACATGACTGGCACTCACACATGAGTAACGTTGCTTAAACTTTTTTCTCTAAACAGAAATTCGAGGGCTGCAGGAAATGCGCCTAGAGCTCGTGGCCTGCCAGGAAAAATATGAATTTCAAATAAGAACAGAACTGGCTCTAGCTAGGCAACGGTTAGACTACGATGATAAGTGGCTGGCCCTTGAAGAAAGAAAAGTTATTCTGGAGGAGGAAATGCTGAGTACTGATACACAAATCCACAGACCATCACAGTCATCTGCTTGACTGGCTTGAAAGACTGGAAAATCTATCAATGCAGAGGAGCCTCGATTCTTAAGAAAAATATTTTTTGATACTGTGCACATTTGTCATGCATCTATCATAGCTGGCTTTCTCATTTGGTGCTCTGTTTTACACATTTCCACAGCACCAGGCCCTCTGTGTTTATTGTGCAAACAGACAGTAGATCTCGCAGTATTTGAGTGTGTAATACTTATCGGCGTGTCTTTGCCGCCCGCCTGCAGTTAGAAAATAGTGTGTGTAAGAAAGCGCTTCAAACAAATTGTGAAGTGTTTGCTTATACTGCTGAAAGGACACTCTGGTGCACTTATTAATATGATGTGTATGTTTTGGCATATTTAGGTTGGCCATGGAAGAGGAATGCACAGAGAAATCAACAGCTCCAGCAGGATCTGTCAGATTATGCCTGCGCTAAAAACTATGAGCCCCGAATAATTTTGCGAAGTGAGGCAGTGTAACAGAAAGGGACAGGCAGCGGCCAGCAGCTACACTACCTGCATGAAGAGGTACACGATGAACACAGACAGGCACCACCAAGAAGGCGCAGGAGGCGGCAGGTTACTGCAGCGGCAGCCTCCTGGAGTTGCGTGACAGGAGCAGTGAATGGTAAGTTTTGACGTTTGTGCCAAGTGTCGCAGGCAACAACAATGGTCTTTTAATGTAGAAAGTACACAAACACTCAATATACAGTCAAATTGATTACAGTACAATAAGAGACTCATTGCTTTGGTGTAACTGAGAATACAGATGCCAAATACTATATGCATGAACAAGAGCAGTGACAATTTCATGAGGAGAACAAAGTTTGGATTATAACAATGACAGTGCAGCACTCAACATCAAGTGCAATATAACAGTGGACAGGGATAAGAGAATGCTAAAGTAAAAATGAATAGGCGGATGTATGTGTATATTTTCATGTGGATCCAGCTGCACGAAAAGAGGCTATTAGGCTGACTGCTATCACTTTCTCTCCCCCCCCCCCCCTTTTTCTCATGCATTAGAGTCTGAAACCCTTGCTGTTCAGGCCCTCTTTGGCATGTACGACACAGACCCTCCACACAGAGACCTGCTGCTGATGGAGAGGCCAAGGAGCCCCAGACGGAAGAACAAGAAGCTCGACCCTGAACAAACAGCCATCAACAGGTGCCCCAAGTCCTTGCAGGGCAATCATACCAGCAGTCGACGACTGTGAATGGCCAAGACCAGCGCCAGTCTGCAGCTAGGCAAATACCTCTTCCTGTCACGACTACAGGCAAGATTTCAAGGAATGTTTTTCCACTGTATGCATAGTCAATGACAAACATCCCTGAATGGCTCGAAAGGAAATTTATACACATAGCTGGCACATTTTTTAACAGCTGCAATCATCCTATTACCACAGATTACTGGCACGAGTTTGTCTTCCCTTGCACAAGGGAAGACAAACTCGTTCCTCCCTTATTATCCTGGTGGATAATAAGGGAGGACCGTACAATTCACTCACACATCCAGAGACTTTTCTTCTTGACTGTGCAAGACAGAATCGCATGCACAAAATAACTATAAACACAAACTTTAAAGATGGCGTCATTACAGTTTTCGCATTGCACGCAAGAGACATTGGAAGTGAAACTGTTTTTTTTTTCTTTCTTTCTACTTTTCTCAGACACACTCTAAGAAGAGGCTGGGGCTAAAGGTGACATATCGCAATAAAGATGACAAATTTGACTAAGCAGTTTTCCGTGGCTTAGACATATTGGCAAACAATAAATAGAAACGGGTGGTTAAAAAGTCACATCTCATCACACATAGATAGAAATGAAAAAGGCAATAACAGTACATTGGGAACCTGATGATGATAACAATACCTAATTAGCAGTTTTTACAGCAGCTGACTAAAGTCATGAAGAGCGCGACACAAGCACAAACATAAGATATCTAAATATTTTACTGTTCTCGCTGCAGAATCTTTTTCTCCATTTCTATAAAACAAGTTCACATTATAATACCAATTTCATAAAAACCAACCAGCTGTGGTTGTGGACTGCAAACTCATTGTGTTTGGTGGAACAACGCAATTCCAGCTAGCCGCCGCAGTGGCTAAGTGGTTATGGTGCTGGCTGCTAACCATACAGATGAGAGCTCAATTCCAGGCGTGGCGATCGAATTTCGATGCAGGCGAAATTCTAGACACCCATGTACAGTGGGATGTCAGGGCACTTTAAGGAACCTCAGGTAGTCGAAATTATACAAAGCCCTTCACTATGGTTTCCCCCATAAACCAACCAGCAACTCTAGCTGTTTACCTCTAGTGGACTCGCTCACTTGAAATAAATATCGAACTTGCCCTCCCTTTCCAGGAATCAGAGGACTACAAAACATCGGCCTCCAGCTGCTGACCATGCGTGAAAAGCACGAGCATGAGATACACCAGAGGAAGATTTAAAATATCAAAACTGTAAAGGCAAAAGCAGACAGTAAGGCACGGCACCTCACTCTAGAGAGGCGGAAGCTAGATCTGGAAGAAAACAGACACCAGCACGAAGTTTCCCGCTATGAAGGAGCATAAAAAGCTGCTCCGGAGCCTTCAGAGAACAACGAATGCGTGAAGTCAAGCAATTTTTTGTACTGGAAACCATACGATGTGACTGCTGCTTTAAATGTGTTGTTTTTAGACCGTATCTTAGGATACGATCTTGAATAAAGACCCCATTTTGGAAACTATGTGGGTGTGCCGTGCGACATCATCATCATCAGCCTGGCTACACCCACTGCAGGGCGAATGCCTCGCACATATTCCTCCAATTAACACAGTGCTGTGCTAGCTACATCCACTTCACCTCTGCAAACTTCTTAACCTCATCCGCCCACCTAATTTTCTGCCGCCCCCTGCTACACTTTCTTTCCCTTGGAATCAATTTTGTTACTCTCAGTGACCATTGGTTGTCCTGTCTTCGCATTACGTTTCCTGTCCATGCCCCTTTCTTCTTGATCTCGACTAGTATGTCATTAACTTGAGTTATTTCTGTGACCAACTCTGCACGCTTCCTATCCCTTAACGTTACACCTACCATTTTCCGTTCCAAGCTCTCTGCGCTGTCCTCAACTTAAGTAAAACCCTTTTCGTTACCCTCCACGTTTCAGCACCATAGGTTAGTACCGGTAAGATGCAACTCTTATATACTTTCCTCTTGAGCGATACTGATAAGCTACTGGTCATGATTTGCGAGTATTTGCCATATGCACTCCATCGCAATCTTATTCTTCTAATTATTTCTGTTTCGTGGTTGGGATCTGCCGTTATTACTTCTCCTAAGAAAATATATTCGCCTACCATTTCAAAATTATCCCGGAGACCTTCACTACGGCACCTCTTTCTCCAACCCACCCCGCCGCGGTGGCTCAGTGGTTACGGCGCTCGGCTGCTGACCCAAAAGACGCGGGTTCGATCCCGGCCGCGGCGGCTGAATTTCGATGAAGGCGAAATTCTAGAGGCCCGTGTGCTGTGCGATGTCAGTGCACGTTAAAGAACTTCAGGTGGTCGAAATTTCCGGAGCCCTTCACTACGGCGTCCCTCATAGCGTTAGTTGCTTTGGGACGTTAAACCAAACCAAACAAACATCTTTCTCCAAACCCCCAACCCCACCTTCCTTTCCTTACGCCGCGGTTGAGGTGGCCAATGGTGTATGTGACAGATACTGTGCCATTTCCTTTCTCAATAACCACAATTGTTATTATTTGCTGGAACTACAGAGGGGTCAAGTAGGCCTCAAGATCTGGTTGCTGAAGGCCAAAATAGTGCGATACCTGGGCACTATACAAGCAAGTGTGACAGTTAGCAAGAAGTGCACTTGCTTTGTAAATTCGCGGCAGGTTGTGGAGGTACATCTTTTGGTTTTTTTTTTTGTAGTCTACAAAGGCAAACAGGCCAGAAATTTTGCCAAATCCCCACTCCACGGCCTTCCTCACACTACTCATAGACTTGTTAAATTGACACTGTTCCGGAGTCAGGGCCGCACCACCATAGGGCTTGAGCAGAAGGGGTCGCAGTGGATACCCAGGGTCTCCATAAATGCAGTAGGTATGCCCCTGTACAAGCCTTTGCAGTTTTAAGTAAACTTTGCTTGTCCCAAAGTTGCCTGAAAAAATAAAAATAAATTGCATATTATGACCCAACTGCGCTTTTTTAGGCAAGTTGGGCTTACTTCTTTTTGCTGAAATCGGTTGTTTACTTACCAGCATCATGTTTACTGCCGAGATATGACCCATCCAATGACAAATTATTCCATTGGGGCACATTATAGCTTGGTACTTCAGAGCATGAAGTCGATTGTGGTCACTGAAGTACAGTTTTTGTTTTCTTGATGGTCGGCATGTTGCCCATGCCATGCCGTCGATGAAAGCCTAGCAGTTTGTCAACGGGGCACCTTTGGCGTGAATGGCCTGAAAGGACGCTTTCTGAACAAGTTCTGAACAAGTGTGTTCGGAACTTGCACACAAGGAACTCTGATCCTAATTATACTTCTTAATTATACTGTATTTGCGGGTTACCTGCAAGAATTTCTCCAGCGTGTCGAGGTTGAGCTAGCTGTGATTATTCACGTCGTCCAGCAAGTGGAAGAAGCTTTCATCGATGTGCCGAAGGCCTTCATTAGTCAAGGAGGACATGGTCGAGCTGTGACGCCCGAACAGCTCCTCAAGATCGCACAGCCGGTTCGAATAAGCCAACCGGCGAAGCGTTATACGAAGAGCCTCGTCGCCTGGGACTGACACCTTCTGCGGAGTCACCACGTGTTCCGGTATGCGTAAGGCCGTCCGTAGACGGCGCACACATCATCTTTTTCGAAGCGAAGTATGTCCGAAACACCCCACTGTCCATCGCATCAATGTTAAGAAGTCCGCGCACGGAAAGCGGCTCACGGCGTGTCGCATCAAAAACCTCCAGGCACAGCATATCTTCGATGTCGGACCATTTGAGTTGCGACAGGAGTAGTGGGTACTGCAGTATGCTTCTCGGCATAGTGAAAGCAGACGTAAGCTGAGGTATAGTGCTCTAGAAGATCGCTGATGATACTAGTTCACTGCACTGAGGCTGGGGCAACTCGGAAACGCGCAAAAAAAAGCTTGCTTGGTGGCATCCTGGTGGTTTCAACTTAGCTTCATTATCGTAGCGCCGTAGTCGCAAGCATTTTTTTCTAACACAAAGGTCTCGCTATGGCATCCAAAACGCCAATATTAAAAAGATATACAAAACACAGAAGAGGATGACATTTATTTGGCATTTATAGCAAAATAAAAGTAAGCGCGAGTCACATTCACTTTACGCTAACTGGAGTTTTGACCGCTAGGTGAAGCAGCAGAGCGCGCCGCTTGAGGGTGCGAGGAATCGCTCGGCTAAAACTCTTTCCCAGGGTTGCCCGATTGGGCTATTAATAGCCAAATTGGGCTACTTGTTGTCCGAGTTGGCGTCAGAAATTTCGTTTTGGCTATGTGGCTACTTTTGGGCTACATCTTTTTCATGGGTGAAAAAAAAAGTTAAAGTAGTTATAATGAGCTCTGTTATAATTATACAGTGACAGAAATAAAAGGCATGCTGGAATCAAAATGCACGTTATAGAAGGTTAAAGAAATTGAGCGCGTCTGCTACAAAATGACAATTTGTAAACGCTCTGTTCGAGAAAACTTGTATTTCAGGTGGTCAAGGATCATGGCCTTTCGATTTCTTTTATAAAGAGTTGACACTACGTGAAAGTTGCCCCCGCGGAAACACTTCACGGCCTATAGATTCCAGTTAATCCACGCCACCCCCGCGCGCGCGCGCGCGCCATTGAATATAGACTGTTGCCGTCTGCACATGTGAGCGTTCTCTCATTGACAGTGCACCTCGGGTGGCCATGACAACCATGGTACCAGAATAGAGAGAAAAAATTAAGAGAACTTAAGTCTCCCTACGTGGTTTTTTGTTTTGTTTATGGGGTTTAACGTCCCAAAGCGACTAAGGCTATGAGAGACGCCGTAGTGGAGGGCTCCGGAAATTTCGACCACCTGGGGTTCTTAACGTGCACTGACATCGCACAGTACACGGGCCTCTAGAATTTCTCCTCCAAAGAAATTCAATCGCCGCGATCGGGCTCGAACCCGCGTCTTTCGGGTCAGCAGGCGAGCACCATAACCACTGAGCCACCGCGGCGCTCCCTACGTGGTGCGAATGCGTAAGCATTAAATGCTACTATTTCGCTTCTGTTGCCTGGTTTCGTGATCCTCACGTGTTAACCGTTAACCATAGACGTGGCCCAGTGGTTTGGGCGTCCGCTTCGGCTGCGGTAGGTGGCTGTTTGGAAACCCACCGCCAGGCATGTTCTTTTCTTGTATTGTTCATTCTGGTTCTGCGGACACATTCTGCTCAAGATTCGCGCATGAGGCAAGTAATGCTTACGCATTAATAAGGTCTTCTTCTGTTTCTCCCTATTCTCGTGCTGGACACGGCAAGCGCGCCACTCGCAAGAGCCTACGCTTTTTCTGCAGCCTCAAGCGGCACACGTGCAGCCCTCGAGATTCATTGCAAGCGACGCGAGAGCGCCGTGTCCGTTGCGTAAGCTGCGTGCACTCATGCGGAGCCGTGGAGCCATCCTTCGGCGCGGCGCGGAACCCACTGTAACTAACGAAGGCGGCGGAAGTTAGTGGCACGACAAGGCATTAGATCCGTCGCTACGAGAACTTTCAGAATGGGCAAGTGGGCGATGTACATCCGGAACTACAAAAAGAAATGGAAAAAGGAGCCGGAATTCAAGGGTAATATGTTTTTCTCATTATTGTGAACGTGCTGTTAGACTGAAGATAAAATCGACATAGAATATCATCTAATGGCATATATCCTTGATTTATTCTGAGCTCATGCATATCGTAGAAAGTAGCTTCCAGAAGGCGCATGCTCGATGCTATGAGGTGACGCTCTCAGTGAGAACCTTCCTCTTAAAGCATGCAATTGAAAGTGAGGCTGCGTATGTATACAGTAAGGTATTTTCACTGTCGACGTGTCTAATCTGCGCGCGAACATTTAAAAGGTGAAATATTCCTAAACTAGATATAGCGCCGCCGTTCTTTTCCGCGTGCAGACTGGCTGGCGTCACCCGCCTCAGGTGATATGGCCTACTGCCGCGCCTGCAAAGTGGAACTGCGGCCCCATCTTTAGGACCTGGTTAGCGCACCTGTTAGCCGCACTCGTTGGCGCGCATGACGGATGCGAAACGTAACAACGGAAAGAACACGCCGTGCGCACCCCCTCAGACATCATCTGCGGGAAAGAAATCTAATATGTAAATATTCTTGCCGAAAATTAATTCAATATGCTTAAGAAATGTCGTCAAAAAAGCAAATTTTTTTGGCTACTTTTGGGCTACGCAAGAATTTCGCTGTTGGCTACGTTTGGGCTACTACGGAGGCCAATTTGGCTACCTGAGGTCGGAGCCATCTGGCAACCCTGCTCTTTCCTCGTTCAACGCCCCGCTGGCGCTCCGCTGAAGGCTCCCAGCGGAGCGCAACCCAAGCCCGCTCAACTAAAGGTCTCTATTGATACATAACAAGCCAAACAGCGTGGAAACTCCCTGTGCTCCATTACGTTCGACAAACAGAGGGTGCGAATACGTTTATTGAGCGTGTGGTGCGAACTGCCTTCCTGCGCTGTTATTGCTGGTTGTTACGGGCCGAGTGGCTGCATCCCACCGCTGCCACAAGTTGTTATGGCTCGGGTAGCATGACCAGTTGTGATGCAGGGTAGCGTGGCTGGGCCGGAGAATGGACGAGAATGGATGGAAGTTATCATTTGGGAACGAGAACACAAACAGGGTTACTGACACTTTGAAGAAACTTACATATTGTACAAAAAAGCAAGCGGTCAATAATTAAAAGTGCATAGCGTCGACCGACTGGATGAGCCTTGTCGCCAAGGCCCAGAGCGTTCGTTCTCACTTAGGGTGCTGGTTAAATACCCTAAGACTCCGCCCCTTCACCAGGCGGTGGCCACTTCAACACGAGGCACAGACCGGCACAGCACAGCAAGCTGAAACACTCGTTGCAGAGACCGCGCGTGGGAACTGGTGAGGAGGAAACGCAAGTCTGCTGTTTTTTCGCACTGATGTGCAACCTAACTGCAAGTGGCACGTGTCTATCGAACACAGGTGAGGCGTGCTGGCGCCGCGGGCCGCCACTGCGGCTGGCTCTCTCCGATTCGAGCCGGCTCCTGTCAGACCGTTCCTTTCTCCCCGTCGTCTGTCCATCGTCGGTCGCTTCTTGTGGGGAACCAAAGGGAAGGTCGTTCGCACCGAGCCGAGCGTGGGTAGAACTCCACAAGCTGCTTCCCAGCCAGTCATCCTTTTTTTGGTGGAATCATCGTGGGGTCAAACGACCTGTTGAAATTGCCGCTACAGTTGCCGCCACCGTGGTCATCCCGATCGATGGAATCTGCGCCTTAATCTTCTTCGGTTGGTGTGCATCCCGATATAATAGAGTCCATATCTTTCCGCACTGGAGCATATAATTCTCGATACTGGCACATACCTAGCGCCGCGTGTAATAATAAGGAGGCACAAAAATTTGCACCTATCAGGTGTTCAATAATTCGGCATTATTTGTAAGTCTATAACGCTTCTCAGAACGAAGGCGCGCTCAATCGGAGTCGCTTCAAAAGCAACCTCTGCTACTCCAGGAACAAAACAGTTCCAGTCGATGCGCAAAATTGCACGGTACAGCTGATGACTGTACATTTTAAATATTGCCGGGCACCTTTGTAGTTCGTTCTTTAACGCTCAAAGCCGCCGGCAGGCAACTTTATCACATTGTTTGTGACTCGATAAGAGACCAGACCTACCTCGATTGATAATGGCCAAGAGCGACTGCTGCCACATTTTTGTAGATACTTGTAGCTGCTTTTGCTTCCTTATCTCGAAAGTTCGCGATCGTATTTAAACTGAGCACGGCCTTGAGTGGTGGGCATTCTGTTCGACGACTGCCGAACACGCTCGTTGCATTCGCCGCTGCCGAGTCATTCAGTCCGTTGTGGGCGCAGGTCAACCCAATAAACAGTTTTCTGTTTCGAAGAGCTTTTGGCTGTTTTTCCGACTGCTCGGACTACCGTCCCCACTAGGTGACAAAATCTTCATGTTACACGTACAATATTATGCCATATTTTGTATCCATTCAATTCTGCACCATAAGCGACAGTGCAAGTTAGATAATATTATGCCCCACCCAGACAGTTTCTAAAGAACCTTTTAGCAATACTGGCGCTCAAAGCAGCCTAACCAAACTAGTTGCATTGTAGAAACCGGCTTCCTGCTTGCAGCCGCCAATTGCCAAATTTCTGGCGCTTCTTCATTTCATCGATATAGTATATATACAAATATATATTTTATGAGTCTACAGAAGTAACTATATTTATTTAGGTATGTATTCAGGTGCGTGAATTCACGAAAATATGAGTTTTAGAATGTTTCTGGCGCTATAAAGACCTTTAGCATAGACCATTGAGAACGAAAATTGAGAAATAATTGAAAGACGTACGGCTTTACATTGGAGGTGTTGGTTTAAAGCACACCAATACGTAAGAAATATTTTTCATTGAGGGTGAAGGAACGAACTTTGGTCATATTTGAGAAGAATGTTAATGTAAGGCATCTACGCAAGATAAATTTATCGTACCAACTACACTTGAATCAACAGCTGATCGAGTGCCTACTAGTCAGAATACAGGTAACAGAAGCGTGGGAAAATAAAGAAAGTACTATCGCGGAACAAGTCTCTAGGCCGCACGGGCAACGAGAAAAGCTTCTATATCATGCGGTGATTTCAGACGACTCTTGTGCAGGTGAAGGTCAAACTGGTGTCCGGAAATGTGTGCTAGGTAAATCAGGTTCTCGCTGAAACACACCGCATTTACACTTCCAGATCGCCAGTCGCACGCACTGGAGACGTTTTCCCCCGGGTGATGCGTCGTCCGTAGAATGCATTGCCAATTCAAGCCTCAACGTGAAGATCGCACAACTGTGTGCAATAACTATTTGAAATACACTCAGGTATTGTAGGGTGACATGTTCAGAGTTTTTTTATTCTGATTAACATACCGTTCAATCACTGCAGAAGGCCCGTAGGGTGTAATGGTCAGTCAGAAACGGCTGTGCTCAACGGCTATTAGCATCGAAGAGTTGAATGACATTATGCATTATTAGCTTCAGAGACAGCGGAAGCAACAGAGGCCGTAGAAAAAACTTAGGCGACTCGTCGCAAAGTACGGCGGGGTGATTGTGTAATAGTGTGTTTGCACACGTTTAAAAAATTATCGCAGTTCAGAGGTGCCATACAAGCGAATCGATCAATCACGTACTGTGAACCTTTTCGCTCTGATCTCTGGCCCAAGATGAGAGCACCACCGAAGAATACGTGCCACCAATGCGAATAACTATGCAAAACTGCTTGAAGACCACCATGGTCGCCGACACGATGCTCTATCGTTTCACCGTTCCCTCCCTCCCTGTTCTCTACGTAGGCTTTATTTCCAGATAATACAACCCGCTCCTCCGTTCGCCGCGCCCGCTTGGTGGTCTCGCAGCGTCAATCCTCGCCTTCAGGAAAAGGTTGTTTCTGTGCAGCGCACCACTCTTCTTGCTATCACAGGGGCTTTCCGCACAAGGCGCACGGCTGCGCTTTATGTACTCCTCCGGGAACCCCCTCTTCCATTGGAACAGGACCGCATCTGTGCGGAGCACAACCTTTTAAACGGTGTAGATACTGTCGCCTTTGGAGGTCAGATTTATCTATCTTCTGATATCATGCCCCGCTTTGATCCCTGCTTTGATCCACCTCGTACTCTTTCACCCGTATTCTCCCGTCTCACTTTCCGTCTCAGTCCTTTCTTCCCAGCCTTTATATATTCACAGACGATTCCAATACGTCCCACTCTGCGGGTGCTGCTTATGTTGCATTCTCGTCTTCTGGCACGCTGCGGAACGTAGTCCGGTTTCGTCGTCGGGCAGCCTCTAGTGCCTTCTGTGCAGAGGCTGTTGCGGTTCACGAGGCTTGTTGTTATGCCCGGCGCACCCCATCTCTTTTACCCCATGAAAAAGTGGGATTATAATCAGTTAGAACTACTCATCGCTACAAAAATGAAACAAGTGAAAGGAGTAAACCGCAGGAGAGGAAAGAAGAAGCCACGAAGCTGGTGGAATATGGAAATTAAGGAGGCCATCGAACAAAGACGGGCGGCTTCAAGGGAACACAGAGAAGCAAAGAAGGCGCAGTTACCTGAAGAGGAAATAGGCGAAAAATGGCAATCTTATCGACAAAAGAAACAGCAAGTTCAGGTCCTGGTCCAGGCTAAAATAAAGCAGTCCTCTGATAAATGGCTGGCTGAAATTCGCGAGGCAAATAAAGGGGGGCCAAGAAAATTCTGGAACCATATAACCTGGTTGGGAAAAACAAATCAAAGAAAGCAGGAGCAGATTGAAGATGCTAAGGGAAAATGTTTAGAGGGAGACGACGCTTTAAACTACATTACGTCAGTTATAGCTGCGTCATTTAGCAACGGCAATAGGGTAATCTCCCCAAGTGAGGCGGCAACACAGGACACCACAATAGAGAACAGCATAGAACTGACTAGTCTTAAGTGGAAAAAGACGGAAGCAAATGTTCCTAAAACCACATCCGCAGGGATAGACGAAATTCCAATTAAGCTGATTAATGAACTTGGCCCAAGAAGCAAGGAAGCGGTAATAAAAGCATTGGAGATAGTCATAACAAATAAGCAAATTCCGCACAGCTGGAGACAGAGTAAAATGAATTTGATTTACAAAGAGAAAGGAGATAAGATAAACATAAAATCCTTCCGTCCGATTACGATAACATCTGTTATGTACAGGCTGGCAATGCAGGCGGTGAAATTAAAAATGCAGTCATGGGTACAAGGTAATCGGATACTCGGGGAACTTCAGAATGGGTTCAGAAGGGGTAGGCGCTTAGATGATAGCCTGTTCGTGCTTACCCAATGCATAGAAATAGCTAAGGCGGAAAACAGACCTCTTTATTTAGCCTTTCTGGACATAAGCGGTGCATACAATAACGTGAACAGGGAACTCCTGGGGAGCACATAAAATAGATTTAGGTATCGGTCATGAGGTAATTGATTTTCTACAGGAAATCTACCGAGATAATAAAGTTGAAATTACATGGGAACGGAAAAAAGTACCACAACTGTGGGGGTGCACAAAAAAGTAAGACAAGGTTGTCCTCTATCACCGCTGCTGTTCATGCTTTATGTGATAAATATGGAAAGAAGGCTAGAAGAATGTAATCTAGGTTATAATCTGTCGTATAGATTAGGCGGAAATGTAGTTGAGCAGCGACTCCCGAGTTTAATGTATGCGGACGATATTGTACTGTTAGCAGATAGCCAGGAAGAATTACAAACTTTGGTTAATTGTTGTGGAGACAAAGGAGACGCTCTAGGATTCAGTTTTAGCGCAACTGAGTCACGTGTGATGATTTTCAACGATACAACTGATCAGGTGCTTACAATACAAGGCCATGAGATACACAGAGTGGCCGAATACAAATGTATCGGCGTATGGCTAAAGAAAGCGCAGGTATACACGGAAAAGCATGAACAGTCTGTTAAGGCAAAAGGTCGAAGAGATGTCGGGATAATGAAACATAAGACATTATGGGGGTACAACAAATATGAAGTACCGAGAGGTATCTGGAAACGCATGATCGTGTCGAGGAATGCGGTTCTGTGGCAGAAGTTCAGTCGAGATTAGAAGTAAATCAGAGGGCTGTTGGAAGATTAGCGCTAGGTGCCCACGGCAAATCAACATACGAGGCAGTGCTGGGGGATATCGCCTGGGCATCATTCGAAGCACGGGAAACTCAGAGTAAAACACTATATGAAGAACGCCTGAGGAAATTTGACGATAATAGGTGGGTAGATAAGGTATTTAAATACTTATACAGAAGGAGCGTTGACTCACAATGGCGGAAAAGAACTAAGAAACTAACCAGTAAGTACACCGGACACGATGACAGAGAAAGAAAGAGCATCAAACGACAGGTGAAGAGCGCGGATGTTTAAAACTGGATTAATTCAATGGAAAAGAAGCACAGTCTAAAATTATACCTATAGTGGAAAAGGTTGATAGGTTAAGGAATTCTTTTATGATAATTCAAGAGGCAGTGCCCTACTATTTGAACCTAAGTCAGGGTGTCCCAGAACGCGCAGCTAAAAAAACAAAATTAATGAAGATGACACATATGCTGTGTGTGGTAGATATCTACAATCTAACACCTCATCCTCAAATGCGATGGCATTCATCCGGATGTCGATGCAAGCACGGTCATTCTTTCTGACGCCCTAGGGTTTAGAGATAACAATGGTCATGTAAATAAATCTGTGGTGGAAGTTAGAAAAAATAATTAGAGAATTGGTGGCTGAAAAGCAGAGAGGTGTGACAAGGTTAGCAGTGTAGGAAACCGTAGTAACAGAAAATGGCGAATTTTAATGACAATTTACAACACAGTTAAACAAAAATATAAAAAAAAAGCCGAGCATGGTGGCAATTGCCACCACCCTATTTCAAAGGGGACGCTCCTTTCTTCCATCCATCCATACATCGTTACCCGAATCCAGCAAGCTTCTCGTGTAGCCCGGTATGCTTCTGCGCGCGCTACATTTGCTCACTAGCGCAATTATGCAAACTAGGCAGCCTATCCCACTTTACCTGAAAAAGCAGTTCTCAAACGCCATGGAAAGCGCACAAAAGAGAATTATGCACTATTGCAGACGGCGCCGCAGACGATGTCACCGGCCGCATCCGGCTCCGGCGTCTGCCAGTGCCAGTGTGCATGTAATCACGGAGTTAGTCGTCTGCAGCAGTGCGCAATCCGTTTATCGTGCTGTTTGATAACTGTCTTAAATGAAAACCTTGCGAATGTTTGAACCCCACTATTTGCGAGGAAACGCAGCTCACGAGGCAGCATGTCAGACTAACCGAGAAGCTTGCGCTTCTGGGAAACACCGAGTGGATAAGAGCGCCTTCTTGGGGTATTTCCGGCTTCACAGCACATATGCGCGGTCCGTATTTGTCCAGGTTCTTAAAAATTCTCCTGCGCAAACTACTGGCCTATTTGTGCTCAGCCGCCTATCATAATTTGATAAATAATTTAACATCGGAACTTTCCTTGGATTCCCTTACAAACATGAATTTTGAATTTCTGATATCATTATCATATAATCCTGGGGCGTCTTACTGGCAGCATATAAGCATGAGCCCGTGCTATGAATTACAGATCAGGAGAGTCTACCGGTGTGGCAAATACTTCCAGAGATTCTTATGTCCTATTCACGATCTTGTTACTTGCTCCTTTCAGAGGGTCGATGGAACCTGTTTGTAGCAATGATTGCTAGATTATGGTACTGTACTGTTCCACGTTTCAGCAAAAGTAGCACATAGTATACTCTAGTAGATGTTTCATCACATGTAAGAGAGCTTCACTGTAGCGGTTTCTCTTTGATGTTTGATGCAGCCGGTAAAAAAATGAAATTCACGACAGTTCTCCTTTTTTGCTATAACACTGGTTTCATTGCATCCTAAACCATTCAGAAATTCATCATGAACTCAGCATGTATGAAAAAGAAATTAATGATAATCTCAACAGAAAAGCACACATCACGTCTTAATCACACAATCGGTGACCAGTTTTCATCGCCAGTCCACCAGAAACTCCGCTAAAAACTAATCAGCAATATCTGATGAGCGTGATGTCTCAAATCATTGGCTTTTTATCAGAAACTCATCACAAATTTTAGTAAAGGCTCTCCGGAATCGGGGAAGAACTGCATTCGTCTGCGCCCATAATTTTCTTGGAAGCGATCGAAATAGCCCATTTGAGAGGCTATGCCTTCTGGGGAACTTGAACACCTACTCTAGCTCCTAGCAAGGATATTGGTCAGCTCGCAGTCCGCCAGGTGGCGCAACCTCTCAAAATTTTCTTAATATTCGGCAGTCTCTATAAATACGTTTTCTCTCATGCACTTATAACCTCATGTCACCGCTCTGCTTGTGAGCCACCACTTTTGAAATCGCTTTTTCCAAACTTCTACTGCAGATGTATTCACATGGCCATTTTTCGCCTTCGAAATGACGTTTCGTACTTTCAGAGTCCATTTACGGTGAACTTCGTTGTTCTCCACCTACATAAAGACGACTGCACATGTGCATCGTGAAATCAAAAAACTGCTTTGATAACTTTTGCTTCCATGAATTCCTTTGGACGCTAAGCCTACTTTTCACCCCCTGGCGAGTCCGGCTGCCCAGAATTCACCCTCTATTTGTAAACACAGTGTTGGTCTGTATGTGGTGATTGCCAAACTGCGATAAGTCGAATGGCGAATGCACATAGAACGATTGGGGACAAAGCCTCGGCCGGGGCGGTCGAATTTCGATGGGGGCAAAATTCTAGAGGCCCATGTACTGTGCGATGTCAGCGCACGTTAAAGAACCCCAGCTGGTCGAAATTTCCTGAGCCCTTCACTACGGCGTCCCTCATAGCCCGAGTCGCTTTGGGACGTTAAACCCCGTACACAAACATACACAAACACAAAGCCTCGAACTCACCGCACACGTCAGGAGCTCGTTGTGGGCACCACTAAAAGCCGAGGAACGCATGAAAGCTACGCGGTCCCAGGTTCGCGTTTCATTCCGGTACGATAATACTTTTATTCCCAAATAGATCTGTTGCAGAGCTCAATACCCCATAATTGCGGATCCTTTCATTCTGCTCGTTCGTTTATGGTTTCGTTTAGGGGGTTTAACGTCTCAAATCGACTCAGGCTATGAGGGACGCCGTAGTGAAGGGCTCCGGAAATTTCGTCACCTGGTTTTCTTTAATGTGCACTGACATCCCACAGCACATCGGCCTCTAGAATTTCGCTTCCATCGAAATGCAACCGCCGCGGCTGGGATCGAACGCACGACTTTCGAGTCAGCAGCCTAGCGCCATTACCACTGAGCCACTGCGGCGACTCTTCTATTCTACTGACCTGCACCTTTCAGCTCATCGTTTCAAAATTATACCACGGGCTTCGTCTGAACGCTGCCTTCACGAACAACTTTGAATACTTACGATGAACCATGAGTACCGGCTTTAAGAACAGTGGATTCTTTTGGAATGCTCGGCGTATATAGGGAAGAGAATTTTTTACCAGCTTAAATTGGAGACGCTTACCGTATTACTATTCCCAATGAAATGCATGTTCAGGACCATTACGGTCCTCATGCACTGAACTTCCTGTTCCTTAGCATACAACACATTGGTAGCTTAGAAAAAAATTAAATTTGTTTTCTATCACCGCTTGGAACGGCTAAGTATTAATCCTAGGACCATCACTTACAATTCTTAACTTCTATGCATTTCCTCCTTCCATGTTTTCTTCAAATCCCCCTTCACTGCGCTTAATATCATGTCAATCGGTTAAAAAGGCTGGTTGAGATCCGCGCTTTTTCGTTAAGGAGCATTCTTTTTCTCGTCTTTGGGATCCTATTAGGTCACGTTGGTGCCCATCTCATCATCATCACCATCAGCCTGACTACGCCCACTGCAGGGCAAAGGCCTCTCCCATGTCTCTCCAGTTAACCGTGTCCTTCGCCAGTTGCGGCCACCGTATCCCCGCAAACTTCTGAATCTCAACCGCCCACCTAACTTTCTGCTGTCCCCTGCTACGCTTCGTTTCTCTTGGATACCACTCCGTTACCTTTAAGGTCCAGCGGTTATCTTGCCTTCGCATTACATGCCCTGCCCAAACCCATTTTGACCAGGCTGTGATTAACCAGCGTTTGTTCCCTCATCCACTCCACCCACTTCCGATCTCTTAACGTTACATCTATCATTTTTCTTTTCATAGCTCACTGCGTTGTCCTCAACTTAAGCTGAACCCCCTTTGTAAGCCTCCACGTTTCTGCCTCATAGATGAGTACCGGTAAGATGCAGCTGTTGTATACTTTTCTCTTGGGTGATATTTCTAAACTGCCATTCATGGTCTGAGAGAACCTGCCGTATGCGCTCCACCCCATTCTTATTCTTCTAGTCATTTCCCTCTCATGATCCAGATCAGCGGTCACTGCATGCCCTAAATTGACATATTCTTTTACAACTTCCAGCACCTCGCCGCCAATTGCGAACTGCCATTCTCTTCCTAGACTGTTCAGAAATATTTTGGTTTTGTGCATGTTAATTTTTATCCCCACCATTCTGCTCTGCCTGTCTAACTGATTGATCATGCTTTGGAGTTCATGTCCTGAATGACTGAGGCAAAGCAATGTAATCAATGCGAATAGCATATTACTTAGGTTATCTGAATGTTACTGAGAGAGGCAGTAGAGCGCAGCAATGGGACATCCCGCCAGTAACGAAGGAGGAAGTACAGAAAGCCTCATAAGCAATGCAAAGGGCGAAAGCAGCCGGTGAGTATCAGATAACAGCAGATTTGTTGAAGGCTCGAAGAGAGATTGTGCTAGAAAAACTAGCCACCCTCTATAAGCAATGCATTGTGACCTCGAGCGTGCCTAGAGCTTGAAGGAACGCTAAAATTAGTTTAATTCATAAGAAAGGAGACGTCAAGTTCTTGAAGAATTACAGGCCGATCAGGTTATTGTCTGTTGTCTACTAAGTATTTACTAAGGTAAGCACTGATATGGTCGGGGCAACCTTTAACTTCAACCACCCAAATGATCAGGCAGGCGTTCGTAAACGATACTCGACAATAGACCAAATTCACGCTATCGATCAGGTGATAGAGAAATGCGCAGATTATAACCAGCCACTATATATAGCGTTCAAAGAAGAGAAAGCATTCGACTCAGTACAAACCTCAGCAGTCATGTAGGCATTGCGGAATTAGGGTGTAGAAGAGTGTTATGGGAAATTATTGGAAGATATTAATGACGATTGCGCAGCTACCGTAGTTCTCCATAAAGTCAGAAATAAAATTCCAATAAGGAAAGGTGGCAGGCAAGGTGACACGATCTCGCCTATGCTATTCACCTCCTGCTTACAGGAGGTATTCTGGGGCCTGAAATGGAAACAGTTGGGGATGAGAGTTAATAAAGAATACCAAAGTAATCTACGTGCCCATCTATTCAAGATAATATCTACGGGTTCAAATCCGCTGCTTACGAGTGCTCGATATATTTGAATTTGAAGGGACAGCTGACGGCCCTTCGTACGTACTTTCTGTTCACAGCGCCACCCTCCTCGGGCTCTAGAGCGTCTTCAATGAGCGCTCTGCATACATGCTTATTCTTTTAGAATGGTCGTGCTGCTAATAGCGTGAAGGCGGGGCAAACAGATCTACAGCACAAGCGCTGTTCGTCCCGTCTTCGCTTTGTTACCAACATGGTCGTGTACGATCAAGCCGAATCCACAAGACCTCTGAAGTTCCCTTTAAACGGTTGTGCAGGTGTTGCAAAATTTGTAGCGTATGTTCAAAACGTGGATATGTTTGATGCGCCACAAAGGCGATCCCATGGACAGACACTTATAGGGCTCCAGGAACTGGTTCTTGAAATGAGATTGTAGGGTTGGCATAAGCGTGAAAGGGAATATTTTTGGCCCACATAAAGGCGTAGAGCTGTAGTTGGACTGGAGCTCTTTAAAGGGTATGTTCTTTGTCTTCATCTTCTTCCCTTAGGACGATGTGGCTACACTGTTCGTACCTCCGTAAAGGTCTTATTCTTGTCTCAGTTGAGTTTTCACATGCAAGAACACCTTCGGCATTCCTTCGTCAGTGTTTTAGTGCAACTGTTGCAGCCCGCATTGGATGGGCTGGATCAGTCGTGGCTTTCTGAGATGTCCCATTATTTTTGGTGGGCGAGCCGTCTTTTCCACTGGAAGGGTTTTGGGGAAGGTAGTGAGGGAAGTAGAGGGGACTGTATTGGATGAGCACCCACCGTAATGGGGGTGCCGGAAGTGCGTCTGACTAGTGCCTTGAGGATATACGAGTGCTGAGACGATGATGCTGCAGAGTGGGGTATACCGCTCTGTTCAGATGTCAAACCAGGGCGGGGAGGAGCAAGGGTCACAATTACCAAAAATGAAATCGAACCCTTGTCCCGTGGTCAAGAATAGAACGCCACCAGCTTTAAACAACGACATAGGGTTCATTGAAGAGAAAGGAAAAAAACGCACCTATAAAAGTGCTATTATCAAGTCAAATGTCTGAGCCAAAATCTTAGAGAAGATACAACGAATGGAAGGAATTCTCACTTGCTTGAAAACTATAGTATAGCGCCGTAGTCACCTGGTTTTTTTGTTAGTCGTATTTTGCAGATATGTACTGGCCAGCACCCAATGAAGGTTTAAATGCAATTATAGGGCTTTCAAAGAAGCAACGTCCAGATCTGTACAGCCCACTTGAGTAGAGAAAGAAGTGTCTAGGAGCCATAACTCTCGTATGGTTATGACGGGCTCTCTATCTGTTTTCTCTCCATTATCATCATCCACTGAGTCTCGGGTATTACGCCTCTTTAAGCAGCTGATCCTGCTCCTTCTAAATTCGGTGCGGTTGCTTTGGGTAGCGGGGCGCATGGGCTTTCAACTAAATGAGGTTGCAGATTCCTTAGCGAGAGCCTCTCTGTGTGGCCCAATAATTGCTGTCCTGCCAACCTGTGCATATGCAGCTGCGATGAGGTATCGCAGTTACACATAACTTCAGGAATTTTCAGCCTCGGCGCTAACGTCATCTCCCGGATATCAGCATCTTCTGCATCCTTGGAGTAGCAAAGACTGGCGCTCATTCAGACTGAAGGTCTTTTTCACAAGTTTGCGATGCCGGGTTACTCTGCTAAATTTCGACCTTCATATATCTGGTCTGGCGGTTTCTCCACTGTGCCCATTTTGTGCCGAACCTGAGACGGTAGATCACTACCTGCTGTTCTGCCACCGCTTCTCTTCTTTGAGGAGGTGCCTATTAGAAATTCCGTCTCACCAGATGGGTCTGCCAGTGTCCATTGCGGTTGTTGTTTCCTTTGGCGTTTCTTCGCTTCAACGAAGCAAAAGGAGTGCGCGCTGCGCTGTACAAAATTTTCTTCTAGAAACAAACCGACTGCTATGCTAATTTTAATTTATTTTTATTTTTATTTTGTTTTTCTGATTTTCCAAAATTTATTTTATTATATTATTTTTCTCTCCTTCAGTCAGTGCAAAGTTGAACCATTGCATGCGTTGCATTCGAATTTGCACATAAAGCCATCGTCCCGTCTTCGATCTCCCAGCTAACAGGTCCCATGTTGTTGCGTTGTCCAATCTGTCAGCCTATACCCTATTACTACTCCTTTTCTTCCTCTATAAACGCTCCTCTTTCCAGCAGTTCATCGCCTGTGTCTTGGCCATCCATTCTTTGTGGGTAAGCGCAATTTTATTTGAGGCCAGCCAACCAACCTCTCGGCGCATGTCGACGCCTTCTTCTAAAAGCCATACATTGACATTGGAACCCCCATTGTTCACTGCCTCTTCAAGACTCACTACCCTGCCTTCCAATTTTGTTCGTGCTTTCCTATCTCTCCTCTGTTAACAGTACTGGCGTGCCTCGTTTCTGAAAAATATACGGGCTAACATGATTTTTTATGGGCCGTGCACCGTGGCTGGTTACTCGTTGCGTGGACTCCGTTTCGAAAGTATCCGAAACAGCTCACGTCTCCTGAGCTAGGGAATACTCGCGAAGCAACAAGTGCCATGCCGTGCCTACACATGGCATGACAAATTCTGATTAATTACAGACGGGTCTCAAGAACAGGGCAATGAGTGTGCTAATCGTATTAACAGGAACAAACTCGATGAGTTCGAAAGTAAATCACATCGTGACACCCTACGCTCAGAAAATGAAAAACGCTAGCTTTGTACCGTGACTAAAAAAATGTGACTACATGACACGTGGAGCGACGCATTTGAAAAGTAACTAAAAAATCAGAACGCCGGTGATAGAACGTGGCATCATCACTAAAACGTCATTAGGACATGTATATAAGGTTAATGAATTACGTTGTAAATAAAATTGTGTTAATTAGTTCGGACTAGAACCACCTAACCATAGGACTGCGAGTCAGACTCGCTACCACTAGGCCACGCAAACGAGCTCATGCAGCCTAGTTAAAGTGCCGCATGTATGTGATCTTTGACACGATGAAAGTGCACGTGAAAGAGGAAGCATTGTCTGTGTGGGCGTGGGCACTGAGAACCGTTGTCGTTTCATAGCTTAATTAAGTGTCCAAGAAATTTTTCATACGTGTGGGCAACTTATGTAACTTGCGTCATCTTTAACCATAAAGAGTTGGAGATCAATAGCTACCTAATAGTCTTTTCGATGGAATTTTTAATACATGAAATGCGTTATGCGCGTATAACCTTCGTCAAAACTAACGAGCCGAATGGTTTGTTTCCTAGGCCGTGTAGTGATGCTTGTATAAGCATGTGCGAAAGTCCTAACTTTTCTGGTGGTGAGGAAGAAAATTCCTCCCGCATTCAAAAGGTTTTGAACGCTGGTGATGCCTAACGACTCGCTCAACAATCTGTAGAAGCAATCTTTTGTGCTCTGAACTTTTGACAAGCGGTATAAATTTTCGCATAACCGTCTTCACATCACAGTATCCGCTGCTGATGTATCTGCTTTCCCGTATCCGTCCTTTTTAATGTAATCACCTGAATATACTGCTAGATTTTCGCTCTTGTGCGTCCGCTTTGCCTGCGTCCGCACATTCCAATGCTGTACGTCCGCCCGTCCCCGGACGGGTCTAGGTAGCCTTAAAGCACCGGCCTGTATAACCATATCCCTTATGTGTTAAGGGAAGCGGCCTTCAGCAATTTTATTTTTATTTCTTCATGTATTTGAGAAGCAGCCGTTTATTTTTATTTCTTCATGTATTTTTATTTCTACATGTATTTTGTTTCTTCATGCATTTGAAAATCGAGATGAGAAGTTGTACAAGAAAAAGAAAATCGCTCCCACAGAAATCATGGGCTTTTTTCAGCGCCTGGCAAAAAAACATGGGCTTCTGTAGGAGCCCACCTCAACTGCCTAAGTATATTGGCTTAGATGCTAGATGTTCGGTTTTTTCCAGGTGAGCTTGGAAGAATGAGGTGAAGAGGAAGGGTAGTACACAAATACCTTCGAAGAATCCATTTGCTTCTATCGGGGCTCCAGTAATTTAAGCACTAAAGGAGTGATACTTTGCTGCATGAATTGCAGTAAGTTAGTCGATGTGCAGCACGGAATAGCCTGTAAGCTTTCTTTACCGCTTTTTCAGCGTCCTCTGCGAGTTTCTGCCTCTAAGCTGTGGGCAGGAGGCAAGAAAAAGAAGACCCCGTTGAAGCGCGTGCTCCACCCGCAAGGCTTGCAGAGCTCGCTGGGACATTCGGTGGATTCTTGGCGTCGAGACGGTAAGTTCAGTTTACCCGGACGCCCCGTTTCAGGTGACAAACAGATCTGCTGCAGAACCTGCCTGGTGAACACCCTATTCAGTTTGCTGGACACCGGGCACCTGGTTCCTAACGCGCTGGACAACCGGTCGGCTGTGGAGGCACTTGGTAGCAAACCGCCTTCCGAGCAAGAAGCTCTGACATCACACCCGGTGTTCGGAGGTGAGGAACAGTTGTCACCCTCACCGCATAGTACTGCTTTCTATGCCTGCCCGCGAAGATACTTCTAAATTTCCCCTCAAGCCTATTCTTTTCCAGATCACTAGAGTAACGTTAGACATGCAGTGAAAAATGACATTGTCGAGATGACTTAGTTTAGTTGTATGTCCTCGTTCCAATTCCAAGAATTCCAAGTGATTTGTCGTTAGAAAATTTCATTACACTTAGTTTTGGAGCTAGTGTTGCACGTCCAGATTTCCTTTCAAGAAATTTACGGAGCCCAAGCACTACGGTGTCCCTCATAGCCTGAGTCGCATTGGGACGTTAATCCGTAATAAACCAATAAACCAAACCTTCCACGAAACATCCTGATGACTCGCTAGAAAAAAAAAGAAAGAAACCGTGCCGTTTCTATCTGTTGAAATGCTTGAGTGGTAATAACGTGGGGCCCCGCCTGAACTGCGTAAAACCTGAAGACATCATGTATTTGCTGATTTGAGCTGCCATGTGGCCCATGTGTTTGTACAGCCCATTGTAAGGCTACCTTGTGCCATAACCCAGTATCAGTCAGGTTAAGACGGAAATGTCATTGCACTTGATGCCCGTAGTTTGCAACGAGTGTTAACGTTCGCAGTTATTCGTTCGCAAATCAGATGTCACTCATGATCGCAACTACAGTGTTTTAGTGCTTGTTAGTTATCGACCCTGTTAAGACGTGGTAAACACTGAAGAAGGCCAAAACTCGTGAAAATATTCTGTAACTGTTTTGAGAGGTGCTTCTTGACAGTGCACACTGCTAGCACCTAAAAGATCTCGCTGAATTGCTCCTTCGTGCTTTGTCAGCAAGGTGATACTGGAAACTGTCTCATTTGTGCAGTGTTGTGCGGCATTTCAGTATTCCCGACTGGTAAAGCGTTGAGCTGAATGTAAGTTTCCGTTCAGCTTACTGTCGTTGAAGGTTCCCTGAAATGATTTAGATGGACATATTCTTGTGCAACAGATCTGTAGAGGTGGTCTTTGTGGGTATTCGAGTCAGATTTGAAAGCTGTGCGACAGACAGGGTGAGCTTGAAGGCTGGCCCTTCTGCCCACTGACGTCATCGGGGTGGGAGACGCGCGGTGATGTATGTCGCCCTAATTGGTTGCGAGCTACTGCGACCAGTGATTTTTTTTTAAATATTTCTAAATTGCCGAACCCATGCAGACCTTAACAATTTCACCCAAATACCCACAAAGACCACCTCGACAGATCTGTCGCACTAGAATATGCCCATCGAAATAATTTCAGGGTTCCTTAAAAACAGGAGTTGAGAAGTACCAGGCAAGTTATTTTCCGGCATGAAGGGTAACCTTGTGAAGGAGGGTATTCCTTGTCATCAGCTAGTGTAAAGGGACTAAGCAAGCGATAAACACGAGCACATGGCAACACTACCCTGGCGCTGCTGGGAATAATGAGGATCCTCTGTGGATTCTTTTCCTTTTGATGGTACATTGAGTACTGTCTCATGCCACCCACAAATAATGCATTTCGCTAATGCACCACGCGTGCATACACAAAAGCGAATGAGGTCGAATCACTGGGCTGACTAAGTGTGCTCAATTCTGTTAAAATTGTTAAAAAAAACACTTGAACGACAATTACCTAATGAAAAATTTTAGCTCAGATTTTGCCATTATTGGGGGAGGAAACTTGAACGACGCTCAAGTTACTATTATGAGTACCATGCGGAGTCACTGACCTTTTGTCACCGCGCTGTGCAACCCTTGCCTGGCGGCGGCGTCCCCTCCCGCATTTTCTTCTGCCTGGAAGAACGCGTTACAACATGTTTTTCTCTTTTTTTTTCATCTCGCTCGGCTGCTGACCCACAGTACCCGGATTCGAACCCGGTCTCCGCAAGTGATCCCCAAGTGGTCGCAATTTTTGCGGAGTCCTGCACTATGGCACCTCTTTCTCTTATTTCTTCTTTCATTCCCACCTTTCTCCCTTTCCTCACGGAGTGTTTGAGGTGTGCACCGAAAAGTGAGAAGTTAAGGCGCCTTTCATTTCCTGATAACCAATGTTGTTTTTTTTCTCATTGCTTCAAGGAGGAAAATTGACGCTACAATGGACGCGTCTTCATTTCGGGCGGGCCACGAGGCGCGTGGCCCGCACATTCAGTGTAGGGCGTGTCATTCCTATGGCGAACAGCGCCAGCTCCGCAAATGGCCCCCAAAGACGCCCATATACACTCGCCGTCAAAAGTAAATGGAAGGCGACTTTGTCAAAAAATTAATTTCTTTAAATCTAAAGCTTAATGGTCCATTTTTGTTGGTGCACAGTGCAATTCGCACAATTACAATCAGGCTCCGCATATGTATTCAAGGATGCATGCATTGGAGGAGGCAATGATTAAATTTTTTCGTTAATATTGCCTTCTATTTACTTTTGCGGGCACCTGTACATGCTGGTTGACGCTTCGATTGCCAATTCACGGCGTTGCGAGGAGCGGTTTGGAGTCCTGTCCTAATATTGTAGTAGTAGTAGTAGTAGTAGTAGTAGTAGTAGTATGTTTATTTGGCCATATTATATAGAATATGCCCTCGAGGTGAGGCTAAAGGAAGTAGACCAAGCATGCCTCCTGACAAGGCCTACACCCCGATCAACACATGGGCCAATCTTTGCCATTGAATCGCCTCGCTTCGACAAGGCGTTTCGTCGTTTTTCAGGAACCCTTCTACGCGTGCCACCTGAAACGTAAGGGTTGCTGGGGTATCTGCCTGCAACAGCATCCACCACGCTGGCTTATGCGCAGGTCTTTGCGGTGCACATTCTAAAGCATGACGGCTATCTGTAAACATGTGTAGGAAGTCATTACGCATCAGGGGGCGTAAACTGAGCGCCACCCCTCGCACCTGACCCCGCCGCAACTTCCTTCCCCACTTTCCACCTTACGCTTCTGCCTTTCTCGTCAAACCGCTACCCCAACCTCTGCCTTTTGCTTCTCGCCCTCCACTCGTTTTCGCCCTACTCTCACCATTCGCCATTGTTGCGGGGTACGGGCTGTAGACTCGGTGAAGGCTAGGAATTGGGTCTTTATTAAAAGAATTTGACCCCCAAAAGAAAAGAGGGCCCCAGGCCCTTGGAAAGTGCAGACTGGCTCCCCGAGCAGCTGCTCGCCCTCCGCTGCTGGAGGACGACTCTCTTTGTCCGCTGACTGTCGAGTTTTCGAACGCCGTGGTCACGTGACCAATCCGCGGTTCTTGTAAGAAGCTTCCTTGGGGGCCGAATCCAGACTACCCCGAGCTGCGATGCGAGAGGAGAGGGGACAACCGCGACCCTCATAAACATGTCAAGTTCGAGGGGGGGGGGGTAAGTCTTCGGCTGAACATGACCCCGCGTCCGCGACGAGGCCGGCACACTGCGGCGCCGAGGGTAGGCCGGAGCGCTCACGGCACAAACAGTTTCCAGGAGTTCGCGGGCCCACACGCCAGCAGTGTCTTGCAACGTAACACAATGCTTTTCGCTTTGCTGTGTATCTGCCGGTTGACAACAACGCGCAAGCCAGCAACAGGCGCCTAATAGCTGTGCTCGTAAATGTTTCACCGCCGGGCGGTGCCAGCGGTAGAGTAGCACAGCGCCACTTCGAGCTCATCGAAGCGCAGTGGCTTGTGTGAATGCAACAGAGTTGCACTGACTTACTTCCCTTGTCGTGGGCAACTGCATTCCTTTGTTGTACACCCACATGCGGTTCGGAATGACGTAATCTCCTCTTATGCTTTAAGTGCGAACGTAGTTGTATTTTATGCATCTGTTGAGAGCAAAAGTAGAGTTTTCGCATAGCGCTTTCGTCGTGCCTCCTGCACTTGAGAACATGAATAGCGGCCAATTTGTCTCATGGGCATTAAGTTGGCTCAAAGAAAGTGGTCGTTGACCAAAAACAAAAAAAAACGTATTTTCTCCCAAGAAACATATTCTGGTAGCACCTCTGCGTATTCTGCCTTGGAGCAGGTGCTCATAGTCTCAAGGACGCGTAGTTAGCACTAGAACCCGTCCTAACCAGAGATGTAAAATTTCAAGAAATGTTGAACAGCATGAAAAAAAAACCCGACGCGCTGAGGCTACGCGGCAAGACGGCCGTTGTCCGCTATTTAGCTTGCAAGGGAGGCGTATTGGGACGTTAGCACAAACAATGACCGGCTTTATTGTCTCCGATTTCCCGCATGGGAGCATACTCGCTGCGCCGGTCTTCTCTAAACTGACCGGCTCAGGTACTTGGCGGCGGCGGCGGCGGCGGGCTTTGCCGCCTTAGCGGCCCCGGTAGGAGCAGCGCCCCACCGACAGGCGAGACACGCGACGTGCACCAGCGATCTGCTTTCGTTTGTTAAGTGCCAGCAAAGTGTGCCGGCGTTGAAAGCGAGGCGTTTTTATAACACGACCACTATTTCGACGAAGAAACTTTTGCTTCTGCTCTCTCGTTTGCTTCAGGCACGCTGCGAACTTTCTCATTCATTCGTTTCCTCCATCGACGCGACATGGGCGCGGCATATGACAGCACCGAACTGAGGCGGTCTCTGATAATGACATTCTGAATGCATACGTACCTTGGGCGACAGGAGGACGTTTGCAGCCCAAAAGTGTGCATCTAACACGGAATGGCCCACGTCAAACTGTCTTCTGTACACCGCCGCAGTCATCGCTGCGAGGTCGAGGAGCACCAAGCGTAATGTACCGAGTGTCGCTCGAAAATTCAGGGGGGCACTTTGTTGGCCTAAAGTGCGGTGAGGCGAAAGCCTTAGACCCGATGTTGTTGCTTGTGTCACTGATGTGTGGTTAAGATGTTAAACTTCGCCTCTAAGAGTGGAGCGCGACAGCGTCTTGCAACGCTGCGAAGGAGTCCACAGAACGCCATCGCCCGTTCGGCTCTATGCGTTGCTCGTCGGTAAATTGTTTTTTTTTTTTTTGGAAAGGAAATGTATCTGTCTTGCTATCTCGGTGGACACCTCAACTTCGCCGTAAGGGAAGGGAGGATGATGAGAGTGAACGAAGACATCGTATTTACTAGACGCGCCTTTGTTCATTCCAAACCATCGAGCTGGCATGGCGGAGCGGTTAGCATGCTCGTCTCGCACTCCGGAGACCCTGGTTCGATTCCCACCTTCGACAATTTCTTACTCGGTTTAATTTATTTATCTGGTGTGACTATAAAGGTTAATTAACTAAACTGAGTCCCACTTACTTGGAGCATCACTATACAATCCCGTTAATTGGTGTCATGGTTACTATCCAAAATACAATTGGCCCCGTTTGAAATTCGCACACTGTGACGTCACGACCATTTCGACCAATTGAAAAGCGTGAAATTTCTGTCGACAACTCCTGCTTACAACGATAAGGCATTAAACGCTTCCGCCTTAAAATACCGTTTTTTTTTCAGAGCTTTTTTCATGAAAAATTGGAAATTTTGCAAGACGTGACAAAAACATATTTATTTTGCGACAGCACAACGATCAATAATAATGCTCCAAAGTTCAATCGAATATGCAGTTATAGATGTCATATTGTGAAACGAACTTCTTGTTCTATTGCACCGAGAAGATAAATTGTGATTTTCACTTCAGGCGAATATGGAGATATAAATATTATATTTGTGGAACGAACTTCTTGTTCTATTGCACCGGAAAAGGAAACATGAAAACTGATCTATAAGTCACTCCATATCGGACTCAGAATCACTGTCGCTGGATGCGGCACTACGTGCAGCAGCATGGATTGAAGTTGTGTCCACAACTAGGTTCGACTACACAAGCTTTCGAACGCGTTCACCTGAAAGCCTGTTGCGAATCTTTGTATGGACGTTTTCGAAACGTGACCAGTTTCGTTCGCAGCTGGCGGATGATGGTGGTATCTGCTGCAGTCGGCAAGCCAGAGGAGTTAGCGGCTGGTTGGTGCAAAGGCCTTGCCACCAGGTAGATGGGGCCATGTGCTTCGCTGAGTCCCAGACCCCTGTCCTGGACCAAAATATCTGCGGATGTCCTGTACTCTGCTACGTTGGAAATCAATTTACCGATGTTCAGTGAAAGGTGCTCTGCTTGCAGAGAGATCCACTCAAAGCGGCTGCAATCTGCGCATCGTCCAGGTGTTTTCCTCTGTATCCTGCATGCAGCAAATTAGCAGCAATGTGGACTGGCCGCAAACAAAGCTTTCCGCGCCTGTTGGTGATTTCTTTCGCTCGAATCTGTTCCTCGCTTGACAACGCGGAGGTCGCCAGTTTTGCTGCAAGTTCAATTCTAAATTGAATGGAAGGCTTCTGGAACGTCGGAGAGGAGAGCATTGTCCGACTCTAGTGAGGTAACGGCTGACGCAAATAGTGTAATGGGGAGCAGGCAGCTTTGCACGGGCTTCCAGAAACCGTCTTCGTCCAAAACAGCTGCTCGCACTGGCTTATTTACTTTTAGGTCACTTAATGTCACAGTCTGCTGAAGGGCTTCCTCGTTTCTCAGGGGGCTTTGAAGTGACTGAGCCATGCCTCCCCACCTTGTTTTGCTCGGAAGCTTTAGAGTCTCGGTTCTCTCTTTACTATCTATTGATTCTTGTTTCTCCTGCAACGTCGCAGCAACTATTTGGGTACGCCTCACTAACTTTATAACTTGCCTTGCCATATGATGGACATCCTCCAATGCCTTTAGTTTCATCAAATCATTCAAAAGCAAGTTCAGGCCGCGAGTCGCGCATCCAATCCATGTGATATGATTATATTTCCTTGCAACAATCCTCCAGGCTGCTTGCATGTTGCTGGCATTGTCTGTGCCTAGCGCCACTACTTTATCGCTTCCCAGCGATTAAATCACTTTGCAGATCTCGGCAGCAACATACACCGCAGTGGGACGATTTTGGCCTGTTTCAACAGCTGAGTAGAAGAATGGCTTTCGTGTTGCCACGAAGAAATTCATGACTGCCTCGCCACGAATGTTCGTCCGTCCATCTGTCAAAAGTGTCAGACACGAAGCGTTTCTCACGGTTTTCTCGACCTGTTGCTTTACTCGAGTGTACTCCGAGTCCAGAAAACGTCCACTCAGAAGGTGTCGAGAAGGAAGAGAATACGATGGTCGAAGCATCCTAAAAGCTGCTCTCCAATGTTCATTTTCAGTTACAGAGAGAGGCACATTGCTTGAGTAGATCGCTCGAGCCAAGCCAGTGTCGATGTGGCTTTGCTGCTCTGGAGTAATGCGGTCTACAAAAGGCGCAATACTCTTGATTTTTTTGGTAATGGCTGGCCTTCATCGCGTTTGCAGAGTTCTGACTCACTTGTTTCAATTGATGACTGAGTTGACACACCATCAGGATGTTTGGCGTTCGTTTCCTTGCTGAAAATTTCCTTGATGTCCAGCGGGCATTTCTTACACGCCAACAGATGCCTTGTCAAGCGTGTGGCATTCGGAAATCCGTGCTGAACACTGCAGTCCTTGTATACTGCTCGCTTTGTTCCGCCAGTGGACGTTTCGCACACAGAAAAGTGTTCCCAAACATTCGGCTGCGGGCGAACCTTTGTCACAACCAGAACCGTCTATCACGCTACAGTGCTGTAGAATATTGGGTAGCGGGTTCAGGAGCCGGCGGGCTACACGCAGTGCGGTGAGGCGGCGAATGTCGACAGGGCCCGGATGTATGCGGCGGCGTTGTTGTAACGTGGGCTGTAAGGCTCGGCTGGCGCGCCGCGAAGGCTGCTTCTTCGGCCGCTGCGTCGCCGCGCTTTGCTGTGCTCCCTGACCTGACTTTCCATGGAAACACCTGACGTGTTTTTGTTTTTTTCGGGGGGCTGTCGGCATCAAGAGGCATTGTCGGGTCGTCGGCGTCAGCGCGCAAATGTATTGCGCGTAGTGACTGCGTAGAGTGCAAAAACTTGCTATTGCAGGCACCAAATGATAGAAGTGAAGATAGTGAGTTCACCGGCATTTGCGACAAAGGAGGGTTGCTCTATCCGTCCCGTGTGCTATTTTTGACAGTAAGGAAGCTGGAGAATTTATTTACTACTTTCTTCAGCCAGGAAAAGCTGCGCAGTAACAGCATAGTTGATGTTATGCTGTTGAGGAAATCTCAGCTTTTATGTGGTGTAGGGTGCAGCCAGCACTCTGATGTGCTTACAGCCAGCATTGTGAAGTTTTATGCACTGACAAGGCGGCACTTTTATGTAAGGGGCATAAATGAGTCGCGAGAAGCAAGTAGAAAGAAGAAGCTTCATGCCAAGATGGCCGTTGCGCGTAGTTTCATGAGAAGTTTTATGTGCAAAAAAGAATGACAGAACTGTCAAACATTCGACGATGAGGTTAATAGCAGTTGCAGCGTTTGAATAAAGAACTGGTTTGTTTTGGGGAAACTCTTTAGTTTTGTATTCAGTTGTGTTAATAGATCGGCGGCAAAAGACTGCTCGTTTTGATAAAAATGCATGCTCGAGAGCACTAAAAAAGAGCAGTCGTTTACACAAGTTGCCAATTTTACAATTGTCACGTTTGCTTTCAATTTACGATAAACAGTTTCCTCAGACCGATTGCCAAGCGGAACTTGAATAGAAACTTCTCTTCATTGCGATTTCTTATTGGCCCGCTCCTGTAATAAATGCGGCTGACACTTGCTCTCCCGCTGCTTGATGTTTGTCGTAACAGTCTCGGCGATCGATAGAACTTTTATGCCTGTCCCTCTACCTATAGCCTTTCATTATTGTGACGATAATTATTTCACGTACATGTGTTAAAACACGGAGCGGTAGTGCCAATAGAACACAGCCTTCCGTGCGAAGCATTTAATCGTGTCCGAGCATTCACACCATCGCACTATTGCATGCTATTGCTAGACGATTCCACCGGTCTCGATCACATTTATGCCTCCTAAGTTGCCCGGCTATCCCTCTGTACAGCGGTAACTAATTCTAGGATATGTATTAAAGTACACAGCCTTGCTTATTCGTCGACGGCTAAGACGTTTCCGTGCCGAGTACACAGCGTATCGCGTTTCATACAGCCCGTGCTCTGGTGGCGCCACCTCTCGTCATCGACAAGAGAAGCTTCACCCGCGGCCGCTCTCCGAACCATGCTCCGAACCCATTACCCAATATTCTAGAGCACTGTAACCACGTTAATGAAGTGGCATGCGCTCCGAGTAATCGTTCTTGCGTTTGTTTTGAAGGAGTACAGATGGCAGCACTCTGCAGCCATTTCCACTGTAGACGCTATAGGCCGTAGTAGTTAATGGTTCCGCTTGGTTGCGCCTACATTTCGTTAGATGGCAATGCGAGTCCATCACGCTTAAAGCCCCTAAAAAAACTAAAGTAGCGACAAGACGCCCTCCCTCTTCGCTCCTCCTCCCCCGCGCGCCGGCCGAATGACTTTTGTTTTCTTTGTGACTTCATGTGACTGCGGTGGCGACCACTAGCCCGTTCCGAAGGAACTAACGCCCCTTTTGAATTGGTTGCGCTGGATCCCCGTACTTGCCGAGTTCTTCTCTATGTCTCCGCACTAGCCGGGCGTACCGCTGCATAAATACATGGGTGACTTAGGAGAAACATTTGCATGCTTCACTGAATCGTCTAAAGGCAAAAATGAGCACGCATAGATGGATTGTTTTTGTAGAGCCGCACGCGCACCATGTCCGGGTGCGCCGGGCTTTATGCGGCGTGCCAAGTTTGGTATCTAGAGTGGGGCGTGCATTGAACGTGACCGTGAATCACGAGGCCGTAGAATGAATGGGCGGTGATGTTTTGGTGAAGTGGAGTATGCAAACAGAACGACCGTCCCCGCCGGAAAGCTGAACGTGCTACAACGGATGCACAGGTTTGACATTCGAAAAGGCACCTGCAAGTGAAGGCATTAAAAATGCCTGTAGTTCATCCGCTTTCTAGTGGCTTTCGGTTTTGGTCTGCTGCAGTGTATCGCGGACCAGGTTAGACGCTTGAGGGAGTGCTCGAAATACGGTATGAAGGCCACGCTACGCCTGTACTTATCTGTGCCTCCCCTAATGTTCTCTCGCGTGCATGAACTGTAACGATATAGACTCCGGCATTAAAATTTTCTTTGGAATAGTGACTTACTAACGAGAAAACCTACCTCGCAAATATCCCCCGCCTGCCAGCAATGGGATAATGAAGTTCTTCTTAAATGTTTCATCGGCATCAGTCATTTAGTGAGAAGCAAAACCTGCCTCGCTTTTAACACATCTGTCCGATAATCTTCGATATTCGTATAGTCGCTATTAGAGCACTGCACGGGCCTTAATTATTCACGCGTCCCGAGCCCATCAACCTTTCTCGTTACCTGCCCCAGACCGGCCCGATTTTTTCGGTATAGGCCCGAACCCGGCCCGCGAGGTAGACATGGCCGGCTCAGGCTCGGAAACAGCCCGAGTACTAAATGCACATCGGTAAAGCCAAAGCCTTTTGTTATACGGATCTCATTTTAAAAAAAGCGGCTACAAAACTTTTAAAAATGGAGATAATGGGGGCCTCACTGTGGGCAACGTTAACAAAAAAAAACGTTTTAGCATTAATAAAAGAGGTTATCACAGTCTTTCTCGCATTCGTAGCCTCCTTCTAACTAGTTAGGCGTCAAGGGTAAGCGAGAATGCGGAAGTGATGTTACAAAGTATGTGACAGGAAACGCGCGACGCACTTACGATGGGCACTATATCACGCATACCCAGAGCTACTGGTCATATTTCTTTTTTATTTATTATTCCTCAAAGGTCCAGAAAGACATTACATGAGGGGTGGGCTGACAAAATTCTATTTTTTTGGACACAGATGATCTTCGATGGCGGATTTGAAAAGGACTGGATTGATGATGGTCGCCACCTCGGATGGAAGGTCATTCCAGTCGTTGGCTGTTCTAAGAAAGAAAGACTGCTGATATGTTACAGTACGAGATTTCTCGGGGTAGACAGCATTTGGGTGGAAGTTACGGGATATCCGATGAGCGCGTGTGATACGGGGGGCGTCGTGGTTAAAGGTGTGAAAAGAGTAAACGCAAGCCTGCGCGTGCTAGCTGGTGTTTCCACCTGCGGTGCCTACGGTGCATTGATGCATATCGGCGCGATAATTCTGTTTTTGCCTTTTTCTGTAATATATATATATATATATGTATATATATGTATATATACATGGTCTGTTCTGAAAGTAGTACGACTGGTTTTTTCCTGGGCGAACGGGCGGACGAGAGGTGGTCTGCGCGTGCAGGATCGTTGAAAGGGGATATTGGGAATGCTGGGGAAATTCGGCAGTCAGATCTCGGCCGTTAAAAAGAGGAAGTTGCTTGTACTGTGAACCCCTGTCGAAACGTCTCGTCACGCAGAATCGTCGAGCGTTTACTAGATCAGCGATACGCGATCAAATTTTGAGTAAATCTTGGTAAAACGGGCAAAGAGACTCACAACATGATTAAGGAGGCCTACGGTGACGCTTCCATGGGTAGATCAGGTGTTTTTTGATAGGCACAAGCTTTTCCGAGAAGGCAAGGAAAGAGTGGAGGAAGACGACCGCTTCAGACGCCCTTCGACCAGCAAGACCAATGAAAATGTGTAGCGAGTGAAGCATATACTTAACAGTGATCGTAGAATGAGTATCAGAATGATTGCTGATGACTTGAGCATTCCTCAAACCCGAAAACTTATCCATGAGGAAAGCGCGCGCGAAGTTGGTGCCGGGAGTGTTGTCAGAGGAGTAAACGGCCAACTGGTAGGATCTTCATCATGTGAATGAGGACCCCGATTTTTTGCCCAGCACAAGGCGGCAACGCTACCTCAGCCTCCCTAAAGCCTCGACTTGGCCCTGCCAGACTTTTTTCTATTCCCGAGAATAAAATCGACGCTCGAGGGGAAACATCACGGATCGGTAGAGGTGGTTCAACAGGCCGTGACGAGGGAGCTTAACAGCATCCCGGTCCAGGCGTTCCTGGAGGCGTACGAAAACTGTAAAACTCATTAGCAGCAGTGAGTAGATGCGGAAGGGTGCTACCTTGAAAAATTGTAATCGTTTGTACTATTCTCTTGAATAAATTTTGTTTAAAAAAAATGAGTCCTACTACTTTCAGAACAGACCATGTATATATATATATATATATATATATATATATATATATATATATATATATATATAACATACACGCACGCACGCGCGTGACTGCAGCATGTAACGCGTGAGCTTCACCATGTCAGAGCGCAGTTTGATCTGCGCTTATAGTACGCACGTATGTCTAACGGCGGCATGCGCTCAAATTTAAGGAATGTCACTCTACAGTTAGACGTGTGCCTCCCGTCTTAAGTGCCGCGAAATTGCCCCTTTTCTCCCTGCCGGTTTGGCGGTCTTTGTTTGGCGCGGCCCTGCCGCCCCGGTAGACGCGGTCGCTGTTCGGACTTAGCCGATCGGGAGCCTTCGCCCCGGTACACGCTTACACGTTTGCGTGCGTGCAATCACGATGCGCTCAACGCAAGCGCCCTTATGTCGAGCTTATTGCGGCCATACGCTCGATCGCGAGCAAACCACTGCACAGCGTAGCTTGAAAAAAAAAAGGAAAACTCAGCAGCTATTGAAAGCACGTCACTTACATCGCAATGTCTGGTCGATGGCGTTGCGTTAAAATTCGCCCGGCCAATTTTGTGTAACCAAACCTTCCTCCGGCCCGCGTCGGTTTTCGATGATGGGATCGCGAAGAACCGCTTTCCACCGTCGTGACGGTTCTTGCACCCGAAGGCGCAGCTGCTCGTCATGCCGCACAGATAGACGCCTTGAAGTTAGGTGACTGACACACGTTCCGAGCAAAACAAAAGCCGCTTTTCTTCACAGCAAGCAAAAGCGCAGTGTCCGCAACGACGCCTGCCGAACCTACGGTGCGCGGTTGGAGCGGACAATATGGCGTCCGCGGCGGCGAAAAGCGCGGGTTTAAAGGGCTTTTGCGCACGAAACCACCGACCAATAGGAAGAGGCGACGGGCGCAGGAGAGGGAGAGGCGGCGCTCTGCAAAGGTTGTCGCTACTTTAAAAATTTCCAGGGGCTTTAATCACGCTTGATCTCGCTTAGTGTTACCAGAGTTTCAGGTGTTCTCTGTCGCCAAGTTGCTAGGTTTCTATTTGGCTAAAACCGCTTATGTGCACAGTAAATTGTGCCGTGTGTGTCGCGCTGTAGATTTGCAGCCATTTTGTTCTACTTCAGCCGTGAGTTCAATTATTAGTGTGTTTTTAAGTCAAGCCTGGATCTTATATGTGACCTGGCCTTCAACCCGCGTACTCGCAGCACGAACGTTTTAAAAGCACTACCTGGCAGCGGCGATGACGACTGCTCTCCAATCGTTCAACGATGCAGGCTGTAATGATTTTGAAAGCAAAAACAAAAACCTAAACTGAAATCAAGCAGTCATAAAACCTTGAAATTGCATTCTGAAATTTTCGATGTTTCTTTCCATTTTTTATCGTCTGAAAAAAAAACGAAAAAAAACGATTTTTTTCCAAAATTGCAGTGTTTTTTTCAGGCCTTCACATCTGTAGTCCTAACGCGTTTTCTCGCGCGCAGGACCCGGAGCTGCTGCAGCCGCCACCTGCGCACTGACGATCCTGCGCCTGACAGTGGAGCTCTCCAGCTCCAAGTTCACAGCGTCTTGCAACACCACCGACATGGCACGAGCAAATCCTTGGCTTGAATCCACACCGTGCCGAAGCGATCTCAAGAATAAGATGAGTACGTGCTTCAGCCTGTTCTCTTCGACGATGCTGCTTCCCACAAGTTAGCAAGACGCAAGGGTTTTCGTGTAGATTGGCGAAAATGTCATTCAGGTGCACATTGTACTGTTTAATGCCCGGGTTACTCAGTGAACACCTTTTGTCAATGAAATGAAAGCTACGGGGCGACGCGTATGGAAATTTGTCGCCCCGCCAAGTAGCTCAGCCTCCATGGCGTCAATCTAGGTTTTGACTTCAGCGTCGGTTGCAATTGACCGGACAGGGAAGTTCGTTTATTTTGTGTGTGGTACGTGGGGTTCTATGCCCCAAAACTTGCCGAGGGCTGTGAGGAAAGCTGTAGTCAAGAGTTCCGGAATATTTTCGACCACCTGCGTTGGTGACCGCACAACGCACGGGCGTCAATGTGTTTCGCCAATATCAAAATGCGATGTCCGCGGACAGGATTCGGCCCAGGGAACTCAGGCTCGGCAGACCAACGCCCAAGCCACTGATGTTACAGCCGATACCTTTGAACAAAAGCTGTTTCCACTAAGGGTGGTGTCAACTTTGCTGTAACTAGCGCTGAAGAGAACTTAGAATAAATTGCGACCATGCGGCTCTCGCTGTGAAAAAGCTTGAACGGTTTCAAGCAGCCCTTCTTTCATCACCTGGGGAGGTTATTGTGCAATAATAAGCGGATAACATATATATATATATTGTAGCGTGCAACGCCAAAAAAGAACACCCGCGCAGAGACGAAAAACCTGCGGCGGTCCCCTAGTGGTTCGAGCGCGCGTGAGAGAGCCAACTAACTTCTTCCTCTTCTAGCGCATGCGCTACTTCTGTCTCTTCTTCGAATGCATGTATCACTGCCCCCCTCTTCTGCAGCATCGACACGATGCGGCTGGGAGTGAAAAGTCAGCGAAAGGGTAGAACACAGCTGCAGTGGACCGCAGTTCAGTCAGGTAGCCGGTCGTGGTAAGGCTTCATGCGAACAACGTGTACGACTTCAGTTCGGTGCGACCGGCGCGATGAACAAGCTGTCGGGGCGGGAGCAACTGCATAAGTCACATCACTGATGCGGCGTACTACTTCGTAAGGGCCGAAGTATCGGCGCAGCAGCTTTTCAGAGAGCCCGCGGTGACGAACAGGAATCCAAATCCACACAAGGTCGCCGGGAGCATAACTAACGAAACGGCGTCCACAGTTCTACTTAGTGGCGTCAGCCTCCTGTTGACGGTGGATGCGCAGGCGGGCCAGTTGACGCGCTTCCTCAGCACGCTGAACGAAGGTATCTACGTCGATGTCAGCGTCAGAGTCGCAGTAAGGGTCGACGGGCAACATAGCATCCAACGGAGTGGTCACCTGGCGACCGAAGACAAGCTGAAAGGGGGTCAGTCGGGTTGTTTCCTGCAGGGCGGTGTTGTACGCAAACGTTACATACGGCAGAATGGCGTCCCAAGTTCGATGCTCGACGTCAACGTACATTGATAGCATGTCGGCTAGTGTGCGGTTGAGTCGCTCTACCAACCCGTTTGTCTGCGGGTGATACGCCGTAGCACGTCGGTGGCTCGTGTGCGTCAGAGTCATCACGGACTGGGTTAAGCGGGCCGTGAAAGCAGTTCCCCGGTCAGTAATAACAACGGCGGGTGCTCTATGACGCAAGACAATGTTGTGGACGAAGAACTGCGCCACTTCAGCAGCAGTGCCCTTGGCAAGAGACGTGGTCTCAGCGTACCGTGTGAGGTAGTCAGTCGCAACGACTATCCAACGCTTTCCAGACGAAGACTTCGGAAATGGGCCAAGGAGGTCCATGCCCACTTGATAGAAAGGGGTCTTCGGTGGATCGACGGGGTGAAGAAATCCGGCCGGTTTCAATGGAGGAGTCTTCCGACGTTGGCATTCACGGCATGTTTTGACGTAGGCCCGCACCGATGGGAGTAACCTGGGCCAATAATACTTTTGTCTAATCCGCGTGAGTGTACGGCTGACTCCAAGGTGGCCGGCGGATGGTGCATCATGACAGGCACTCAAGATCTCAGACCGCAGCTGTGATGGTACGACGAGTAGGAACACTTCTTCGCTGTTGGCAAAGTTGCGTTTGTAGAGAACACCAGACCGTAAAGTGAAGGTGTGAAGCCCTCGAAGAAAAACACGCGGAATGGGAGCTTCACTGCCTTCGAGGTAATCGATGAGCGGCGCCAACTCCGTGTCCGCCCTCTGAAGCTGCGCCATTTGGGTGGTACTAACAGAGCCCAGGAAAGGAAAATCATCGGTGGTTTCTTCGGTATTGATTGGGATAGGCGCGCGTGACAGACAATCCGCATCCTGATGCTTGCGGCCAGACTTGTAAACTACTGTTAAGTCGTATTCTGGCAAGCGTAAGCTCCATCTAGCCAAGCGTCCTGAGGGGTCTTTGAGGCTCGCCAGCCAGCATAAGGAGTGGTGGTCGCTTACCACACGGAAGGGTCGTCCGTAGAGGTACGGTCGGAACTTGCAGATGGCCCATATCACTGCAAGACATTCTTTCTCCGTCGTTGAATAATTGGTCTCGGAGCGCGTAAGTGTCCGACTAGCATAACTGATGACCCGTTCTGCACCGTCTTGCCACTGGATCAGTACTGCACCAAGGCCAACATTGCTGGCGTCAGTGTGGATGTCCGTGGCAGCATGCTCGTCGAAATGGCCGAGTATCGGAGTGCTTTGCAGACGGCTGCGAAGCTCGACAAATGCAGCCTCTTCGTCGGTCCCCCAGAGGAAGGGCGTGTCGTCACGGGTCAGTGCGTTCAGCGGTTCCGCGATTTTCGAGAAATCTTGAATAAAGCGCCTATAATAGGAGCACAGGCCTAAAAACCGGCGAACGGCCTTCTTGTCAGTTGGGCGTGGAAAACCTGAGACGGCAGCAGTCTTGTCAGGGTCCGGGCGAACACCTTGTGCGCTGACAACGTGACCAAGAAAGCGAAGTTCCTCAAAGCCAAAATGGCATTTCTCGGCTTTGATGGTGAGTTGCGCGGATTTGAGCGCTTGTAGCACAATGCGCAACCGCTCCAAGTGTTGGTCAAAGGTGGGCGAAAATATAACGACATCGTCCAGGTACACCAGGCAGGACTGCCATTTCAAGCCGGAGAGGACAGTGTCCATCATGCGTTGGAAAGTAGCCGGTGCTGAGCACAGACCAAATGGGAGCACTTTAAACTCATAGAGGCCGTCAGGCGTCACGAAAGCCGTCTTTTCCCGGTCTCTCTCGTCCACTTCGATTTGCCAGTACCCGCTTTTAAGATCCAATGACGAGAAGTATCTGGCGTTCCGCAATCGGTCGAGCGCGTCATCTATCCTGGGCAGCGGGTAAACGTCCTTTTTGGTCACGCTGTTAAGTTTCCTGTAGTCCACGCAGAAACGCATAGTATTGTCCTTCTTTTTGACAAGAACCACAGGCGATGCCCACGGACTGATGGACGGCTGAATGACATCGTCTGCAAGCATCTCGGCAACCTGATTCTGAATGGCTTCTCTCTCCACCGGGGAAACACGATATGGGCGCTGGCAGACGGGTCGCGTAGTCTCGTCAGTGATGATACGATGCTTGGCGAGTGGAGTTCGGCCGACCTTCGAGCACGTAGCGAAACAGTCCGCAAATTCTGCCAAGAGGGCCGACAGAAGATCCCTCTGAACCGACGGCAAGGCAGGATTTATTCCGACTGACTGAAGAACGTGATGTGGGCCAGCATACTCCGGAGAGGGTCCTCCCACGGTGCACAAACCTGGAACCTCAGCAACGTCGTGGAGGAAGGCAATAGCCATGCCTTTGGCCAGGTGCTGATATTCGTTGGCAAAGTTAGTCAGGAGGACGTGGGTGTGCGGCCGTCACGTAGTTGGACGAGACCTCTTGCAACGGCAAGTCCCCGCTTAAGCAGCAGTGGACTATGGCTGTCCGCTAGGCCCTCGTAGTCATGAAAGAGGTCGTTCCGCACGAGCACCAGAACACTGCACCGCGGCGGCACCGTGACGTCGTTCTCGACAATGCGCAGAGCGTTGCTGCAGGGATCGCGGGAGTCAAAGCGCGCCACGGCCTGTTTGGTCGAGAACGTGACACGTGCCTCCTGAAAGTCAATCACAGCGCCGTTCGACTGCAGGAAGTCGATCCCCAGAATCAAGTCTCTGGAACACTCGGGGAGTACGACAAATTCACCAACGTACGTAAAACCACTAATCCCAACTCTAGCCGTGCACTTGCCCACAGGGGAAATTAGGTGGCCACCAGCGGTGCGAATGGGGGTCCCCGTCCACGGTGTCAGAACCTTCTTAAGTTCTCCAGCGAAGGCACGGCTCATAACAGAGTAATCAGCACCGGTATCGAGCAGCGCGGTAATGTCAGTGCCATCAATTGTCACACGCAAATCGGATGCAGCGTATCTGATACTGTCGCTGCCTCTCTCTGTCCGGGTATCGTCGGCTCGAGGGTTCCGCGATGGAGGATCTTGACACGTCCTGACGTCAGCGGCCTTGCCTCCAGAGGTCGCTGGTGTTAGTTTTCCCGACGCGGACTCGGCGAGCGACGGCCAGCAGAGCTACTCTGGCGGCCAGGGCTGGAAGAGCGATAACGGAGAGGCGAAGGGGAACGGGACTCGCGCCTTCCAGAGTAGGCAGGGTTCTGGCGTGCCCAGAGATGCTGTGCAATCTCATGCGGTCGTTCGCCGTTCTGAGGGCAGGGTGCGTCGGGATGGAAACCGCGAAGGCCCACTTGGCGGTACGGACAGGCGCGGTAGAGGTGACCAGGCTCCCCACAGTGGTAGCAGAGAGGCCTGCGGTCCGGTGTACGCCACAAATCCGACTTGCGAGGGCGTGGCCCAGCTGTAGCAGATGCGGTTGCAGAATACGTGGCGATGTTACTCACGGAGGTCGACGGGGTCACACCGTAGCCAGGCACGCTTGCGTGACATGTGCCGATGTTGCTCACGCCAGGCGTTGGGGTAATGGGACCGTAGCCTGTCGTGCGACGTACAACAGATGCGTACGTGGGTCGGTCATCGAACCGGGATGGCGCTTCGGGGACAGGAGGTGCCTGCGCAGCCTGTCGCACCTCGTCCCTGACAACTTCGGACAGCGCTGCCAGCGGCGCAGGTGCAACCTGAGGCAGATGGATCCGTTGCAGTTCCTCCCGGACAACGGAGCGAATTAGTTCACGCAAGGTGTCTGCACTGCCGCCGAGACACGACGAAAAGCCTTCGGGCACCATGCAGTTGATGTCGCGGTTGTACTGGCGGGCCCGTTGCTGCAGCGTTGTCTCCATCGTGGTCGCCTCGGTTAGAAATTCCGCCACCGTGCGGGGTGGGCTGCGCACGAGGCCCGCGAACAGCTCCTGCTTAACCCCACGCATGAGATGGCGCAGCTTCTTCTCCTCTGTCATGTTGGGGTCGGCGCGCTTGAAAAGACGGGTCATGTCTTCGGTGTACATGCGCACGCTTTCGTTCGTGCGCTGATTTCGGGAGTGCAGCGCAGCTTCGGCCTTCTCCCGGCGGTCAGCGTTGGGGAACGTAGCCAGGAGACTCCGGCAAAACGTCTCCCAGGTGGGAAGTGTAGCCTCGTGGTTTTCAAACCACGTCCGAGCAGACTCTTCCAGGGCAAAGTAGACGTTATTCAGCTTGCGCTCGTCGCACCAGCCGTTGTAGCGTGCGACCCGCTCGAACGTCTCCAGCCAGTCCTCAGCGTCTTCGAACACGTCACCGTGAAAAGATGGCGGTGTTCGCGGCGGGTGGCAAAGGATAGGCGCCAGGGGCCTGGTGTCAGCGGCCATGGCAGTTGGACTCGACGGTAGAGGCTGGATCGGCGGCTGGGTCCTGGTGTCAGTGGCCATGTCAGTTGGACTCGGCGGTCGAGGCTGCGTCGTCCTTGTTGGCGGGGGAAGGGGCCCAAATTCAGGCGACTCTCCGCGGAGACGGCGGCTGGGTCGCTGGTGAACCGGTGTGAGGTCCGTAGTGACGCTGTACGGAGTTTGCAGGTCGGGAAGCGTACCCAGCACCTCCACCAAACTGTAGCGTGCAACGCCAAAAAGAACACCCGCGCAGAGACGAAAAACCTGCGGCGGTCCCCTAGTGGTTCGAGCGCGCGCGAGAGAGCCAACTAACTTCTTCCTCTTCTAGCGCATGCGCTACTTCTGTCTCTTCTTCGAATGCATGTATCAATATGTATATCTGTATTTGCGTCTTTCGTTTAAATCATTGCTTTCTTCCTTGCGCCCCGCTGCGTATGAAATCGCGCCAGTTTTTAGCAACGCTGTTGTTATACGTGTCACACTAATTGCAAGCTATTGTATCAGCCACAGTACTTTGTATATAATGTTCTACAACCTACATCCCAGGTGAAAGGGGCAGCAGGGATATCTGCTCGCGTCGGCGCAAACGGTTTCAACGCACCTCAGAAAACGAGCGTGTACACAAACCGGTTTGCTTAAATGATGCGAAAGATCCCGGCTCCGCCGGTAGCGCTTCTCTGGCTTCGAACAGAAACAGCCTGTACTGCGTCGTTCGTAATAAAAGGGGAAGACACTTTGCACAAGAACTCAAGGAATAAGGCAGCGCTTGTTTATAATGCAAGGCACGTACAGACCAACACCAATCTGTGACGTAAGCAAGATGTGGTGGCGCTGCGGTGGCCGGCTGAGGCGACAGAGGTAGAACTTGGGGGTGAAAAGTAGGCTTACAGCCCATAGGAATAAATGGAAGGGAACGATTACAAATCAGTTTTCAAATTTTATTTTGCAACTGCGATGTCATCCCTACGTAAAGAATAATCATAGAACAGATTCTGAATGTATGATACGTCATTTCGAAGGCAATGGATTTTTAAAATACCTACGCATGGGAGTGACTCCTGGCTGGTTGTAGGGAACAGGAGCGCGGCGCATAGAAACGCATCATCGTCATCATCATCATCATCAGCCTGACTACGCCCACTGCAGCGCAAAGCCCTTCCCTATGTCTCTCCAATTAACCATGTCCTTCACCAGTTGCAGCCACCGTATCCCCGCTAACTTCTTAATCTCATCCGCCCACCTAACTCTCTGCCGCCCCCTGCTACGCTTGCCTTCTCCTGGTATCCACTCCGTTACCCTTAAAGACCAGCGATTATCTCCGTTATCCTTAAGGACCAGCGATTATCTTGCCTTCGCATTACATGCCCTGCCCAAGCCCATTTCTTCCTCTTGATTTCGACTATAGGATGTCATTACCCGCGTTTCTTCCCTCACCCACTCCGCCCGCTTCCGATCTCTTAACATTACACCTATCATTTTTCTTTCCATAGCTCGCTGCGTTGTCCTTAACTTAAGCTGAACCATCATTGTTAGCCACCACGTTTCTGCCCCATAGGTGAGTACCGGTCTATTTCATTTTTAGTCTCACCATTGGAGCTCTTCGACGTCCTCTTCCTGTTGGCTCATTTGCGGAAGAAGGTATTCATGATCCGTAAATTATTTCTATCTGCAAACTCTACCAATAGCTCTCCCCTCCTATTCCTAGAACCTATGCTATAGACACCTACCGCCTGGTCTCCAGCTTGCTTCTAGCCTACCTTCGCATTGAAGTCGCCTATCAGTACAGTGGACTGTGATTTTACTTTGGTCATTGCCGATTCCACGTCTTCATAGAAGCTTTCAAGGATCTGGTCATCATGGCTTGATGTAGGCGCGTACGCCTGTACCACGTTCAGCTTGTACCTCTTATTAAGGCTAATAACGATAGCTGCCACCCTCTCGTTAATACTATAAAACTCCTCTATGTTACCAGCTATATCCTAATTGATGAGGAATCCCATACCTAGCTCTCGTCTGTCTGATAATCCGCTAAAGCACAGTACGTGCCCCCCCCCCTTTAGTACTTAGTAGTAACCCTTAAGGGTTAGTGCGTTACCTGGTAAAGAGCGCGGCCGGGAAGAGAAGTGGGGAGATATTGGACTTGAAAGAGAGAGGGAACGGAGCCAGAACATGTGAAAACGGTTTGGAATTTTTGGAGAATGAGTCATGAGTAGTACAGAAGGCAATATCTATAATAAACAAGTGGATGGGAAACACGGAAGAGTCAAGGTATTGGTACAAAGCCCCAGCAAAAACATCATGTCCAGCGCCCGAAAACTTTGACGGGAAAAAAGTGGAGCTTCAAGATTGATTTCGCCAAAACGACTTCAGACGTTCGTGCATTTTGCGGGGCCCTGTGATGTGGCTTTTGTTAGTTTAAGATGGCTTAAAATGTTGCGACAAAGTAACAAAGATATTAAGCAATAAAATATTATGCAAGCAGAACGCTCGCTCTTTCATGGTTTTATGTACCGTACATGTGCCGAACAAGCTAAGTTAACATGCATCTAACACCAGTTGTCAATCAATTTATTCGCTGATCGTCGAAGAATTCTTTGTTGGTGTGCAAGTTTCGCGCAAAATAAGCAAAAACAAACAAAAGCATGTTGAATTGCGGTTCGGAACTACTTCCGATGGTTTCCATCAATAAAGGTTAACGTTCGAAAGCAAAAAAAAGAAAAACTTTCGAGTAAATAAGCAAAAGACATGAGCAAGAGCTATATAGCCCCCAATGCAAATTAGGCAACAGAAGAATAAAATGCACAAAAAGAACAATTTCCAACATTACGATTTGCAGAAACGGAAGTAAATAGCAAATCGGAAAACGCGGGAAAAGCGCGATCACAGGGCACGATTTAGGGAAGCGTAGGAATCTCTTAGGGCGTGTATGCGTCCGTTTATGAAGCACTGGCCTAATACTTCAGGTGCGCAACGCATAATTCGAAACTACGAGGCGACTGCTCCGTTTCTGGAGGTTGTAAAACTGCGCACAAAGTCGGTTTAGCGAATGCGCTTGCACTAAGCTAATGCGTTTGTATCGCGATCTCCATGAAGCAAACGCGCGCTGAGCACTGCGACAGTGAATTCCTAGACGAATCAAAAAAAGCGAATTTTAAATAAAAAAATTAATGAAATGAAACTTAATTGATTTTTGTGGAAGGCGCCTCTGGGCTGGTTGCCAGACACTCGCTCGAGCAGAGCGTGCAAAAACGCTTTCAAATGCATAATGTTCCATGACAAATAGGCGGGTCATTAGCCCAGAAATCCAACAAAGGCAGCAGCGTGAGCTCTATCTGTGCACTTCTCAAACAAAAAATATATTTTGTTGTGCGGCTTGGCTAGGCCATATATTATTACACGAATCAATGCCACTTCGTCACGCCAGCGCGCATTCTTTAATTAGAGATGTTGCGGGACCTTTTAAAAGAAAATTTAGTGATTAGTGCAGCCGCTCCCAGTTACCTACTATACACAATAGAATTCTTTGCATCTATGGTCGTTGGTCTGAATGGTGTTGTCGTCGGTCATATGCAACAGACCGGTTCCTCTGTGGCGGATTAAGGACAGTCCACTGACCACCACCGAAGTCAAGTCGTCGTCACTTCTTTATTCCACTCAAACAGCGAAGGAACAAAAACAAGACTCGACGACAGCAGCTATACAGCGAGCGAATGCGTTTTGAATGCTTCCGAAAGCGTTTGGAAATTGTTGTGAAGCACCGCACAACTGCACTCGGTCCGAATGCCAGTAGAAATGTAGAATACCATTCGGCTCAAATGCCACTTAAAAGTACACGTAGCACTGGTGTTATGACAGAACTGTAGTAGTAGTCGAGCAATAGCACTACTACTCTAATACTGCTTCTACTACTGCGCTGCTACTCTAATACTGCTCGTATGCTATGATGTGCTCCACGAACATGTGCTTCGATCTCAAGGATTAACGTAAATAATCTACTTTGGCAACGTATACATGCCAATCATAGTTAAACTGAGATGAGATGAGAGAGATTTATACAGGTCTCGCACCTCTTATCGAGAGCTCAAGTCACTTTTTACGAGTTCGAAAAATTATAGAAACTGTCGCTCTCTGTTGTAGCAATATTGAACGTTGCCATGTCGTCTTAGCAGGTGGCACTAGGTTGACCGCCGTTTGTCAGTATACTTTTTAACACTCGATGAGCGATGGCAACGCTAGGCCAATAGAGACAGCTTTCTTAAATGACGCATTCAATTCTGGCAAACAGTGGGGGAACTCCGGCTAACGTGGCCCGTGATAGCCCTGATTTTAAGTTGGCACAACCGACAATGGCAAAAAGCGGGAAAATTCTGGCTAACCTGGCCCATGATAGCCAGGATTTTGTGATGACACAGCCGACAATGGCAAAGAGTGGGAAAATCCTGGCTAACCTGGCCCATGATAGCCAGGATTTTGTGATGGCACAGCTAGTACTGGGAAAGCGATGGACAACCAGGGCCATCATTGGATGCGGTAGGAGTGGTTCAGCCAATATCAGATACTGTTTGGGAACTTTGGGCATACTTAGGGCCATGCTTTGCCAACGATATTCTAATATTGGCCCGCTGTCATGTGCTACCTGGGGCACCCTAGAGATCATTACCTGAAAAAGCAGTTCTCAAACCCCATGGAAAGCACACAAAAGAGAACCACGCAGAGCAGCAGATTCCGCCGCAGACGACACATCGGTCACCTGTAACGCTGCCATTATCTCTTATTTCCCTTACCCTGCCCCTCCTTGCTTCAGTGCTTGGCTTCAATATTTTTTCGTATTCCGGCTCCGGGGTGCGCCAGCGCCACATATATGTGTGTAATCACGGTGTTAGTCGTCTGCTACAGCGCGCGGTTCGTTTGTCGCGCTGTGTGAGGACCCTCTACAATGTAAACTTTGCTATCGTTCCAACCGCGGTACTTGCGATGGAATAAAGCGTGCGCGGCAGAAATATCTGATTACACGTGAAGCTTACGCAATTTGGGGAAACACACAAAAAAAGCGGACTACCGGCTTTCGAGGAAACATATGGCTTCACAACACAAATTTATAATGGCGTTTTACAAAGGTAAGTTTGAAATGACATAAAATCTTGCTCTCTTAATGCCACTCGCGAACTGTTAACGAACGGCCAGCTGCATTGGTACTCTGTGAAACGAGAAAATTTTTTTGCGTACCTTTCTTTCTATGAGCTGCGCTCTAGTTCCGTACCCCCAGGCAAGAGTCATCCCAATCAGTAGGTGTTTTAAATATACATCACCTCCGAAATGCGGCTTCATACTTTCAGTACCTCTTCTAGGATTAACATGTTTATTCTTCACGAAGGGATGCCATCGTAGTTGCAGTGCAAAGTCTGAGAACTACTTTGAAACATTTTGCATCCATTTATCCCTATGAGTGCTAAGCGTACTCTTTACTCCCCGTCGGATCTGCTTTCCACGAACCCTCCGCTTTGTTTGTAAACACGGTGACGGTCTACAGGCGATGTCGACACAGTAAAGTACGTAGGATATAACAGCACCGCTTCGTTCTGTCAGACGCCTGCTTCTCGTAACTCCAGCCTACGAGTCTGCTGATGTTGCACAGCGGTCTTTTCAGTTTTGTAACCAGCGGGAGTGGAGAACTGTGTTCGCTTTTCAAAGACATGCAGGAGATCGAATTACTTTTAAAACAACGAACGAGGATTTATTGACAACTACACCGAAGAAAGGAAACAATGGCGGAGAGCGTCGGAAGGAGAGTCTCTCTTTCCCCGGATTGCTGAGTCTCTGCAGACCTTGACGAAGCAATTGTCCCCTCCGCGCGCCCGCCCTCTCACACAAATAAGACCGTCACGCACCGACAGCGCTTTCCCTCGGGGGGAGTAATGGGCGCTTCCCGACTTTTAAGGCCGAAGCCTTTAATGCCTCATCGTTGTAAGCAGAAGTTGCCGACAGAAATGTCACGCTTTTCAATTGGTCGAAACGGCCGTGACCTCACAGTCGGCGAATTTAAAACGGGGCCAATTGTACTTTGGCTAGTAACCATGAAACCAAAAACGGGATCTTATAGTGACGCTCCAAGTAAGCGGCACTGAGTTTAGTTAATTGCTTAATTACCCTATTAGCCTAATTAACCCTTATAGTCAGGCCAGATAAATAAATAAAACCGAGTAGGAACCCCGGTATCCGGAGTGCGAGACGAGCATGCTAACCTCTCCGCCATGCCAGCTCGATGTTTGGAATGAAAAAAGGCGCGTCTAGTCAATACGGTGTCTTCGTTCACTCCCATCTTCCTCCCTTTCCGTTACGGCGAGGTTTAGGTGTCCACCCAGATATGCGAGACAGATACATTTCATTTCCTGAAAAACCAATTTACCGACGAGCAAGGCGTAGAACCGAACGGGCGATGGCGTTCTATGGACTTCCTGGCAGCGTTGCAAGACGTCGCGTTTCACTCTTAGAGGCGAAGCTTAACATCTTAACAACGCATCAGTGACAAGTGCAGGAACACCGCGCTTAAGGCTTTCGCCTCACCGCACTTTAGGTCAACAAAGTGCCCCCCTGATTTTTTCTCGGAAGGGGACGAGACGTGCTTCTCTCGGCCACAGTGGGCGGCTCGTTGTGTTGTGAGGTGAAGATATCTTGAAATGGCGGGTGGGAGGAGGGGGGGGGGGCGTCACTGACGCGAAATCTTTAACATCCTTCCCGCCGAATGAGCGTTAACTAATTCATTTTGTGTCTTTAAGGGGTGCAGGAGTTCGATCGCGCTCCTCACTGCCGTGCCACCTAGTAACCGTGTCACACGAAGGAGCGCGTTCGTTTCATCTCGTCCAGCAAACACCTCCATGATGCGACCAGTTTTCCAAGTCTCTTGAGGGTGGAAGTCGTCATCAAACAGCACCAGCTCGTTCACTTCAAGGTCACTTGATGCTACCGGAGTGGAATGGTGGTGCGACCTCAGGAAACAGAAATATCCGGCTCACCACCGGTCCCACGGGCTTTTAGTCAGGCCCTGTCGATACCTCCAATCTCGAGCGAGTTCGCTGGAGCTGGCAGCCGTCGCATGTCCACCACAGGTTGGTAAAGAGGTCAGGCGGTTTCCGACAAGAAAGTGCGCCGCCGTAAGCGGCTCCAGCTCTTTTGCATCAGAGGGGATCGTTGTCAGGGGCAGCGTGTTGATCACGGCTTCAATATCCCGCAGAATAGTGCAAAGATCTTCGAAGTTCAGGTAGCTGCATCACACCTTCTTTAAGGCTATTTTGTAGCGATAGCTACGTTACGCCAGGTTTTCGCCTTTTCGACGTCGCCGCACTTCAAGCCGTGGCCGCACTGTGACGTCACACCACGGCCCTCCATTCTCCAGCAACTCGGCTCGTCGCGCTCGCCGCGCGGCCACCCCTGCTGCCGTTGGGCGCTCGCCGCGCCCTCTGTGTGACGTCACACCACGCGTCTCGATTCTCCGGCGACTCAGCTCGTCGCGGCATGGAGGAAAAAAAACTAAGGAGGGAGCATGACGTCACGCGGCCAGCGTTCGCAAGCCGAGTGTTTTGAAGTCGTTTTCTCCCTCAGTTTTTCGCTCTCCGAGCCGGTCCTTTATGTTTTGATTCCGGTATGTTTTAGTGCGCGCGTATGCGCGACCCGCGGCGCGGGCGTCGACAGCAAGGAAGTTGATCTACAGTTAGTCTGCCGCGCTAATCGGCGCATGCGCGCACGCAGCGGGGCTAGACTTTACCGCACGCTGTCACGTGGTGCGATCACGGGGGGACACACTCTCTTTTTTTTTGCTATATCTTTACTTGTTAAGACTAGGCTTCAAGGTTGTCGCCGGACGCTCCCTCCTAAGTTTTTTTTTCCTCCATGCGTCGCGGTCCCCGTGCGGCCACCGCTCCTACAGGCGCGCGTCCGCATTGCGTGGCAACCGCCACACCTAGCGGGCTCGCCGCGCCCTCTGTGTGACGTCACACCACGCGTCTGGATTCTCCGGCGACTCGGCTCGTCGCGGTCCCCGCGCGGCCACCGCTCTTGCTGTTGGTAAAGCCCCTTGATGTTTTTATCGAGGGACTTTGACCGTTGGGCGCTTGCAGCATTCTCTGCATGACGTCACACCCCGCACTCCGCAGGTGTGATAATCGGGAGTATAGAAGGGGAGAGTTCGCTTCGCCGCAGCCATAGTTGAGGCCGCAGTGTGGATGGTGAGAAGTCGGCCAGCCTCAAGGAGGCCAGGGTTCACTGTGATTGTCACTGGACTTAAGAAACCGAATGCATCAAATATTCTCGCTGAGGCTTGCAGCACGAAGCGTTTGGTGTCGCTCGTGATTGTGAGAAGCTCCAGCGCTGTTTTAAGGGAATGCTTCAACTCGTCGTTTTCTCGGTTCCACTTGAGGCCCAATACTATTGCTGCGGCTGACATCATCGTTGCAGTGTCAGCGCAGGCATTTCCAACGCCGTCAGCATCGAATCGTTAATGGATGAATTTCTTGTGGGCGCTTCATTCACGCACTTTCATTCCTACTGACCTCATTGTTCGCTGAGCCTCCCCATAAACTTTAATTGCATCTTCTGTGTCGCTGACTTCGGTTATCAAATCGTCAATGTACTGGCAACTTCCTAGGATTCGTGCCGAGTGAAAAAGGCCTTTGGAGACACTAGCCAAGTGATATTGTATTGTTGCGGCCAGCATGAATGGGCTACTTGTGGCGCCAAATGTTGCTCTTGTGATGCGCCAGACCTCTGCATCGCCCTGTGCTGAGCCTTCACATGGTAGAGATGAATACCAGAGGAATCAAAGTGCATCACAGACCTCACTTTTGATGCCAATTTGAAGGAAGGCGTTCATGAAATCGGCAGTGATTGCTATTTCAGGGCAGCGGAAGTTAAAAATAGGCTGGAACAGGTCTTGGTTTATGTTCGGGTCGGTGGAGAGGCCATCGCTAAGCGACAGGCAGCTTAGAAGATGCGTCAAACACAGTGCGAACCTTGGTCGTTGAGCTTTCGGTGCGGAAAACAGCACGATGCGGCATATAGTACACTGGAGCAGAAGTGCTGTCGGTTTCGTCTGCTGGGACATTTTCAGCCAAGCCTTCATCCATGTAATCGCGGATAGCTCTATCATAGACCATTAACCTGTCTCTGTTGGGTCTCAGACGCCGCATCAATTTGCCCAGGTGTTCTTTTGCTATACCTTCGTTGCTTGTTAGACCATGGTACAATTGCTTCCACGGAAGGCTTGCCTCGTAGTGCCCATCAGTCAGTCAGAGAACGATTTAAATCATCTCTCACCTGCTCTTCTTGCTTCACTGGACTGCAGCTGCTCGAGGTGATACCGAGGCTGTCCAGGTTCCAGAATGGCCCAAGTTCGTCCGATAGGCTGGCTTCTTTGTCGCGGCGCAGACGTTGGTGCACAGAAAGGCTATACAGTAGAGCACGACACACCTGAAGCTTCGGCAACCTCAGTTGTCCGGTGCGGTCAGTAGATGGTGCAGTCGCGGGGGCTTCTGTGTACAGTGTTCGTTGCTCCTTTAGAAGAATTTCTTTCCCTGTAACGCCGAAGTCGGGTGCGCATTCGTGTGATGAGCGCTTGGCTCTGATGAACACCTTTGTATTGTTCTGCTAGATCTTCGTCACGGATATGCGGCTCGATTAAGGCGTTTTGCTCCTTTATCTCTTTACCAAGAATATCTGATTCATCTCAGATTTCCGCCATGCGATGTAGTGGCTGGGACCTCAGGTTCTCCGTTGTCGATAGTTCCGCGAGCTCCTCGTTCAGCCGGTCCAGTTCGGCGCGCGTCACCTTCCTCTTTGTTTGGAGTCGCTCTATCGCCGCCGTCCTCTGTAATTGCATTCGCTTTCCTCACGTTGCCGTTGCTGTTTTCTTCTTCCCGGGTTTCGGCACCAAATAATTGTTCGTTTTGCAGTGATGTGAGGTAGATCGAAATACTTTCAGAAACAACGACGGAGGATTTATTTACAACTGCACCGAAGAAAGCAAACATTGGCCGGAGAGCGTCGAAACGACAAGCCCGCTTCTCCAGGGTCGCTGAGGGTCTATCGCCGACCTTGACGCAGCAATCGCCCCCTCTGCGCGCCCGCCCTCACACACGCACACACGCAAAAAAACTACACCCACCGACACCACTTCCTCTTGTCGGGAGTAATGGCCGCTTCCCAGCTTTTCTAGGAACGGGCCGAGGCGTCCTTCACTCGGACACAATGGGTGGCTCGTTGTGTTGTGCACTGAAGATATCTTGAGGGGCGTCACTGGCGCGAAATCTTTAACAAACAGACTCCATTTCCATCGCAGGGCCCACTTGTCTACAAAACCCTCGACGAGCGTGGCTTTGAAAGGCTGGTGTATTCAAGGAAACTGGCTCCCATAATGTTCCATATGTAAAAATGCGCTGTTGTTCAAAATTTGTTAAAGGAAGTTATAACAGTAGTATTCGTTATTTAACCATTGTTACTCTTATAGCTGAAGAGAAAGCGATTAACGGCAACCAGGGATTGTCTAGGAAGCAAGGGTGTGTTTTCGCTCTGATTTTTTGGTTCGACTGAACAGAAATGTTGCCGCGGAGTATAATGGCAATCGCTGTTGACGTTGTGCTTCTGTGTTTATACCCTGTAGACGAGACAGGTGGAAATCATCGCAGCACAAGATTTTAGCCCGATTTCATTACAACTACAGATTTCTTTCTCTGAATATTTTATGGTCTGAAAAAAGAGCAATGATAATAGACGGCCGCAAGTTAACTGCCTCTTTCTCCTTCTGGTCACGGCGGGAACGCAACAAGCAGCACCAAAACAGCTGCACAACAGAAGCTAATTTAGAAATTCTGGTGCTGCTATGATACAGGTGGGCTGAAATTCAGCTCGCCTGTGTGTCATTTTCATGCATGTTTCGACCTCTAATTTTAAAGCAAAATCCACAAGAGAAATTAAACATGATTAACAGCATAGCTTAAGGGGAAATTTATCTCAGGGCTTACAGCTTTAATGCGGTGTTATTCTGCTTGAAAACTGCTGATAATAATAAATAGAAGAACCATGAAAAACATGTAAGCTTGAAATATAAAACGAATGTCTGGACATTTGCATACTGCCGTTATGAGCTCCCGCCCAGAGAAGGCTTCTGCGTAACTTAATTGGAGCACGTATTTTTTTCCGTATACCTCAAGATATTCACGCTTTCAAAAAATAATGGCTCCTCGCAGTATTGCGAGTTTGCTTTGTGCGATGTCACAGTTGCCACTGATTTGCTTGTTGCATTGGACAAGCATATATGCGAAGATTTTTGGCCAGATTTTTTTGTTTCACCGCATTTCCGTCCATAGAAATGCAATGCAGTTGCTCCTAGCTCCTAGCTATATGACAGATTTTTCTCTGTCGCCTCGAGAAACAGACTTGCACAAGGAACCTACAGAATTTGGATGCTTTCTGAAGGGTGTCTATTTAAATTATTACGGATCACTGGGAATCTTTGTACTCGTTTTTAAATGTTAGGGCGCAGATGCGTTGTGTCTTGGTGACGTTTTAAGAATATTTTATGCACAGACACTGGCCGCCCGCCGCGGCAGAGAGCGCGCACAGATCATGTTCGCCCTTTAGTACATGCGCCGACCGCAACGGCGCGGGGCGCTGCGGAGTACTGGCCACTCGCTTGCGGAACGGCGGACGCGGCTGAGTGGTTTGTACGGCTTTCGGCGCTGTTTTAGGCTGTGTTTGTCGGTGTTTTGCGCTGCCAGAGTGCATCGCAAGGTGTGGACGTTAGGTTCTCGGCTTCCGCGTTGTGGTAGGCACGGTGCACGTACAAAATTTGCAAGAACTAGGTTTTTGTGTCACGGTTTGGGACCAGTCGCAATGATCGTTGTGCAGGGTGTAGGAAGAAACGTCCCCGGAAAAAACGTCCCCGAAACATACATCCCCGGAAAAAAGGTCCCTGGAAAAAAGGTCCCCTGAGGAAGCACCGTCTAGGAAAAAATGTCCCCAAGTGAAGAAAAAATTTCTTCCGTAACCCACTTGACAGAAAATTGCCCGCTTTATTACACTCTTGTTTGGATTTGAGAATAGATGTAAGCAAGAAGTATTTTGTAAGTACCTGGCCGCGCCATGGTCATGCAGTCCCGGTCATGCAAAAGAAAACCACTTCTGCAGGTGACTTCGCAGAAGCGCCGAACGATACAGAGACGCACTTGTTCTGAACCACTTCCCTTTCTCCGCCAGCATTGTTCATCATGGACGCCCTGTATCTGTTCGTTGTTTAGTCGCTTCCGTGCCGACATCTGTAATCGTTGTAGCTTGGAATGTTACAGCTTGCCAAAAAAAACGCAGTTCAAACCTTGATATCACGGTGAAGAAATGCAGCTGGAAGCTCAGAAATGCACCAAAGACAAGAATACATTTAAGCTAAATCTACAAACGATGATGTAACATAAAATTAGTGAAACGTGACGACAGTAAAAGGAAATGAGTTGCTGGGTGAAAACCAATACAATAAAGCGTGGAGACTAAAACCATAAAAGATAATGTAACCTAAAATCAGTAAAATATGACCAGCGTAAAAGGAAATTAAAGTCTGGGTGATAAAGGCCGAGTCAGGGAATAAAAATTTGAAAATATGAAAATAAATGACCATGCAAGCCAACAAAAACGCAGCTAACGGGTGAAGTAACGTGAGTAAACAGAAGTAAAAAAAAGAATAGAGTTAAAACCGGATCGTTTGCCCAACAGCACGCAAAAATCTTCAATTTTGGTCGTTCCGGCAGCGTAGTGTGCACATAAGTACTGAAGACGCTGCTGCATGGCCACCAGCGCGGTTCTATTGCTTTTCTTTGGAAGCGCACCGACTTTACACTGGGCTACCTTCATGGTCCCGGTGGCTTCTTCTGAACGCAAAGCGTCGATCGTGTTCCGCACGGTTGGGTGGCTGTGGCCCAGCATGCTCTGCCGCACCACCGGCAAAAAACTTGTATCCGCCACATGCGAGCCGGACATACATCCAGGTCGCATGCATGCGAGTTGCATGCATGTACACATGCGAGGCTGCCGGATGCTCAAATTGCGGCGGCTTACGATACGTTTGATGCCACCCGTTTGGGGACATTTTTGCCTACTTCGCAAATTGGGACGTTTTTTCCGGGGATGTATGTTCCGGGGGCATTTTTTCCGGGGACGTATCTTCCGGGGACGTTTTTTCTGGGGACATTTTTTCCGGCTCACCGTTGTGGAAGCGCACGTGGTGCCGCTTGGCGACGCCGTGTACGGCCGTCGCGGCCTATGTACATAGTGGATGTGGTGTGTTGGTTGTTGCTGTGACACATGTAGGGGGTCCAGACGGGTCCAGGAGCCGACTAGACGCGATTATGCTTCGTACTCACCTGCAGATCAGGCTACCGTAATTGTACGGACCAAATGCGACTTTTTAAAGCTGCGTCTGAGCCTGCTCGCCTACAATTTTGGTTCCAGGCAATCCTCAAAGGGGATAGGATATTGCAGCCTAGCGACCACGCCTGCGCGGAGCACTTTGCCGAGCTTACTATATAAAATCGTAGTATGCCAAGTTCAATGCCAAGGCACTTTTAAATGCACCTAAGTAACCGGTGCTCTTGGCGAATCTCTGCGGAGTATTTTTCCCGGATGCCCCAAATATCTGACAAAACAGGCAGGTTCAAGACAGCCGTCTATAGAAAACGACAGGCTGCAGCCACGTGTGCCAAGCTGGCAAGCAAGCGGTCCGCACCCGCCGCTGCCGCACTGCCCTCTGGGACGGCCTGTGAAAAACAGACACCAATCCATCATGCAGCCCTCAAAAGAAATTGCGCACAGGTGGCTTGAGTACATCATGCGTGTCATCTGATCAAGGAACATGTTCTTCTTTCACCATGAAACTTGGAAGCGCCTCCTCACTTAAGTGTACGCTCCGTCTTCATCGGCATTAACGGTGCTAATGTTTGTTCTCTCTAACATTCTGTTTGTTCAGCGTTCCCTGTACATGCCATGGCAGCGGACAAATTAATTTCGGTTGGCGATCTCGTGGCAATTTTCTACCCGCTGAACATTTTGGTGCCACAAAACATGGTAAAACATATTGATAACATAACAAATGTGCACCTGCACAATTTTCAGGACGCTGCAAAGCTAGATGGAGAATTTCGTGGCCCAACTTTATTCAGGTCAACAAGTCGCTTTGCCTTGCCAGCTACAATTATTCTCAACTGACATCCGCCAATTCCAGTTTAGAGGGCGCAAGTATTATATACCTCTGCTCGTGCCCGCCAGTCCTACCTTGAGAGAGACAACAGCTCAGTATCGTCGGTGTCGGCTTAAAAGATGGGCTTGGCAGGAGGAATGCTGGTGAATTTTCACTAACCATTTTCGCATTGCGTAGCTAAAAGTGCTCTGCACTAAAAACGTCGCAAATGCATTAAAACGTCGCAAATGCACACTTGTTTTCCTTTCGGTCACTGTGCCCGTTCGCATAGCAGGGGAGGCGTTCGAAACGCAGCACAAAAACAGAGATTCTATTCCTGGCTGCGGAGGCAATATTTCTGATGCAGGCAAAATGCGGAAACGTCCTTGAGGCTTCTCTGCACATTAATGACCCCCAGATGGCCGAAGCTAACCATGTTTTCTACACGGCAGGCGTCATTTCACAGCGTCGGCTCATTACATAGCTCAAGCAATGTCTGTATGTACGCGTAGGTTCTTTGGCCCAAATGTGGGAGCATGCGCGTTGCGGCAGACCTTTTATATTTAAGAGCCGAAGTTATGCTCTCAGCATTCGTGCGGATGAATGAAAAAAAGATTTACAGTGAACGCATTTCGATAACGAGCTCAGAAGGATCTCAGGACAGCGTCCTCGATGCTGTTCCACCCATTCGTGAAGTCCCAGCAAATAAAACATGAAGGCGCCCAAAATTATTCGGTGTCGACAGTAGATTCAATACTTCTGTGCCTTGACGCACTTAACAAAGCGCACGTACTACACGCCCCGGCACCGAACGATTGCGCAACACATGCATTCAGCCGCCGCAGCTCAGCGACTAGACAAGGCCCTAAAGTCACTGGACCTCAGTGACTTTACGAAAGGAGTGGCGAACAAGATCTGGCCGTGCCGCCGGGCGATATGCCAGCACCTAAGCATTTTCTTACGCCGTGATCTTGGTGAAGGTAGAAGCTTGGGTAAGTTGGTGTTTGTTGATTTTAAAACAGTGCAAAAAAGCACGGACATCTCTTCCTCTCTCCGTCCGTGGCTTTTTTGCACTGTTTTAGAAGGATCTTGGTGAGCAGTCTCGCAGCGCGCTCTGTGAATAGGGGGTGCATGTTATGGAAGGCTCTTAAAAACGTGGAAGTAACTTAATCACTGTGGCATATTGTAGAGAAAGACAAGATTGGAGTCACTGTGGCAGTAATTGTTTCACACAGCTTGAATTACATTTAACGCGGCGTGCACGGTTTGAACAGCAAACTTTAATCATATGCTACAGCATGTATATTTTAACAATTTATTTCATGTCTTGCTAACGCCGCTGCCTGGCGTGATTAAACGCACCATGCAGGCGTGATAATCACCGCTTATAACAATAACGGGTGAAGTTTGTTGCCAGCGATTATATTGATAATCTTGTTTATTAGGGCCAGCTGTTTAAAAGAAAGAAAAATAAAGCACCAGAAGCTGCCAATAAGGTAATAAACTTGCCACGTAAACGCTTGTGGCATATCGATTGCTTACAGAAACGTTCATCTTCAGCAAGAACGGAATAACAGATGCGCTTCCTGACATTACCGTCGCGAAAAATTTCAAAAAGCGATTCCCCATTCGTATTAACTGGACGTATAAGTATACGCCTTTCTGCGCAGAACGACAGCGTGCTGACAGTTTCGTACGTACTGTCTTGAACAACAACCTGCACGAAGACAGCGTCGAGTTGCTGTTTCGCGCCGGCACGGGTATAGAACCTATGCATACCCAGGGCAACACCGACAAGCAGCACCAGTCGCCATCGGGCGTCAGTGACCCATGGTGAGCGATTGACTGCCACTTGCAGCTCGCTGGTCGCGATCGTCCATTGCCTGTCGTTGCGACATATGCGCGTTCACCCAGTCGCAATATTAGCGGGCAAAATATGTCGCTACGCGAAATATTCTCACGAAGGGCTTGGTTGTCCTTTTTAATCTCTTGCTGCAGGTAATGCTAAAAATTCTTGGGGCGATGAATACGACTACTCTTCCAATAAATTTGCTTTCACAGACACAGACCCCTTGCGACTCTCAAGCGCGTGCCCTCGGTGCAAACATAGCCGCACACGTTCACGGGACTGACTTTCAGTATTATCTCAGGGGACGCTGTTATTAGGCTAGCAAACTGCACGAGCAACTGGTACCACGAAGAAAAGATTGTAGTTCTGTACCAGAAATGTGAAACAGTGGATCTTTGAACGGAAAGACAAAACTGCTCCCTTCAGCGAGGACGTTGCGGTGGCTTATAACTAGATTTTCACCAAAAACAAAGTCGAAGGCGCCAGTATATATAATAGCGGCATAGGCGGCTTCATCGAGGCGCGTCGCAAAATGGACTGCGTCACGACACTAGTGCTCGAACTCTTCGGGGTTGATGGGCCTTTCGCCCTCTCTCGTGAAAGCCACGACTCTTCTTTGGCGCTGAAGTGAGGAAACGATGTCTTCCGTTTTTGCGTCCACTCTAGCTTCCTCGAGCCTCATCCATTCCTACAAAACTCCACTTTCCTTTACCAACGGGCACTGAAAGCGGTGCGCTTAAAGGGACCCACAAATGACATCGATGGGCATATTCTAGTGCAAAAGATCTGTCGAGGTAGTCTTTGTCGGTATTTGACTTAAACAGGAAAGCTCTGCGGAACCTTATACTTGAGAAATAATTAAAAAAAATCGCTGCTCGCAGTAGCTCGCAACCAATTAGGGCGAGACATGTCACCGCGCGTGCTTTATCCTGATGACCTCATGTTGGCAGAAGGGCGAGCTTTCAAGCTCACGCCGTCTGCCCACTGGCGTCATCGGGGTGCTGGACGCGTGGTGGGAAGTGTTGCCCCTAATCGATTGTGAGCTACTGCAAGTAGCGATTTAAAAATATATATATTTTTAAATTATAGGGTCCACGCAGAGTATTCAATGGCTCGAATACCAGAAAGACTACCTGTATAGCTCTGTTGCACTAGAACGTGTCCATCGACATAATTTCAGGCTTTTTTAAGGCGGAAGCCTTTAATGTCTCATCGTTGTAAGCAGCAGTTGTCGACAGAAAATGTCACGCTTTTCAATTGGTGGAGACGGTCGTGACGTCACAGTGCGCGAATTTCAAATGGGGCCAATTGTACTTTGGCTAGTAACCATGCAACCAATTGAAGGGATCGTATAGTGATGCTCCAAGTGGGACTGAGCTTAGTTAATTGCTTAATTATCCAATTGGCCTAATTAGCTTTACTAGTCAGGCCATATAAATAAATAAAACCGATTAAGAAATTGGTCGAGCTCAGGAATCGAACCCCGGTCTTCGGCGTGAGAGACGAGCATGCATCCACTCCGCCATGCCAGCTCGACGGTTTGGAATGAACAAAGGCGCGTCTAGTGAATACGGTGTCTTCACTCACTCTCATCCTCCTCCATCCCCTTCCGGCGAGGTTTAGGTGTCCACCGGCAAATGAGAGACAGATACATTTCCTTTCGTCAAAAACCAATTTACCGACGAGCGAGGCGTAGAACCGAATGGGCGATGGCGTTCTATGGACTCCTTGGCAGCGTTGCAAGACGCTGTCGCGTTCCACTCTTAGGGGCGAAGCTTAACATCTTAACTACACATCAGTGACCGCACTTTAGATCAAGAAAGTGCCCCCCCCCTGAATTTTGTGACACAGTTACTGCGTAATTTCCTTTCCTCAAATACAATTTTCAATTTCTTCATTACGGCTCCTCTTTATCTATCTTCTTTCACTCCCACTTCCTCCCTTCTTGTACGGTGCGGTTCAGGTGTCCACCGAGATAACAGAAAATTACTGCGCCATTTCCTTTCCTCAAAAAGCGTTGCGTTCAAAGGGCAAGGCATCGCGCCGAACGGGTGGTGGCGTTCCGTGGACTCCCTGGCAGCGCTACAACGCGCTGTCGCGTTCCACTCCTAAAGGCGAAGCTTAAGCGTCATTAATTAACAGTTAATTAGTATTCAGGCATTAATCAGTAATTAACCATTAATTAGTGATTTGTCATCACTTAGTAATTAGTACTCAATTACATGTGACGCCACCAATGCCACAGAAACAGCGAAGGTGGTGTGGAAAACGCTTCCGCCTCTACCCACTTTAGAAAGTCAAAGTGCCCCCTGAACTTTTTTATGGCAATGAGATATCGCCCTATCTTCAGTGCAAATGGGTTATTAAATGCCGCAATTTATTGATGAATGGATGGTACGAGGGCCCCTTTTTGGCGTGTGCCCCCAGGCTCCCATATTTTACAGCGTCATCTGTTCCAGGAAAGTCATGCGGTGATTGCGTTGTTCGCGTAAAAGTTTCTCAGTGGCTAGAGCATCTCCGCCGGCCCCGTCTATACAATGCCGCGGCTATATAGACCTCAACATATAGACAAATCGACCGGACATAATTATTTGAATTTCTCGTTTATTAGAAATTTACCGTAGGAGCACGTTATGTTGACTTATCTTCTAAACAAATCGCCTTCATAAGAGACCTTAGCTGGTCTATTTCCTGAATAGGATACTGGTAAGCACGTCCACGCATACCCGTCAATCAGGCCACGATATGTTGTTCTCATAAAGGGCCTGGACGAGAGAATTTGTAAAAAGCGCTCCTGGGTGGCTCACCATCGTGAACTCGCCTAGCATCATGTACTGTATGTTCGCTCAAGTGATAGCGACTAGGTTATAGCAAAAACCTTCCGCGCCGGTAGCGTATTTCTGTTTGTGGTTGGAAACAGTCTGGTGATGGCTGCTATGCTTGCATCCAAAGTCGCAAAATAAAACTTGCCGCACCGTTCTCGGATACCATGAGGTTTAGCAGTGTGATATGCATAACCTACCGGTCATATCTTCAGGCGAATCCCCCAAGGTGAAGATTTCTAAAAGGGAGTACTGCTCATTGCCATCAACCAAAACGCAGTCATTCGGCTGCTAACCCGAGCAACACAGCTTCCACAGAAACCTCGTAGTTAAAGACAATATACGTCTTGGTCCGTGCTTTGTACACGGGACGACCACTTCACCGGATCAATCGCTCTACCAACTGAGCTAACCTGGACGGTTAGCAGAGGGTAAGGCGAGTGCAAATTGATCTGTAACTCAAAGTTGCCACAGTAGGGGTCAAATGTTTAAGTGTATCCTTCAAGGTAGAATATATTAGTAACAATGGAGTAATTAATAATAGGCCACTCCATGAGTAGCCTACTCCATCCGAGAGGATTCCACTCTACCTTGGGGATTCCCCTAAAGCATTGTACCAACACAGCTCCCACTTCGAGTTATTGATCAAATCTCTTTTGCCCCACTATATCCTAGCGGTCCCGGTTAGCTTTACTGATAGAGCCGCTGCTCCGCTGAAGCGGTTTCCCGGATTCAAGCCCCGGTCCAGGACGAATTTTTGTTTAGCTACGAAGTGTCTTTGGAAACCGAAAGGCTGCGCATCGGGGCATACCATTGAGCAATTACTCCCTAATAGTCTTGCGGAGTATAGTATGGAAGTGTAATAACTCATACTGAAATTCTTGCACTTTTTGTATTGTTTCAAACGTTAACTTCAACGTATGCTATTTTAGATTTCACAGGGATTTCAAATACCAATTATAATACCTTACATTTCGTGACATGCTCGACTCTTACGTCCCAAAAATCTCGACCACTGTCTAGTGGGCACTCATACAGCTCAACGAAATCGATACAGGGTGGAACAGCAGATCTATGTGCAAATAATGTTTCTCTCTGCTAAACAGCTGCAGCTACTGGGCAGCTGGCCCGAGCAATCAAGAGGGATCCGCGCATGGAGTCATCGCGGCTGACGCCGGCACCGATGGACCAGCCCGGAAAAAGAAGCGGCATTGCCGGTAGCCTGGAACCAACCCCCCCCCCCCCCCTCCCCGCCTACCCATTTTGCTTTTGAGGAAATACATGGATGGCATCAAATGGATTGCCTCGGCCCCATTCGATGTAGCATCTTTGTTTTCAGAGCTCCCTGTAAAGCTATCGGCGATTGCTGTGCAACATGTTTGTGACAAGACGGCCCATCCAGCGAAAGAGCTGTCCTCATTGAAAATTAGTTTTGCTGTGTCGTGGAATTTAGCTGCCTACTTTAAAGGAACCTGTACGAATGCGGACGGGTGGCACCGTGTAAGAAAGGGTAGTATGAGAGTGATTGATTTCTCGATGGCGGCTAAAATTGTTGTCATTAAAATGGAGGAGTTTTTGCCGAACTTGCGTCATCGGTTCGTACCACCCCTTTCTCGGAGAAAATTCAAAGCATGATAGTTGTGAAATCGAGAAGTCCCTTTCTGCTTATGCGCACGCAATAAATTTCATCTTACAAAATGCAGGCAACGTTCTACTGTGACAGGTGAGTGCTCTACACAGCTGGACGTCACCTTGTGGAGAAATAAATATGCTTTTTTCACCCAATGTTAACTAGTATTCGCTTTTTTGCGGCCCGTGGATAAAAAAAATACACTGGATCCAAAACGACAATATTGCAAAAGGCAAAGCGCAAAAGTCAGTTTAATGACGATAAGATTTTTGATCCCAGTAATGCACTTGAGAATAAAAGAAAATTGTAAAGTATTTTGGTGCATGGCTTTCAAGGTGTAGACGGCATTCGTATCTACCTATTTTACACTAGAAACACGGTTATTGTTTTATTCCTTTCTTGCCAAACGAACCATTCACTGCCGCCTTCACTGCCGCCTTAACATCAACGCCTAATATCTTTTAGTGCGAAAACATTATTCCGATTGGTAAACCCCGAGCACAATCATGGGATGTTTCAGGGTTTGCGAAGGTCATGCTCCGTTTATGAATTTGTGCTAAGTGAAAGAAATAATCAAATTAATCAAGAAACATCCACAACTCGGATTCGAACCCGCGGCGGCGCGAACAGATCAGTTTCGCAGGCCGCTTCGTGGGGGGCACTATGCCATCACCGCGGTTTTTTTCTCCAGGTCGCCTCCCGCAACCCGTCATACACAGTCGCACCAGCATCCTGCTCTCACTTGGCGCGCCCATCAAAATTCCGGGATACACAAACATGCATCGAGGAAAGGGAGCCAGGGAGAGAGGTCGATCCTGCGCAGCATATATACCACCCGCACCATAGCACTCTGCTCTCTGAACAGATACTTCGATGAACGCGGTGGTCCTGTGTGGTGATCTGTCATGCGGCTCTTCCACAGGCTAAACACTCCCATGAGCACTAAAATGTTACATGTGAAGCTTCGAAGTTTCTATTGTAGGCGAAAATGTCAGAGTAAAGGGCGTAATTTTAATGTTCTTTTTGAGAGTTTGTTGAAGAATGTCCCCAAAAAATAAAAAAATACGGCATCACGACAAAACACAAAGCAATCATCAATAGTTTCTGGATGCTGACACAAGCGACAGTTCAAAAACCATGGCGAAAAAGTCCCTTTTTGACAAAGCCACGTTTTGACAGGAAATACGACGTCTGAAGTTTAAAAAAGTCTGCAACACACACACGCTGTTCTTTTCACATCGTCTTCTGCATCTGCTAATACTACTATAAAACTAATATTCGCGCTTCTAGCTACATAGCTGTAGTGACAGACAGATGTGCGCTGCACTTCAGGCCACTTGTTTTAAGTTTTGGTTTAAAAAATGCTCTGTACGCCTTTTCAAACCTAATACATCAGGTTCTGGCCGGAGCAGAGGCTTTTTCACTGCCCTACCTGGACGATATAGCAATTTTTTGCAAACACATTGGCGGACCACATCCCACATTTGCAGCAGCTCTATTCCCGCTTGCAAGAAGCAGAGTTAACGGTTAAGGCTGCGAAGTGTAAATTCGGCCGTAATGAAGGCGAACGTCTGGGTCATATCGTCGGTCAGGGAGCAAGACGACCGCAACAACTTAAAATTCTGGCAATCAGAGAGTTTCCTTTGCCGCAAACGAAGAAGGGTTTGATGCCTTTATGATGGTTTGATGGTGAATTACTACCATCAGTATATTCCCTGGTTCTCGGAAAAGGCGAGTCTACTAACGGATGACCTCAAGAAAAAGGAGCCCAATAACATTGTGTAGGACGATCGTAAGCGTCAAGCGTTTGTCCCTGAAGCTGGCCTTGATAACTCAGCCTGTGCTGGCCACCCCAATGAGACGCTAGCGAAAGAGGGATGGGCGTGGTGCTGAGCCAAGAAAACGACAAGGGGGAAGAACACTCCATTTTGTTTGCCAGCACGAAGCTTACTTCGAGGGAGCAGGCTTACAACACTATTGAAAAAAAATGCGCTTGACTGATGTGGCCTGTCGAGTAGCTTCGCTGTTACCTTTTGGGCTCTGAATTTATTCTAATTACTGATCATCGACCGTTGGCATGGCTCCAGAAACTCTCTCAAAAGAACGGCAGATTGCTCCGGTTGAGCAATATGCTCCAGGAATATGCTTTTGCGATAAAGCGAACACAGACTTCTTAAGTAGGGCGCACGAACAAGTACGCCATCTAGTGTTCTTGCTTCTTTTGGCTCATCTGCATCACTGTAAGTAGTCTCATCAGGCAATCATTCATGCTTACTCCTCTTTTCAAATGTTCGCTGCTAATATTTTGGGGGGTAAAAATCTGGTTGTATTTAGGAAGAATTTTTGGGCAGTCTAATGAGGCTTGTGACGGCCCTAATGAAGGGTCACAATGCGCAACCCGGTGGGTTGCCGTCTGGGATTCGTGCAGAGGGTGGGAGTGAACGAGCCAACATCACAACTGACTGATAAGGAAAATATTTAATCGTCAGCTGTGGCTGCCTGAAGGGGGTCGGCGATCTGCTCACGCGGTGACGAGACGGGGCTTCTTGTGGAGTGGAGGGGCGGCATCAGCTCCACCACGGGACCACGGAAGGGCTCAGCAGCTCAGGGTCAATCTCGGCCACCCGGACGGAACTCTCTTGGCTCTCACTCTGCTCCTGTCCTCTTCGCTCCTCTTGCTTGCGGTTTTTGTTCCGTTCGTCTTCCCTAGGCACCTAGCCAGGGAACCCCCGGTCGCTGCTCGAGTCCAAATTCTTCAGCTTCTTCATAGGCTCCGCCCTCAGCACGTCACCGCGCACATACCGCCGAAACACGTGCAGGCAAGGGGGGATCATGGCGCCTTTCAGTCGCGAATTCTTTGGCTTGCCGCGGGCCTCTCAGGTGCATGCGGGCGGTGGGCTGGCGCCGTCATCCTTCCGCCGTGCCGCCACTCGGTGTTTCTTCTGTCATTCCACAGGAATGCACCGTTGGGGAGAATGCGCCGCACTCCCCCGGCAAAGTCGTCACGCCTGTCCCATTCTCGTGAGGCGCATTCAGGCTCCCTACGTGGGGTGCGCTGACCTGTGCGCTGGGGGGAAGTCTGCAGGCGCGTCAGGGGCAGCGACGGTGCTTGCCAGCCGGGTCGGAACACTGCCGCCGGAGGCAAGGCCACAAAGCGTTGCCATAGCGCGCACATCACAATCCCCTCTTCTTGGAAGAAGAATTTTCCAGAGGCAAAATTCTTGATAAGGGCAGCATTCAGTCAGGCACATTCTGTTTACTTTTAAGCACTGGCTACTTATTAACGGGCGTTCGTCACCACCACTACACATCACATCTGGAAACTTCTTAGAGGCCGTTCGGTCGTCGACATCACACATCAGTTTGTCGTGCAGACCGTCGCCTCCCTAGGGGCAAAACCACTCTAGCGGGAATTAAATTAGCAGCCAGGAACACATCACAATGCAGCTACCTGCGCTGTGCCAGAGCATGTCCGGAGGCATGTAAGCGTCTCTCAGACCTGGAAACTGGAGCAATAAGTACGTATTTACAAAACGGTACCCCGTAGCATAGCAAGGTGCCTTCCGGTCGGCCTGCCATGCCGATAAGCTTAATAAGGAGGGACGGGAAGTGGCCCTCGGCTTCGCAACGCGTAATCGTGGCCCTGCGCCCGTTCATCGACGGTAGCTGTCTGCTATGGAATTTCCAAATTGAGAAAAGCTTCAGCCGGGATGCCGGCATCGAGGGTCTCGCATGCGGGTGTTGGCGGAGCGTCCGGCCCTGTTGGCGACGATGCCGGCAGGGAGCTTTGCTGCGCGTCAGTGATCTCGCTCTCCTCGGCCAGACGGAGTTTATTCACGTGCACAGTTTTTTCTTTGCGCGTTCTCGTGTGCCGGAGACGAACCGTGACGTCAGACAATTTTTCGATTACCTCAAAGGACCTGTCCATTTCGCATGCAGTTTCCTCGAAAGGCCGCGCGGGGTGACATTTACTTGCAGGTAAACTTGATCACCCACCTGGAGGTCAGTGTTTTTACTGACAACCCCCTGCCGTCTTTTGCGTGCTTCCGCCGCGCTGCGTAGCGCCTTCGACGCGACCTCGTGGGCGGAGCTTAGCCTCTGTACAAGTTCTTCGTGATAGTCCTGTAGCGTGCCATAATGGTCCCTACTGGAATTGCGGTATTGCTCCAGTCTGGTGACCCACTTCCCTCCATCCGATGATCCAGTGGGATTGCTCTGGTCTGGTGACCACTTCCCACCATCCAATCAGCGAATTTAGCTTCCGACACATTTTCTTGCCAACGAAGCTTCTAATGCTGTAGCATTAAAAATACTTTGAGTATGTTTCTTGCAAATTAACTTTCCTAACAATTTCGGAGTGCCAGGTTTCTTTATAGCAAGTGAAGCGCTAGTACTTTTGTGTGGTACCTCAGAGTGCCTGCCGCGCGGGCCGACTCCGCGAGCTAAGAAACCTGGAAGCTCTGATATTTCCCCTGAGCTCCTTGATGTATCCCGTCAGGCAGCAATGGACACTGAACTGCCTGGTCACGAGAGGATGAGCTTTAATGACCCCTTTAGCTTTCGCACGTGTGGGGAAGCTGCATGGCGTGTACCGAGAAAGCCGCCTGGCGTAAACGTACGACCGAATCGGGCTCCGTGAAAGCCTTCCATGATTCGCCGGTAATATGTCTTGTAGACAGTGTACCGACGACTTCTACGCGCTGTCAAGTTTCTCATGCTTCGCCATATGAAGTACACTCACGCGTTTCACTAAAAACCGTATCCGTCGTAGTGGCTCAGCGGGTTGGCTGCATCGAATTCCGGTCGCGGCCTCCGTATTGGAATGCCATGCCCGTTTGATGGGCGATGTGAACACACGTTAAAGAATCCCAGGTGTCTGGATCAATCCAAAGGCCTCCACTACGGTGCGTCCCTTATTTCCCATGTGTCGCTTGGGGACGGTAAACCATATATGCCACAACTAAATACGCGTTCTGAGAAGACGTTGCCTAGATTTGAAGGGATAGAGGGAAAGAGGACCGAGAGGAAGCACTTTTGGGCACGAGAAATACATTCTGATTAAAATTTAAAAAAAAAATACAGCTGATCTTCATGCCTGGAAAAGGTGTAACGCGTGACCTTTCTTAACGTTTATATATTTTTATATCAGAAACAGTGAGATACGACAGTGCGGTCTGCGCAGCTTGATTGTGCACCAGGACTGACATTATTACTGGATAGAAAGCTGAACTAAAACATGAATAATGAGCTGGAATTAAGTAATCAACTTTTTAATTGTGTTTTTACTTTCAAAAGGTTATACAGTGAAATTGAAGGTTGTCCACATCGAAGGCGAGCTGAGTTTCATAATTTTCTGAATCTGCACTGTGGTTCGAAATATCGAGCCTGAAAAATCCGAGTTGGCTATTCCGTACTGCACATTTACAAAATGGTGTCGCTGCACATGGTATCATAATCGAAATAGCGCTTTCTTCTTGTATGTCATAAAATACACCAGCTGTGAACAGCTTTCCTGTAGTAGAAATGCGAGAGGTGCAATTTTTTAATTACCCAACGCGAGAAAGCCATCTCACCGACTTCACAAAAGGGTACTTCGAACAATGCTTACTATTTCCAACCACAATGCCGATTTAGAAAATTGAAAACTGAACTTGAATGTTGACGGTCTTAATTTCTCACTATTTTGAAAGCAAAAATGAGTAAATGATAAAAAAAAATCGCCCGTTTCATGGCCAAGTTTGTTCCTGTTCGCACAGCAGGCCTGTTATACGTCCTTGTTTCAGGGGCGGAACAAGGGATAGACACTACTCGGGCGCTTTGCAGGCCACATAAACAGGGTATACACAGAACAGAGTATCCTGCATATGTGAGCTCAATATCTTAGGTAACATCAGTAAGAGCGCCGAAAAGATGGAGGTCAATGTCTTTACAGGCTAACAAAGGTATACCATGCAATATCGCGAAGTATGCAACATATTTAGTGATCGCCTGACCCACCTTTCATTCGCCGACGCACAATCTCGTGTTCTGCGCATACGCAACGGTGCGGTGTAGCCATTCCCGCTTTCGCCTTCCGGCTGGTGTCAAAGATCTTTAAAAGGCAAATTTGGATGCAAAAATTTTCAGAATTCATCTGAAAAGATAAGGCACATCAGCACAGGATTAACTGGTTAGCGCGAAAATAATTTTAGGTGCATAACAAGAAGACGAGGGAAAAATATATTTCTAGAGATCGGTTTAAACGGTGATTCTGACTCAAAAGCGCACCTCCAGCGCTGCTACCTAAAAGGGCAGTTATGCATAGGTGTAAATGGAAAATAATTTTCATGCTGTTAATATTTGGTAAAAAAAAGGGAAAAAAAGAATAAGAAAATAAACAGACTCGAACGACTGTCCTACATGCTTGCATACGCAGTGCTATTCCTCTGCGACAAAGAAGCAACGGCCATAGGGGTTTTTCATTGTTGTCTTACCCGTTCTCATATATTTTGCCGCATATTCGCGCATGCGCAGCACAACAGATCGCGTGTTGACGAATGCCTGGTGCCTGGCAAGCGTTATGAGGTAGATGCATCTGCCCATCTGGCTACACAATGAAGTGCAGTGTCTATAGAATTGCAAATGCTCGTTGCAAACTATTCAAATTTATAATGTGACAAACGTTAAAATATTTTAAACCGAGATCTTGAGGGGTCATCGTCATCATCATCATCATCTTGAGCGCGCCCACTTCAAGGCAGAGACCTCTCCAATTAACCCTGTCCTTTGTCAGTTGCCGCCACTGCATCCCCGAAAACTTCTCAATCTCATCCGCCCACCTAACGTTCCTTCGCCTACTCTTGGAATTCACTCCGTTACCCTTAAAGGTGCACTGAAGAGGGAGCTGAACTCGTCTTTTCACCGCGGGAACTCGATGCTACACGTTCCGAGAATTCTTAGAAACTGCGAATTATGGTCCTGTGGAGCCGATTTTCATAATCTAAATCGGATTAAACGTCCTGGCTCCCGCATTTTTTGAACTCAACCGCAGACGGTAGGAGGAGTCAAGCAACCTTTCGACCATTCCCGTGGAGGCTTGCCACTCTGCCATCGGTGGAGTGATACGTGGAGATCGACGAAAGCTGAGTCCGCGCATATTTTTATTTCCGTGGGCCTAATTAGCAGCTATGTAGCCTCTGACTTGATCTGACTGCTATGTAGCCTGACTTCTGTGAGGTTATGTAGCCTCTGCCTGGAAAAAAAAATACAAGCGACAGCGAAGCTGCCACGCGACGGCCTGAAAGGCGCGTTAGATGACTCCTCCTACCGTCTGCGGCGAGTTCAAAAAAAGGTGGGAGCCAGGACGTTTAATCCGATTTAATTTATGGAAATTGGCCACACAGGACCACAATTATAATTTTGTAAGAATGCTCGGAACGTGTAGATTGAGTTCCCGCGTTAGAAAGACGAGTACAGATTCCTCTTCAGTGCACCTTTAAAGACCAGCTGTTATTTTGCCTTCGCATTACATACCCTTTCCATGTCCATTTCTTCCTTTTGTTTACGACTAGAATGTTATTCACCCGCGTTTGTTCTGTCACCCAGTCTGGCCGCTTTCGGTCTGTTAACGTAACACCTATCATTTTTCTTTCCATAGCTCGCTGCGTAGTCTTTAACTTAAACTGAACCCTTTTCTTTAGCCTTCACGTGTCTGCCCCGTAGGTGAGTACCCGTAAGAAGCAGTTGTATAATTTTCTCTCGAAGAATATTGCCAAACTGCCGTTCATGACCTGAGAGAACCTTCCATATGCGCTCCATCCCATTCTTACTATTCTAGCTATTTCCCTCTCATGACTTGGATAAGCGGTCACTACCTGCCATAAGTAGAAGAATTCCCTCACCTTTTTTAGCATCTCGCTACCAATTGTGAACTGCTGTTTCCTTGCGAGACTGTTGAACATTAATTGAGTTTACTGAATGTTAATTTTTACGCCAATCGTTCTGCTCTGCCTACCTAACTCATTAATCATGCTTTGCAACTCATCTCCTGAGTGACTTAGCAAGGCAAATCATCAGCGAATCGCCGATTACTAAGCTATTCTTCTTTAACTCTTATGATAAACTTTTCCTTATCCAGGCCTCGGAACAACTCTTGTAAACAGGCGGTGAATGGCATTGGCAATATCGTGTCTCCCTGCTTGACTCCCTTTCTTATTAGAATTTTATTGCTGGCTTTATGGAGAACTACGGTAGCTGGGCAGTCGTTATAGATATCTTTGCCTTAGTCAAAATAATCAGTTGTATCAGGAACCGAGCAATTTTTAGTAACAAGAATTTTTAGATATAACGGCTGAAAAATCGCCACGCAAGTATAGAAGCACAATACAGATGATACTCGTAATGGCAGTTTTATTTGAGAAGAAACAAAGAATTTGGGCTATGGTTCATGGGGGTTTAAAGTCCCAAAGCAACTAAGGCCATGAGGGACGCCGTAAGGAAGGGCTCCGGAAATTTCGACCACCTGGGGTTCTTTAAAGGGACACTGAGGAGAGCACTATTAATATTTTTTTTTATAGTAAAATCCGATAGTTCGGGATGTCATGGCTTTGTTGCCACTTGGCCGGCAGCGAAAGATGCATTTATTTCTAAGAAATTTGGATTTGAAGTTGAAAAAGTTTTTCCCGCCGCTCTGATTCAAACTTGGGATTCTCCTATGACGACACAGGACTAAGTGACGTGATAGACGACGTGCGCATGACGTACCGTGTACCGTAGACTCCGTGATTTCTGCCGGCCAGCAGTGCGGCCTAGCAGCAGCCGAAAATAAAGCTACCGCCGGCCGCACGTTGAAGGCATCTATCGGCTATTGCGGCCGTCGCTACAGTCGCTTCGATTACGTTTGCACTGGCGTTTTCCCAGCGTTACGATGGATCTCGTTCTCGAAGTCGTCAAGGAAGTCCTCGCAAATAGACACCTTTAGCATACCGTGTACCTTGTTACCGCTAGCGGAATACCGGGAGCCCGCCTACCGCCGGAAAGGCGCTGATTGGTCCCGATGCTTCAGGAGCGCGCGTAGCTGCCGGGCACGTGGCGCCATCTGGCGACGTCAAGGACATTTGCGCATGCATTGGCTGCGCCTCAGGGATTTGTGCCTTCTTGGGTCCTAGAGTTGCTAGAACCATTGGTTCTAGCAACACTGCTTTGTCCTATGACGTCACCACGCTTGTACTTGCGAGTTTGGCCTGTGGCGGCGATACCTGTATTTTGGTTCTTGCTCTTTTCTACGTTACAAGAGCTTTGTTGTCAGTATGAGTGGCGTTTTTGTAATCAGGAGCTGGTATTCTGTCGATACAAGCCAACTTGAATTTCTCCTCAGTGTCCCTTTAACGTGCACTGACATCGCACAGTACACGGGCCTCTGGAATTTCGCCTCCATAGAAATTCGACCGCCGCGGTCGGGATTGAACCCACGTCTTTAGGGTCAGCAGCCAAGCGTCATAACCGATGAGGCACCGCGGTAGCTGACAAACAAATGATACCTGCTAAAGATTTGCCGGTCCTCAGGAAACCTGTGCGAAGGTGTCAAGCTGTGCAAAAGCACGCTGTTGACAAAGGAAAATGGACGTACAGCCCCCGTCAAAACTATAGAGCCCAAAGGATTTTCTTCTAAGCTGTTTGGCGGGGCTCCCTAGCATATCTAGTAGTCCAAAGCTGGGAAGGCTTGAGGACGCGAAGTCATTCCTCCTTAGAGAGATTACGGACGCTGAGGATACATAACGAGGCACGCGGCAGGCTTCACAAGCAAACCCCTTGGGCTGTATACTTTTGACGGGGGGTATACCATGCTTAGTGAATCATAAAAGCAGACACACCCTTTCTCAAAGACACGACCGGCTGTAAGGGCCCACGGATTTCATGAGCCGCATGCTAGTTAAGCCCGGTGATACGAATGCTGAAATGGCTGTCCACGATCTGGACCGTGATTAAGGGGATTTCAGGATGCGTAGAAGAAATTCGCTCTCAGAGTTCGAGTGGAAAGGTACACAGGTGCGCGTACTCCTCGAAGAGTCAGGTGCGTACATCGGGGTACATGCGATCACTACAGGCGTACATTGAGCCATCCAATAATTTGGGTCGTACTTGCGTTTTGTTTAGTTTCTGGTATAACCCCTTCAGGCGCTGCGTCCAGTGATATGCACGCGACTAAGCCGATTGATGTTTTCGTATACAAGGTGAATTTCCACCCATCAATTCCACGTCATTAACATTTTAAACCTCCCTGTCAAGTTTGTGACGCCATCTCTTGCAGCTACACAGAAATGTCTTTGTAATAGCAAGTAAACACGGAAGCCACGATGTTTCCTAGCGGGACGAGTAATTAGCTTTTATTTTTGTATGCTCTCTTTTGAAACGGTAGTGGGAGGTGCAGTTCACCGTTCGGAATGTGTCAGTAGGTTAATGTAGACAGGACACACCAATCAATTTTCATTGCCACAGACGGAGAAAATGTGCTGTGGTAGGCGATCAGTGTCACGTCTACAAACGTGAACCTAGCGGTTTTATGCCAAAAATATAAAAGTGGCGTTTTCTGGCCTTTGTCCTGCGTGTTTAAGTGCCCTAGCACCTACAGTGTCCATTTCATCTGTTTCACCTGTTTTATAAGTCATGAACGAAAGATTACCTCAAGCGCATATATTCTAACACGTAAACATTCAATCATTTCTAACGACCAATTAGAAAAGGCAAGAAAGTGTCGCTGTGTTTGCGTTCATGTAGCAGATTTGAGGAGCTATGTTCACATATGTGCACGCGAATAAAACGTTCTGAAATGTGAAAATTCTTGCGCAGTTTTTTACACCTAACTACTGTTTGCTCTACTGATCGTGATTTATGCAAAATAAATTTCCTCTCAGGCGATTTAATTGACGCCTTGAGAGGGTAAGCGCATGGAGGTCGAAAACCTTTTCTGTCATTCTAGTCTTATTTCTACGCGGGGTGTCAGCGGTGGCGTTTGGGTGCCGCTTGACAAAACCACGGTCATATCGATGGCCGTTCCAACTAGGACAGTACTGCTGCTGACTGCAGGAGTTGGGTGATGGGGAAAAAAGTCAACTGGGTTTCTTTACATTTTCTACAACGTAAAAAGCAAACGGGAGACACTACTTTGGCCACACTAGTTGCCTAGTATAATAGGGCTGCCATCCCTTAAAGTCCTTAAATGGAGGGCGGCCCTGCCGAGGAGGGAATGTGCCATCAATTTCACCTTGGCGCACAATCAGGCACCCCTGCACTTATGGGCATGCAACCGTCACGTATTTAGCTCAGGCATAGAAGGATCCCGTCGAAGTAGTGTACACTGTGGTAGGTCAGCATGTGATGTTCCATGGCCTGCTTGTAGTCGACACGTGCTGCCAACATCTGTTCTTCATAACATGCACCCTACACGCGAGGCCGGCACGCGAAGGGGAAACCACCGAAAACTGGTCCCTTGTTTCCAGACATGACCGCGACAATTGGGGATAATGCACGCCGGCCCACCGCTGCGGGACGCAGCACGTGCACAAAATGTTGAGCAAAATACGCCTTATTTAATGTGGTTCGGCCCGTGGACAGACACCTGAAATGACGCCTTTTGTGCTGAAACTTCAGCGCGACGTTGTTAAGGGCCGATAACGGTCGCGTTCGTATATAGCCGAACATGGCGATTGGAGCCGGATGACACCAGCTCCACTCCGGGTGGTCCATTACGGCAGGACCGGGAGGCAATGTTCGTCGCTTAGACAAGTGCTGCCTCGGACTACATGCTTGTACTTCGAGGCGGCAGTCGCTGTCGCTGTTGCTAACAGCTCTTCCGCGGCCCGGAAGATCTCCAATGGCCAGTGTTCTCATGCGCTGGCCATGAAGAGTTGACCAGAGGACCGTAGGTAAGGCTTGGCTTTCAAAGTCGTCTCCAAATGTAAAGCCCCAAACAATCGGTAAAAGAAGCGTAAGTGAGACATTCCGCGCAAGAATGCGTTGCCCCTCTTACAAGTGTTCGTAATTTGCCTAAGACCAACCAGGCTTAGTTTGGTTTATTGGTTTATTGAGGTTTAACGTCCCGAAGCAACTCAGGCTATGAGGGACGCCGTGGTGAAGGGCTCCGGAAATTTCGACCACCTGGGGTTCTTTAACGTGCACTGACATCGCAGAGCACATATGCCTCTAGAATTTCGCCTCCATCGAAATTCAGCCGCCGCGGCCGGGATCGAACCTGCTTCTTTCGGGTCAGCAGCCGAGCGCCGTAACCACTGAGCCACTGCGGCGGGGCCCAACCAGGCTTCCATCTACTTAAAAAAAAACATGCTCCTGAATAAGGATCCCTCAATTCTTCCCGAATGTAGGGTTAAAGCGATCGTCCACATCAAATCTAACATAGCTAGAGGCAGACCAGCCGGTGTGTCACAGCCTACAAATCTAGAATAGAAGCCCCATTCCCTATTAATCAAAGCTCTAATCTCCTTGCACCACCGGTATATCGAAAGTCTCCTTACAATCTGACCTACGCTCAGGTTAGCCCACTGGCTCATCTCAAAAAGCTTGGTCGGTCGAGATTAGGAATCAATATAAAAACAAGAACTGCGCAAAAAAGCACGGGGCACGTCGTCACGAACAATTATACACAAAATTGGTAGAGCTGTTCTCCACATATTTCTGCAGCCTCACTTCATTCGGTTACTCTCCGAAACACTCGATCGACAAACTTATCACGCGCTGATAAACACAAGTGCGCAAATGGGCACCTGAGGTTCTTTTTAAGAAAATTGTTCAAATCACTTTCGAATACTTCTTTTTTCCTCTCGCCTGCGCAAAGCATCAGCGACTATTCAAGAAGCTTAGTTGATTGGCTAGTCGGTGCATGATTATGAAATAAAAAACTATCTGAAAAGACGCGTTCATATGAAGGAGTATAGACAGGACGACGCTGGAAACACAATTGAATTTTACTCGGTGAAAGTTGTCTCAACAGTGCGGGATGCATATCCGTCGTAAAGAATAAATATTCACTCAGATACTGTTGAACATACTATTCACAGAGAACCGATCAGCGTAATTCTGTTCTTTTTCTATGTACTCACGCCCTAGCACATACTTCATCGCCAAAAGGCGGAATAGCGCATATAAGCGCAGCACGTCAGACAGCAAAACTTGCTAACGTGAGCGAGTGTGAACGCAGTGATTAACTTCACACAATACACCTTCAGCTCTAACACGTAAATATGACTTCGTCACTGTGAACAAAATTACTGGGTTTTTTCCATCAAAATCCGCTTTTCCATATGCTCTCGTCTTGCGTGCACATTTCAAGTGCAGAAAACTTGGTCGCACTGCATCATTCGAGATCATGTTACAAGTGTCTTCATTAGAAAGAATAGATTGTTTCAGTCTGACTTTTGCCCACAGCTATCTGGGACAAGGTTAAACCTCAGAGTGTGTGAATAACCATCTAATCATGTGCGCCTTATAAGCAAACTATAGCCACTGCGCTGTTGCCAGCGCGTGCGTGCATGCCTGACATGCACGTACTAATCGCTCTCGGTATAAAAACGTGCCTTGTCCGTGTCCGTTCTTCGTTCGTCCTGTCCACCATTGCGCCTTGTATCATCCAGTCATGCACCAAATCGCCCAACAGTAGGTTCTTCTGAACATTTTTCGATAAGGTCAGTTGGAAAACTGGCGCCGGGGAGGCGGGCCCGTCCTGCTGCTGCATTAATCGCATATAATCGCACAGAGGATGCCCATTGGCTGCTCTTGCTCGCGTGGTCAGTTTGAAGTTCATGCCGGCCGGCGCTTCGCATCGTCTGGGCTGGGCGCGGCTGCTTCCAGCCGCGCTTGGCAATTGTACTTTCCTTCTTGAATTTCAACACCGTGCTGCAAAGTTCACGCGTGCTAGGGCAGGATGCTCAATTGTTCAATGAATTTTCAAGGCACCCATGGTCGGAGAAACAGAAAACTTTATTATTTCAAAGGAATTCGGGGTACACCCCTGGGTTCCTGCACGACCGCACTGAACATAAATGTTTAAGTTCCTAAGGTCCATAACACTGGCAGCCCGGCCGGTTGCGGTGGTCTCACGGCCGGGTCCTCCGAGCGCAGCGGGGTCTCCCAGTCCTCCTAGTTCTTGAGGTTCTCTAGGCCCCGCGGGGGAGGATCTGTCGGGCAGAGGGAGAGGATGTGGAGGGAAGAAGACAAAGGGTTCTGGGCTTAGGGCGCAGGCAGGAGTGGAGATGGAAGGATGACAGGGGGCTAGGGTAAGGGGTGTGTGTGTGTCTGTAGCCTCCACCAGTGTGTTGCGTGTCTGTTATCTAAGGAGCGGTGGGCGGGGCTGCAGAGCTAGCGCCAGGCTCTGTGGACTTGTGTCAGCTCGCTAAATGAGTGCATGCACACCTTCATGAATCTCTGATCCGAGGCCACCTGAGACCGGTTTATAGAACCTCGGGCTAAAAGGCTGGGGCTCACCCTGCAACTTTCAAGCCGTACACAAAGATGCCGACGAGTAAAAGAAACCAGAGCGCCTTGTGAGAGCTTTGTGAACGTCGTCTTCCTTTTTGTTGCAAGCGTCCTTTTTGCTCTCTGTAAAATCTTAAACGTTAGGCACGTTTTACAGGTCTGAACAGTGCCATGTAAATATGACAAATACAATACTATTCTTGATTTTGTGAGTACGGGCACCAAAAGGTTCAAACCCCCTAAACGTAGACTGCCAATGAACTCTGTCGCCGTTAGCGCCGGTTTGCATTACGGTTCCAACGCCGTGTTACTTATCATGTACTGCAACTAGATTTATCCCCACAGCCAATTTGTATGCAGCTTTCATTTTGAATCTGCCTCTACTTACTTCACACACCGCGAAGAAAACGACGACAGCGCAACGCTAGCTCGTGCGCGGAGTCGAGCGCTCTGTGCTATTGCTTCGTCTACGTGTCCCTTAGCGTCCCCGCGACGCAACTACGTGTAGGACCTTTCAGCAGTGCCCGTGGCTCCTTCTATAGCTCCTGTCTTCCAACGCCGGAAGAGTGAGCCGACGGCAGCAAGGAGCTCATCGCACGCCAATATATTGGCACCGCTCCCAGCTCGTCACCAGCAGCCTTTAAGCTCTTGCAAGAGGCCGTGATCGTCGATTTCAGGCCCATCTTGGAAAGAGGACAAAGAATGGACGGCCTTCACGCGGCAGAGGACTACCCCCGTGAGTGTCCCTTCGGAGTCCCGGATGAGCTGGTTATCATTCATTTGCCGGCCGATGAGCAGCTGATTTCAATTCCGCGCGGCCAGATTATTTCCGAGCACTTACAGACTAATAGGAAGCTGGTCATCCGCCATGCGCCATTCTCGACTCTGAAAGAGCACCACAAGCGAGATTATGCAGCAGACATGGCTACAGGAAGCATGGGGGTGGCCTCCTATGTCCTCTTCCAGACGCTGTTCCAATTTATTCAAGCCCTCAATGGCTCTACCACAGATTTCTACGGCACGTTGGACGTGCAGCTGCGTCACAGTTGCGGTTTGCGCTCATGCACATCCGGGACAACAAAGACCGGAACCACGACAACCGGAAAGCACAACGACGCCGACCACAACGATGACCTGCACAACAACCTCCACAACCACAACAGCCTCGACGAACGCAAGACTACAAAGAACAGGACGGCCACGACAACCAGCATGACATCAATGACCAAGACAACCGCCACGACCCCAACGACACCCCAAAAACCACAACGACACAAGCAGGACAACTACAACGATGAGGACAACAATCACGTCCACAACTTCCGCTACTGCGACAGCATCGACACGGCACAAGAATGTCCACTACAAACAAGAGGACAGCCACGACTACAACCACGACGACACGACCACCAGGGCGCCATAACTGGGATGAACACCACAACCACAACCACGACGAACACAAGACTCCAGAGTACAGGACGACCACGACAACCAGCAATGACACCAATGGCCATGACACCCACCACGACCTCAATTACAGCCATGACGACAACCACCATGACCGCAACTTCACCTACAGCGAAAGACGACACAGCACCAGGGTGACCACCACAAACAAGACAACCGCATCGACCACCACCACGACGACACGACCACCACGGCGCCACAACTAGGATGAACACCACAACCACGACAACCACAAGGAAAACAAGACTAAGAAGAACAGGACAGCCACGACAACCGTAATGACAGCAATAACCACGAAAACAGCTACGACCCCAAAAACTACTTCTACGCAACAAGCAGGACAACTACAACCATGAGGACAACCATTACGACAACAATCACAGCTACCGCAACAGCAGCATCGACTCAGCACAAGACGACCACTACACACAAGAGAACCGCATCCACCACAAGCACGACGACACGACCACCAGTGCGCCATAACTAGGATTACCACGACAACCAGCATGACACCAGTGACCAAGACAACTGCCACGACCTCAAGAACCACGGTGACAAAAGGACAACTACAACCATGACGATAACCACCATGACCGCAACCTCACCTACAGCGACAACAAAGACACGGCACCAGGGTGACCACTACAAACAAGATAATTGCATCGACCACAACCACGATAACACGACCACCAGGGCGCCATAATTAGGATGACCACCACAATCACGACGACCACGACAGCCTTAAGGAACACGATACTAAGAACAGGATCGCCACGACAACCATAATGACAGCAATGACCATGACAGCCGCTACGACCACAACTACAACTACGCAACAAGCAGGACAACTACAACCATGAGGACCCCCATCACGACAACAACCACACCTACCGCGACAGCAACAGCGACAGTGCAGAAGAACGACCACTACAAACGAGAAAACCGCATCGACCACAAGCACAATGATACGACCACCAGGGCGCCATAACTAGGATGAACACCACAATGACTACAGCCACGACGGACACAAGGCTACAAAGTAGAGGATGAACACGAACACCAGCAATGACACCATTGACCATGACAACCGCCACGATTTCAAGAGTCACGACTACACAAGCACAATTAGAATCATTAGGACAAACACCATGACCGCCACCTCACCTACAACCACGACGACGACACGGCACCAGGGTGACCACAACAAACAAGACAACCACATCGACCACAGCCACGATGACACGACCACCAGGGCGCCATAAGAAGGATGAACACCATACCACGCTACGACGAACACAAGGCTGCGAAGAACAGGACGGCCACGACAACCATAATGACAGCAATGACCACGACAACCGCTACGACTCCAACTACAATTATGCCACAAGCAGGACAACTACAACCATGAGGACAACCATCACGATTACAACCACAGCTACAGCGACCGCAAAAGCCACACTGCACAAGAACGACCACTACAAACAAGAGAACCGCATAGACCCCAAGCATGACGACACGACCACCAGGGCGCCATATCTACGATGACCACGACAATCAGCATGACACCAATGACCAAGACAACAGCCACGACCTTAAGAACCACGCTGACACAAGGACAACTACAACCATGACAACAGCCACCATGACCGCAACCTCAGCTACCGCGACCACGACGACAGGGCTCCAGGGTTACCACTACAAAAAAAACAGCAACGATACAACCACGACGACACGACCACCAGGGAGCCATAACTAGGATGCCCACCACGACAACGACAACCAGCATGACACCAATGGCCATGACAACCCCCAGACCTCACGAACCAGACGACACAAGGACAACTACAACCATGACGACTACCACCTTGACCACAACCTCAGCTACCGCGACAACGATGACACGGCACCAAGGTGACCACTACAAACCAGACAACCGCATCGACCACAACCACAACGACACCACCACAAGGGCGCCACAACAAGGGTGACCACGACAACCATGAATGCCACGACAGACACAAGAATATGAAACAATAAAAAAATGGCTGAGGCTTAACTTGGTTAAGCCTGGAGAATGCGAAGCATCATCGTGTCGCGTAATTTGGAGGCGCACAACCACAGCGACGGCGCGAGGTGGGCCCCCGTTTCTCCACTGTCGTGACGTCATCGTGTCACGTGGTGTGACGTCATGTATCACGTGATTTGGAGGCGCACAACCACAGCGACGGCGCGAGGTGGGCCCCCGTTTCTCCACTGTCGTGACGTCATCGTGTAACGTGGTGTGACGTCATGTATCACGTGATTTGGAGGCGCACAACCACAGCGACGGCGCGAGGTGGGCCCCCGTTTCTCCACTGTCGTGACGTCATCGTGTCACGTGGTGTGACGCCATGTATCACGTGATTTGGAGGCGCACAACCACAGCGACGGCGCGAGGTGGGCCCCCGTTTCTCTACTGTCGTGACATCAACGTGTCACGTGGTGTGACGTCATGTATCACGTGATTTGGAGGCGCATAACCACGGTGAAGGGCTGAAGTGGAAGCTAAAGTAGTATGCTTCGCATAAAACAGGACGCCCACGACACCCTGCATGACACCAGTGGCCATGTCTACCGCCACGACCTCACGAACCACGACGACACAAGGGCAACTACAACTACGAAGACAACCACCATGACCGCAACCTCAGCTACAGCGACAACGACTACACGGAACCAGGGTGGCCACTAATAACAAGTCAACCACATCGGTCACAACCACGATGACACGACCACCAGCCAGGGCACCATAACTAGGACGAACACCGTAACCAGGACAACCATGACAGCCACGACGAACCCAACACTACGAAGAACAGGGCGGCCACGGCAACCAGCTTGACACCAATGACCATGACAACGGCGACGACCCCAACAACTGCAACTACGCAACAAGGAGGACAACTACAGCCATGTGGACAGCAATCATGACCACAACCACAGCTACCGCGACAGCAGCAACGACATGACACAAGAAAATCCACTACAATCAAGAGACCCGCGACGTCTACAACCACGACAACAGGGGGACCTGGGCGCCAGAACTAGGATGAACAATACAACCACGACTGCCACGGCGAACCCAAGACTACGAAGAACAGGACGACCATAACATCCAACATGTCACCAATGACCATGACAACCCCCAGACCTCACGAACCACGACGACACAAGGACAACTACAATCATGACGACAACCACCATGACCGCAACCTCAGCTACCGCGAGAACGACGACACGGCACCAGGGTGACCACTACAAACAAGACAACCGCATCAACCACAACCACGACGAAACGACCACCAGGGTGGCATGACTAGGATGAACACCACAACCACGACAAGCACGACGAACACAAGACTACGAAGAACAGGACAGCCACGAGAACCAGCATGACACCAGTGACCATGAAAACTATCACTACCCCAACTACAACTACGCAATAAGCATTACAACTACAACCATGAGGACGACCATCACGATCACAACCACAGCTACTGCGACGTCATCAGCGACACGGCACAAGAATGTCCAAACAAACAAGAGAGCAGCATCGACCACAACCACGACGACACGTCCACCACGGCGCCGTAAGTAGGATGACCACCTCTCCCACGCCAACCACAACAGCCGCGACGAACATATGACTATGAAGAACAGGACTACCAATGCAGCCAGCATTACACTAATGACCACGACAACCGCCACGACTTCAAGAACCACGACGACACATGGAGGACAAGTACAGCCATGACGACAGCTACCATGACTTCAACCACAGCTACTGCGACCACGACGACATGACACAAGGATAGCACTACAAACAAGACAAACGCCACGGCCACAACTAGGACGACACTATCACGACGGCCGAATAACCAGGATTTCGATCGCAACCACAACTACCACCTAAACCACGACAACACGAAAACTAGGGAGTCCTCAACAGCCAGGACAACCACCATGACCACAACCATAAATGCAGTTACGACCATGGCCGCCGCGGTGGCTCAGTGGCTATGGTGCTCGGCTGCTGACCCAAAAGACGCGGGTTCGATCCCGGCCTCGGCGGCTAGAATTTCTTTGGAGGAGAAATTCTAGAGGCCCGTGTACTGTGCGATGTCAGTGCACGTTAAAGAACCCCAGGTGGTCGAAATTATCCGGAGCCCTCCACTACGGCGTCTCTCATAGCCTCAGTCGCTTTGGGACGTTAAACCCCATAAACCAAACCAGTTACGACCATGATGGCTGGACTACCTGAGCGACCACTACAAGAGCAACCACCATGAACGCGAATGCAGCGTCGACCACGACGACCGCGACGACATAACCTGGACGACCACCGCAGCCACTACTTCGGCGGTGACAATGATGCCGTAAAACAAGGACAAGCGCCACGATCACAATAATAGCGGGAACAACGACGTCACAACCAGAACAGCAACACCATCCAGGACAACCGCCACGACCCCATTAACCACGACTACCGCAGCAAGCAGGACGACCACCACGATCAGGAAGATCAAGAGAGCCAGTATAACCACCGCGACCACAACTACCACAACTTCCCCGATGACCGCCACATCACCACCAGGACGACCTTTACAATAAGCACAACCGCCACGACCTAAACAACCATATCTACCGCGACTACTGCGGCGACTACTAGATTGAAGAGGACAGCCACTACCATAACCAGAACTGCGGGGATGACTCGAGAACCAGGACAACCGCTGACCACGGCCTCAGCGGCAACAAGTACTGCCACCCCGAAGACGAAGATTGCGACAACCAGAACCAACCACCATAACCACGAAATCCAGGACGACTGTAAAATCTACTACAACCACGATGATCAAGACTGTCACGACGACCACAATCGTAACGTCCTGTTCAACACAATGCGGTTATTTAAGAATCAGCTAGCAGCGAAACTGACGCATGGCGCCAGCATTTCATCCCACGATATGAAACCATGCTCAACAATTCTGGACAAAAGTCTTTTTGAGCGGGAAGCCATTCATGAGTACAATTTCTTCATACAATGTAAAATATCCTTATAGCAAGAAATATATCCGTAGCACACCTAACGGCAGTCTTGTATTTTTTCCATTAACATTTTTGCTCTCGTCAAAATCATTTCCCATTGGTTTTCATGGCAGTCTTGACTGTTCAATCCGATAGATGGAAACGCTTTAAAAGAAAGATTTTGCTACATCCCAGAAGAATGCACCGCTACTTGAATATTTCCGAAGAGTATCTCACAATTTTCCAGCTTACAAAATTTCTGTCCTAGAATGTTGGTCATGGTATTGCGAACATGCCCTTTCCACCAAAGCACTCTGCCTCCAATACGACAAACTGAGTGCGGTTGTACAAGTGGTAGAGGACAAAATGGATTGATAATATTTAGGCCCTGGGCAGCAGCAAGCAGCAGTAATCAATCAGTTTAAATTAATTATGCGCCAATTAATACTTAAATAACTAGTGAGAAGCAACCACAGTCCAAAGCGAGTGTTGCTGCTTTATGAAAAAAGCGTTTCCCGTGCTTTGAACCAAGTGCGTGAAATTTGAGACAGTTGCAGGAGATGAGCTCATTTTCAATATGAAGTGACCGGCAGCGCCCCCACACTGGCTGTTGGCTTGGCGCCCCCAAATTCGTCCAGTCGCAGGTGCTGTCTACGCTCGCAAGCGGCCGAAATCTCGTTTGAGGTTCCACACCGTATCCTAGAGTATGGGAGAAAATTTCAATAATGTTATCTTTCCAATAACTTCCCCATTATAGGTGTGCTCTGGGTGGTACAAATTGCAAACCGAAATCTTCGGCGTAGCTGGAGAGGTTGGAAAGGTTACACTGGAAGCCTTTAATGCCTCATCGTTGTAAGCAGCAGTTGTCGACAGAAATGTCACGCTTTTCGATTGGTCGAAGTGGTCGTGACGTCAGAGTGCGCGAATTTCAAACAGGGCCATAGTACTTTGGCTAGTAGCCATGCAACCAATTTAAGGAATCGTGTAGTGATGCTCCAAGTAAATGGAACTCAGTTTAGTTAATTACTTTATTAACCAATTAGTGTAATTAACCTTTCTAGTCAGTTCAGATAAATAAATAAAACCGAGTAGGAAATTGGTCGAGCTGGGGAATCGAACAGGGTCTCCGGAGTGCGAGACGAGCACACTACCACTCCGCCATGCCAGCTCGCTGGTTTGGATTGAACGAAGGCGCGTCTAGTGAATACGATGTCTTCGGTCACTCCCATCTTCCTTCCTTCCCGTTACGACGAGGTTCAGGTGTCCACCAAAACGTGCGGGACAGATACATTTCCTTTCCTCAAAAACTGGCGATGGCGTTCATTGGACTCCCTGGCAGCGCTACAAGACGCTCTCACGTTCCACTCTTAGAGGCGAAGCTTAACATCTTAACCACACATCAGTGACACAAGCAGCTACACTGCGCTCAAGGCTTTCGCCTCACAGCACTTTAGGTCAACAAAGCACCCCCTGAATTTATTTCACCGTTTTTTCCGGCCAGTACGCCCTCAGTCGAGCGCATTTCACTCTCAGCAACTGCCGCCGGAAGATGGTTCCAGTTTGATTCGTGCCTCAGGTACCCGTTATTTCAATGCGCAGGTCTGCATTTACGCCTGTCACGCAAAATCTGCTCGCAAGACACGCGCGTCCGCACCGCAAGAGGGTCCAAGCTCACGTGCGCAATTATATAAGGCAGCCGTGCGTCAGTAAGCGTTGATAACACTTCGCGCGATAACCGCGGCTCACCAACATACTCCCATTGCTCTTTTCGGCGACTTTAACTTTCCCGCAATAAACTGGTCCGACCTTTCCACCACTACATGTAAAGATAACATCGAAAGCGATTTTGTCAACACGTGTCTAACCTTTGGTCTGTCCCAGCTCGTATCAAACCCGACAAGACAAAGCAATCATTCCTCCAACATACTCGACCTCGTGTTAACTTCTCACCCTGTCCGTGAGAAGCGGACTGTGAACAAGGATTTCTGGTTGCGAAAATTCATCCGGTAAGTCAGCCCTCCTGTAATTTAGCCAGTCGTCTTTAAGCGACTGCTAAATTACTCGAAGCACAGATGATCGTTCCTTAGAGCTAGTTTTCCTCAAATTATTCGCGGGAACAATTTTCCGGGATGGCTTATATACGCTAATGGTTCTCTCCTTCATATCTGTGAGCAAAAAGTGCTCAGAATTGCGAGTATGTGTGAAAAAAAAATAGCTGCTGTTCAACTGCTGCTGAACCTGGTTAGAGAGCGAAAGATATGGCATATCGGGCAACTATTGCGGCTTGGCGTCTGTAAGGTTGAGTGCGTTCCGGACACTGTATAGGCAGCGCACCGATCCTGGCACCATGGCAGGTGGCACTCAATGGTTGATCACGAGAGTTTGCTCATCCGATGAACGCTGCGGCCTATTGCAGCAGTGCCGCTTGTCTGCCACAACGTTGTCAGCGCCACGGTGCTAGAAGTACTTTAGGTGATACGACGACGCCCCCGGAGGCGAGAAACATTTGTCCCTACTTCCCTCGTCCGCCTCCAGATGGCGTTAGCGTGAGTCGGGCCGCCCGCGCCCTTTGCCGAGCTGTTTCACGTTCCGTCTTACGGGTGATCCAGTGAACTCTGGCGCTGCGGCGTTGATTTACGCTCCTTAAGCTGACAGTATTAACGTTGCACGGCACTGTTGTCGTAGCTGAACGCTTTTGTTTGCATTGCAAGTGAATATAGGCGGTTTTAAACGCGAAATCGGCGTTGATCGCGATGTGCCGAACTGCGGTCGCCACAGTGTGGTGCTGTTGGGGCGGCGCATTGTGATTTGATATGATCTTTATATTTCAGTTTCCCAATGCCTCCAACTCAGTTTCATGAGGGTGGATAACATAAATCTATATTTTTAATGCTTGAAGCTGGTACTTGTGTAAACTGCAAACAAGCTGCAGATGCAATTCCGCAACACAGAGGAAATGAGGCAAGTGGCAGAGTTTGCGATACACATGATTTATTTTGACGAATGCCAGTGAACAGTAAGGTAATCATCAGCGATGCTAGCAGTTCTTGACAAGTAACAAAGACGGCAGTGACATAAATTTAAACGAAATATCTACAGCAACGGCAGAAAAAGACAACACACATGGAAACTCTGAACTCTAAACGTAGTTCTGTACATCTTTAGCCATAGTCCTATACACAGTATCATCTCACGACAACCCATTACGTTGTTCAATAAAAAGGCAGCATGCCACTTATGCGAGCTTTGAGAGTTTGCGAAGGTATTCCCCTTTTGTTGGGCTCATTTTTCTTGAGCTGTTTGCAGTACTGGCGCATTCGCAATCCGACGTAGTAGTGCAACACTTGTGCCATTATATCTCTTTTATGTTCTGGACACGGAAAAGAGAAACTGAAGTTTTCTAGCGCGTAGTCAATGGTGATGTCATACACTTCTTTGTCATCAGCGTGCTTCTGAAATATTTCTTCTGTCTGCTTCAAAAAGTAGAAGAGCGCAGAGTGAGGATATTTAAGCCCTCCACGAGTTTTGCACATTACGAGAGCTGCTTCTGGCTTTCTTGCCACATTATCTGTTGCTACTAGCCCGAATCTACACTGTGAACAGCCCGTGTTTTTCAGTAGCTTCCTGGACAGAAAGCCTGTCACATAGTAAACAATGCAATCTGTCACACTGGTCGTCAGTCATGGAGACATTTTCAAACACAGCCTCGCATTCAATTTCGTTCTGCACATAGCCATCAAGTTTTGCCTTAAGCTCTTCTAATCGAGACTGACTGGGCGCATCTTCTAAAAATGCAGCTGACAGATCTGAAAGACTCAACAGACGCGGTTCCTCTTTAGCCTCCAACTGGCAGTTCCCGTACTTAGGCGGTTTCATAAGACTTTAAACAGACAGCATTTTGTAAAGCTGCAGAAAAGTTGGCAGACAGGGGTGTTCATTTTGGCCACCTGCATGACGGATGGCGCCAAAAAATTTTTCCAGAAGATCTTGATTAAATTTTGCGGTCAGGACATACTTGAAGTCGCATTTTTCCAAAAGGTGTTTAGAAAGCTGCATTGTGGAAAGTATGGTCTCTCGCAACCGTTCAGCAGTTGAGTCTGATAAAAAGTTGTGGCCACTGTAAAGAAGACTCCAGCACTTTAAAGTCCTCGCCACCCAACCTCAGCCCTTCGTTTGGATGTCTCCGATTTAGTGCATCAAACAAATTATTAATTCTGACTGTGAACTCAACTGTGCTTTCTACATTTCGGAGTCCCTCTAATCCTCTCTTGGAATAAAACTGCAGGCCGTTTGCAACGCTCATACTAAAAAGCTGAGTAGCCAGCTTTACCCTCATCTTTTCTGTATTAGTTGGATTCAAATGAGAAAACGACAGTTTTGGACATACCCTGAGTCGGCCTTCAGCTGTCATGTCCGCCACAAAGAGCTTAGCATAATGCGAACAAAACACTCGGCTCCCATTCATGCTAAACATTTTGTACGGCAACAGGCGATTGCGTACACATTTGATGAGATGTGGTGCGTCCGAAAAAAACAAAAACATCACGGTCGTCGCATGCAGGGTTCAAAAAGCTATTTCTAGTGCCTTCTAGAACTCCTGTTACACCGAAATGCTTCCACATTGACCGGTTGGTTGCAGCACCATCACACACAATTCCATCGACAAGTGAACCAGCATCTTCAAGTAGAAGGATAGCCTTCATTATAAGTTGTGCCAGTATTCTCCCTTTCGTTGGTCCACGGCTTGCAAAGACTGCAATAGGTTGGAAATAATTTTCACCAACAGAACGGAACGCGAAGACTAGTCCATGTTCTGCCAATTGGTTGGCTTCTTGTACCTCGTCTCCGAAGTCCGCATGACCAATGTAGGTCATTGTTCTCGCATTAACTTTCATTTCCTTGCGGACATGGATCTCATAAAATATCAGAATTCCGTGCCGCTTAAAACTATCCTTTGTCGCCAGCTTTCTTTTGAAGGCAGAGAGCAAACGGGTGTCAAAGCCACAATTAACGCGCACCATAGATAAGTACTTCCTTATAGTTGATGTGCAAGGAAGTGGTGAGATGCTGTTGTCTCTTAGGAAAGAGTACCCTGATGGACTGCGTATATGCAAGAGAAGACAGAGCAAAAGCGATTCTTCGGTATAGCGCCTGCTCTTTTTGTTGGTGCATAGTGCTAGAATAGTGCGGCGATGGGACACGGTAGACCAGACCGGCCCGACACACAGTGGCGCCCTCTCTCGGCATTCTCGCAAGTTCGTCCGAATGTTCTCCGCGGCGGTTGCACGGTGGAGGCGCGCCGTCGTATCACCTAAAGTACTTCTAACACCGTGGTCAGCGCTAACGCATGCAGCCCACATCTCTCTCTCTCATCACCTCACGTACGCGATTTAGGCGTCCACTGACCCAGGGAGCCAGTTATGCCGACTTTCATTAGTTAAAATCATCGCAGTGCAAACATTTTCAACGCCAACGCCAATGAACGCAATGGATGCCGAGAGCCTATGGCTTCAGTACCGAGTTTCTGGCACAACGTTGTCAATGCCAACGCATGCAACGCACATTTGTCACTAACGCCACGTAGCTTAATTAAAACACGACTGAGGTGTCCAGTGTTTCAAGAGGGCAGCTATGCGCCTTTCATTTGCTTCCCAAGCTCCCGCTCCATTGGTTTCGTAGATTAAAGCGCGACTATAAGGTGTCCACTGTCCCATGGGGCCAGTTATGCGCCTTTCGTTTGCTTGCGAAGCTCAAAGTCATTTGAAGGTGAAAACTTGTCGCACGGCGAAGGCTTCTCTAGGTACCGTAGTGAAGCTTTCGCTTCAAAACATCTTGGGCCTGCTACCGTACGCTGCTCTAGAATACCGGCCACGCTTGCCCCAAGATGGCGGCCGCGAAGCCGATGTCCACCCTGTACGGCGGTGCGCTACATTGGGGTTCCCTAGGTTGATTGGTGTCACCTTTTCGCGCACTTTTGCGTACGTTCTCAGACACCCTTAGAGCGTATGGGAGCGGTGGTCTCGGTCTCAAAGGAGATGCCCTCGACTCCGCGTGGAAAGCTGAGCCAGAAACCAGCTCCTAAGTGACAAGGGGCAAATCTTCTCTTTAAAGGGACACTGAGGAGAAATTGAAGTTGGCTTGTATCGACAGAATACCAGCTCCTGATTACAAAAACGCCACTCATACTGACGACAAAGCTCTTGTAACGTAGAAAAGAGCAAGAACTAAAATACAGGTATCGCCGCCACAGGCCAAACTCGCAAGTACAAGCGTGATGACTTCATAGGACAAAACAGTGTTGCTAGAACCAATGCTTCCAGTAACACTGGGACACGAGAGCCACGAATCACTGAGGCGCAGCCAAATGCATGCGCAAATCTCCTTGACGACGTCAGATGGCGCCACGTACCCGGCAGCTACGCGCGCGCCTGCAGCATCGGGACCAACCAGCGCCTGCTCACCGACGCTAGGGGGGCTCCCGGTATTCCGCTAACGGCAACAAGGTACACGGTATGCTAAAGGGTATGCGGTATGCGAGAACTTCGTTGACGACTTCGAGAACGGGATTCATCGTAACGCTGGCAAAACGCCGTTGCAAACGTAAACGAAGCGACGGCCGCAATAGCCAATAGATGCCTGCAACGTGCGGCCGGCGGTAGCTTTTTTTCGGCTGCTGCTAGGCCGCTCTGCTGGTCGTCAGAAATCACGGAGTCTGCGTTACGTCATGTGCACGTCATGTTTCACGTCACTTAGTCCTCTGTCGTCATAGGAGAATCCCAAGTTTGAATCAGAGAGACGGGAAAAACTTTTCAACTTCGAAACCAAATTTCTTAGAAATAAATGCATCTTTTGCTTCCGGCCAAGAGGCAACAAAGCCATGAAATGCCGAACTATCGGATTTTGCTATAAAAAAATATTAAGAGAGCTCTCCTCACTGTCCCTTTAATAAAAATTTGTCCCGCACTCGCACCGGGTAGTTATGACTTGCGCAGAAAACCAATAGGGTGCGCTTTTGACCATAAATAGCAGAAAACTACAAGCGTGCAGAGGGTGGATGTATCCAGGTTAGTCAGTGAAGTGGTCGTGCGAAGAAGTTAGAAAAGCGCAGTGAGCAGTTCGGCAGGGAAAAATGCAATGGAGGTGCGCGAACAACTTCCCATTAAAAAAAATGCTCTTCAGAATTTCTGCGTATAGAACGGCTGAAATTTTTAGCTACTCTCCGCAGAGCTTACTACTCCTTGTTCGGCCTCCGAGCCCACGACTGTAATGCTGACCACGGCGGCCGCATTCAGAAAATACAAGAAAAAAAATGGTTTGGTTTGGGTGCACTGTGCGACGTTAGTGCATATTACGGAAATTCCGGCAGCTGAAATTCACCTGTCGTCTCAAAGCCAACGTGTATATATAACTGGGTCAATAAACCCCACATAGCAAAGCAAAATAATTTCGATGATCCCGAAGCGAAGATTTTTAGCTACAAGTTTGCAGCGTGTATGCGCATCCTTTTGCTGTTCGATATCATCGCCCCACCAGCGTGATGCTTAAACTGTATTTTGTTCGAACCTAACGTGTTTTGCAAGCAGTTTCTTCGCAATTTCTCTTGATTATTGTAGTGTGTATGAGGATATTTTCTGCTGTCTGTAGTCATAATTGGCCACCAGTGCGCTTGAATGCGACCTGCCTCCACTGCATTTATTTCTCTTTTCATGTGGCTTTTACAAAAGCCGAAGGCATTTGCCTATTGTGAAAAAGTGTACATCCCGAAATGAAGTAGACAACGCCCTTACGCTTATCATCGTCAGTTTTAATATTCGTTCGTCTTGAGGGCAAAATTCATTTGAGGTGCATTGGAGTTTTTCCAAATGTTTCAGTTCGGGGATGGACAGGCGTAAGCTTTCAAGGAAGCCTGTGCGTAGAACGTGATTATACGAATAGAGGATCCGGGAAAAGATGTCGGGGTACATCCCGATAATAACAGGTTGTGCTTCAAGTGAGATAACGCAGCGATGTGTGCGCAGAAGCCAGTGTTGCGCCTTGGTCCATTCGAGATCGGCTTAACTCGAACAGACGAGCGCCGTCGCCTTCATGCGGAACAGGCTGAGCAGCCCGGTTGATCCCGGAAACAGCTGCCGTCCAAGATGCCCACCGAAGGGGAATTCCTTCCACAGAGACAGCTGCAGGGCAACGTGGCATGCACTGGATTCCGAAGCCAGGCATGGGGCACAGTAGTCGATGATTCGTCCCCAGAAGGGGCCCCTCGCTGCCTCCAGGTGGTCCAGTCGGGCCCAGCATGGTCGCCCAAGTTCCCCTTCACGATGGCCCATTCCTCTGGAACACAGCCTTCGAGATCCGGTGCTGGAACAGGGCGAGAAAGTACAGGTTGCTCAATAAAAATTGCGCGTACCTTGGAGAGTTTGTCCAGGGGTGGTAAAGTTATCGCTCTATGGGAGCTGGTCGTTTCAGACCTAGATTTCGATTTGATCATGTGCACATTGACGCAATTGAGGGCATGCAATCTACTCCTGCTCTGCTTGTTATGGCAAGTCTTACAGATTTCTCCGTACTGCTAATATGAAAAGAGAACTTCTCTGGCACCCTTTATATCAACGCCTAAAAATGTTCTTTAGTATTTATCAGAATCAGATAAGAATTAGTGCTTGAAGTTACTTAGATCAAACGCACTGCGTTTCTTGTGGAAACGATTCGAAACCGATGCTTCCACCGCCACTGCAGCACAGACTCGTTTGAACATTCACTTTTTCGGCGTACCATTATAGCGACCGGAACGTGTTACCAGAAGATCTGCCGCAAAACTGTGGAGTTATTTCGTGAAGCTTTGTGCCGCACGCTACGACATTATAGTGTCACTGCGGGTATTTAAGATTAAAAAACGCTGAAAAGTATGGAGTGTCGGATTATAGTAAGTACGAAGGGTGGCTTTTTTGGAAGCACTAGCAAAACTAACGGCCACAGACAGAGAGACCGTCATTCCGTGAGGGCTAGAACGGTGGCATCGCAGTGGTTCTGCGTGGTCGTAAGATCTCGGCCTTTCAACGATTATACTACTGTTTTCAATACACGAGTTTGCAATGACGCGTCTGGTTCTCTCACTCGATGTCACTGAGCTATGGACGCTTCGTAACACTCTTGTTTGATTGCTGAGCATTACTCTTCGAGGGCTAGTGTCGGCGTCGCACCCAAGCGCACTTCCTGCACTTTATTGGCCAGTGGGCTCTCCAAAAGTGGTTTTACTCTCAAGATTTGCTGGCTGGCATACGAAAGAGGCATTTTCTTTTCTCGGCCAAAAATATCCTCCAGGAAGTACGTTCGTTCAATCTCATTAGGAGGTGCAGCGGTGCACGTTTGGTCAGGTGCTTTTCAATTTCTTAGGCAATGCTTTTTCTCTGAGTCAGCGAGCAGGGAACAAAATGAGTGGATAGCGAAAGCACTGCTTAAGCACTTAGTCAAACCGTTTCAGCAACAGGCAGGCAGGAGAGAATCGCGAAGAAGGACTCGGTTTGGTTTGGTTTGGTTTATGGGGTTTAACGTCCCAAAGCGACTAAGGCTATGAGAGACGCCGTAGTGGAGGGCTCCGGAAATTTCGACCACCTGGGGTTCTTTAACGTGCACTGACATCGCACAGTACACGGGCCTCTAGAATTTCTCCTCCAAAGAAATTCTAGCCGCCGCGGCCGGGATCGAACCCGCGTCTTTCGGGTCAGCAGCCGAGCACCATATCTACTGAGCCACCGCGGCGGCGAAGAAGGACTCGACCGAGAACGACGCTATCTTGCTCCACATCGCATGTCCGCCAGGTTTTCCAGCCTGCAGGAACGTACGCGCAGTGCATGCCATATATATTGATGACGTAGCGCCGACGCGAGTCTTTACGTCGAATATGCATCGACGCCCGCCAAAAGGTGCCTTTGGTGAACACAGATCGGCGTTAAAATACTATCGCCATAAAAATCAAAGGACAGCCCATATACGAAAACTGGAAATTGGTTTTTGAGGAAAGGAAATCGCACAGTAAGGCCTCATCTCGGTGGGCATCCGAACAGCGCCTTAAATGAAGGACGGAAGGCGGGAGTGAAAGAAGAAAGAGAGAGGGGTGCCGTAGTGGAGGGCTCCGGATTTATTTCCAATTTTACCTAGCCGGCACTGAACATATGCCTTCAGCCAAGTGGGATCACGTGTCCGAATGTGCAACGTTGACACTAGCGCTGTATTGTATGGCATGAATATTTTTCCTTTCAAGCACCCCGCCTTACTGCAGCAGGCTACGCTTCCCATTGAATATAATTAAACCAGTGCTCCACCAAACCATCAGAGCGCTGAGAACCTCCAACCTGCTCCCCTCAGTGTTAATCGCGCATTGAAACTCCTGTTCGTTTTCGAAAAGGAACATAGCACAACTCAAATGCCGGCCACCACCATGCAACCTGTGCCTCCAAAAAAGACGAGACCGCACGAATCAGGGAATCGAGTAGTTACGGGGCTATGTAGACTACGACTGAACACCAGCACTTTCGCCTTTGCAGAGCAAAAAATGCACCTTCCATTCTTTCTTATACGATATTGAAGCACACAGGCTCTGTCGCTGCCGCTGGCCTGCCTGCTGCATTCACTGCTGGTTGCACCTCACAGCTGATGACAATGACGATAGGCGCGTTCGAAAGTGCTGCTTATCGCTGTGAAAACCAGGACCAATTAACTTGCAACACAGTAACAGTCCACGCACTTGCATCCCCACGTTCTACGGGAGTCGGCCTGGCTGGCTTGCATTCCGAAACACTCGGTAGGAATGGCAATGCAATTACGCATCGTTGTTGGTGAGCGTTCTGGGGAGCTCTTTTTATTTTTTTAAACGCTAACACACACAAAAAAAAAATAATTGACACGCATGCACTGATTACCAATCTTGTTGAAACTGCGAGCTGGTGTCTGCAGTGACTGCAGCAGATCAACATAATGTGCTTTATTTCTGCCAAAAGTAATGACACATCTACCGCACCGGGTTACAGTGCACAGTATGCACAAAAGAGAACAGCGGGCCCTCTGAACGGACAGTGAAAGACGGGCAAAACACATGTGATACAAGCACCCACACCGTATACACAGCGCGGAAGCGACACTCGGATAAGTCAGGGTCACGAGAGGCCCGCTGGCACTGTACTCACTAAGGGGCCCTAAATGCCTGGAAACGCCATTCCTGCCGCCCGTCAAGTAGTCCCATTTTCTTGTTTTTGTTTGCTTTTAGGGCTGCGGGAATACAAGCAATTTTCGAAGAGCTAAAAGCCCTCTGTTGGATACAGTGAACAACTGAAGTAGTACAAGCTCAATATTATTCGAAACAAATCTAATACCTCCTCGAGTTCTTGGATAGTTTTGAATTAATTGGCACGAAATTCGAATACGGCGCGCAGTAGTGTCTTTCGCCAATGGATTCGAAAACGCGCTGAGCACACTCGGACGTCGCACGTAGCTCGGCCTCGCTGTGCGGGTCTCCCAGCGGGGAGGACGCTTTCCCCGCCGGTATACAGCGCCATTCGTGTACGACGCGACAGGGCTGAGCCAGCTTTCGTAAGCCTTGCCTCAGAGCCCAATATCAGAGGCAATGGTTCAAACTCTGGTCACTCACACCAACTCATATTTACGGCAAATTGTTCATTGTCGTCTTCAGTAGAAAAGGGTAATTTTCCTCTTCGTATAACGTGACGGTCATAGAGTGAATAAGCATTTCCTGCTGTGTGTACCCTATCGGAGATAGCGCTCAGCCTTTCGACAGCTACGACCACAGAGAGACCTTCGCTGTTGCAAGCGGCTGTTCGTTTTGCACTAATATTAGCACAAGTAGCGAATAATAACACGTATATTCGATTTGTATTCGATTCTTTTACAGTTCCTTTCGTATTCGATTTCGTTTTAGCTGCGCTATTCGTATTTTCTTGGCTTCCCTTTCCCAGTGCAAACTCTCATCTGAAAGCGGAACCCTTCGCCACCGCATCATTTCTGAGGCTTCGGAATGCCAATCCGTCGTCGCCACAGGGTTAATACCGCATTGCCTCTACACAGCGCCACGCTTTCCCATGCTCGCTGCAACAATGGTTCTGCCTGTATTAACTAGCTGCCCCGAGCAGCAGAGGTAATCAGCCCGATATTGGAAACGTATCGGCAAAGGCCGGCGCTACGAAGGACCAGAGTGAAACCATCCATTTCCAGTACTGGACAGATTACCTGCGCTGCTTGGGTGAAGAGGACAAAAAGTTACGGCGGGCACTTAAGACTATATTACTTGCTGTGCATGCATGCGAAAGCAATAATGTCTCATAGAGAGTTCTGTTGCGAAGTAATTGTTTTGCATTTTCTTGCGGATTTGTGTCCCCTCGTTTTCGTTGGCCACTCCGCGTTTGGGTGCCAACTGCTGCAGCCCTTTCCCATTTACTGTTTCCCTTTCCCATCATGTCATGAGGCCTGTCGCATCACGCGATATTACACTATAGCGATACGATATGTCACGTGTTGCACACGTGCTTCCTTTGCTCACATGGGTTGTAAATTGAGTATTCACATCAAAGACCTATGATGTCATCGATACCAAGTGAAAGGCCTTTCACTTAAAGGCCTTCACCATTAAGGGCTTTGAACTCAAGGCCTTGAAACTGAAAGCCTTTACCCTCGAGGCCATTATCACGGTCATGTAATTAATGACCCTCACCTTTATTTAGTACCGTTACCATTCCGTCAATGCCCAATATAATTAACTCATGTCGTTACCGAGTTTCGGGGTGCCGCTTATTCCAGACGGCGCTGGGTTTCGTTGCCGATGAGCCGTACAATGCTTTCGCACTAAATAGGATCGAGCGCGGACCAAACTGCATCGCTGTCTTCATTCGTGACCCCGCAAATGTGCTCTGCAGAGGACGCTCGGCACGACTGCTTTGTGAACGGCGAGCTGCCCACCGGACAGCGACGCTTTCCCTCACCTGGATCTCTCGCGGGAGGAAGCCCTATGCGAGGACGTTGCTTCGTGCCAGCAGAAAAAGAACAAAACCCGTTCAGCGAATGCGGCGCCAGTCGAGAAACCAAGAGTATCGAAGGTCTCTGCAGCGAAACCTTGGAAGACTCTGCTCGTGTCGCTACAGACGGAGAAGCTTCAGGGCATGGGTACGGTGCGGAGCAATAGTGTATGAAATTATTGCAACTGAAACACGTTTAACGGGCAAGAGCACCATCGCGTGCATTTAATGGACGCGCCAAACACGGACTCGGCAGCAGATTGCCAAGCCTCTAGGATCCACATCCAAACGATTCAGCTGATGTTCACGTGGTATGGAATATTAAGGAAGGACCACTTTTGTCTTCCTTTGTTGGAGAATTAAGGCGAACATCTTCCGAAAACCGACATGAACAACTAACGTAAACAGCGAAGCTGGCGCCGAACATGAAGACGCGGCAGAAGCCGAAATGTGAGCAAATAATCCGAAAATTTCCATCCGAATCGTATCTTCCTGAAGCAAACAAAACGCACGAAGGCTACAAACGAAAAAACAGACAAGCAATCCGCATTATACCAACAAGCTCACCAGGAGGTGCCCAGGATTAAAGCTTCAGCCCCAAGCGGGATTCGAACCAGCGGCGGCGCATTCCGATCGGCGATCCAGAGCAAGCTGTCTTTCTCCGTGAAACCGAAGACTGTGCCACAGTGAGCGATTTGGATTCAGATCCTCAGCTGCGATTTTATCCCGCTCCTTCGCAGAATCCGAGACCTCCTCCGGATCGCCGATCGAATCGGCAATTAGACAACTCTGCGCGTTGTAAATGGTAGCCTCTCGCGCTAACCGTTAGATGTCGCCATCTTCACTTTCCATCCGCTCTTTCGGCACTGCAGAGCAGGGGGAAGGCGCTTGAAACAGCGAATGCTGCGAGCAACGCTGCACGCGATGCCCGCCACGAAGAAGTAAAGCTGCGACGCTGTCTCCGCGCGCACAGCGATGGAGGCGGTGTCAGCACCTCCTCCACTTCGTCACGCGGGTCGCTATTTCCTGCTCTAGATTTCGTAATTGGAGCACGTAATTTTGCACCTCTCACTCATCGCCAAACAATTTTGTTTTGTCCGTCTCTAAGTCGCATCTTTGGAGCCTCCATCTTCAGTTCCCGTAAATTCTTCCCGCCATGGGGCTTTTTGTTGTTCTAATCTAGGATTTCTTTTTTTTTTTTCTCTTAGAATCGTCTCCACGAGACGATGGAGGAAGACGCACTCCACCTGCTAGACGCATCTACTGTCTGCGCTCGCGCCTCCGCGGACATCAGCGCGCGAACAGCGCAGGTTGTTCCCGCACACTGCGCAAGCTAGAAGCAAACGCAAACATTAAGAGCCACGAAGAAGCCAGGCGCCTCATCACTGCCACCGAAAGGCCCGTTCTGCACGGAAAAGAGCAAGATGAGAACAACCTCAAGCGAGTAACGCCAGAACACGTATCAAGCGACGAATCGTCAGCCTGCGAGTCCAAGGACCCCCTGGACCTCACAACAGACACTCCTGGCACCGTCAGCAGTGAACCTGTCTTCACAGCGCCTCTTACACCAGAGCCGCCTACCCTACGTCGCTACGACAGTAGCACCCCTGACAACCACACAACTCTGGCTTCAGGAAACGCCCAGACAACCAACCTTCCTGCTACATGCTGCGCCGAAGCCATCGAGCAAGATGCCTGCGTTGATGAGGCAGTTCAAGAAACGTTCCCACTGAGCACAGACCCGCTTGAACTTGTCATGGAGAGTGCTACACAAACCAGCCCTGACCACAACAGCCGGCGGCACGCTCCCGAGCACTCCAGCAAAACTGGAACTGTGGAATAATCTGCCGCAAGCACAGGGAATGAATTTGACCACCTCCCCACAACCCCCGACATCGCTGAGTCTGCCGTCAGTCAAACCGCACATCGCCCTGCCCAGCTCATCAGCGATGCATTCACAGAAGCTGATTATTCACGCACTACGCGTGATTATGCAAAGAAAAAGCCAAGCGCAAAACCCCGCCGCCGCGCCCCTTCCTCTCACAAGGCGGCCCCAACCGGAGCAAGCGCAAAGCAAGCCCCTCCTCCCGGCAAGTCCCCGGCGGCCCAATCGGCTCCGCCCGCTCCTGCGTCGTCTGCTACGAGCGACCTCGGCCCGTCTGCCGCCCGCTTCTCTGCACGCTCGCAGCAAGTCAAAACAAAATCGAGAATCGCGACCATCCTCTGCTACCCTGCGGGCAGCAAGGCCAACCTCCTGTCCATTTCGAGGGATGCTGTTGCCGCAGTCTTGAGCAAAGAACCCGCTGTCAAAGCTGTACGAGTTCACCAGCGGCGCAATGTTATATATTGCTGCGGATAATATAATACCACAGCTGAACCCCCGCACCTTCTCGCATTCGACACTATTTGTGACGTAAAGGTGCGTGCCCTAGAAGCTTGCGGACACGCATGCTCCGGCCGCCTATTCAGTGTTGACCGCGCTTTCACAGAAGAAGACACAATTGCCGGAATCGAGACCAAGGTTCCCGTTCTCGGGTGCTCCCGCAGAGGAAACGATGTCATACTCCGATTCGTTGGCACCAGGCCACCGCAGGAAGTGGCTTTGTTCAAGTTACGACGACAAGTACGGGCTCGTCTTCCCCGTCCTCGTCAATGCCTTCAGTGCGGCATATTTGGACACGCCACCGCTGCCTACAAAGCCAAACCGCGCTGCCTGCGATGCGGAAATGACCACCATGCATCGCGATGTGAAGCTGAGAAGGCTGGCTACGTAAACTGCCGCGGTGCACACGCCTGCACCGAGCCTCGCCGCCCTCGCTGGCAAGAAGAGCGTCGCATCGCGTTACCCTGGCAACTTCCGGGAAGTACATGTCCAGGCAGCAGTGAGCTGCACTCGAAGCTCAAAACAGAAGTCTGGCGCAAGCAACCCACCGCAAGAAGGCACCACAGAGCCCCGCGAAGCTGCACACAACTCCGAAAGCCTGACAGAAGCCCCAGTGCCTCAGTCAACGCGCGGCACCCGCTCATACAGAGATGCTTTGAACCGACAGAGCGCTCTGTCTGTCTCCTTGGCTTTTTCCTGTGGCTCTCTTTTTTATAGCGCAACTTGGTTCCTTCAAAGCAATGCACCAACTTGCCCAACAAGAAGTTCTTCTACGCAGAGATGCCGTGGAGGGCCGCACAGTGCGGCGCAGCCCCCGCCGGGTGAGCGCGACGTCGTTATCGCGGCGCTCGCCAACCGCCCCCATGGACGCACTGCCGCCCACTTCACCAGCACGAGAACTCTGCGCTGCGGCTCTCGCCGCTCAGCAATCACTCAGCCATAACCATGGCTAACTCACCTCACGCCTACCTCGCGAGGTCATCATCGAAGTCCTGTGCGCGCTCGGTGTGTGGACATACGTCAGGTGTTTTAAGGCGAAAGCCATTAATGCTTCATACTGTCGTTAGCAGCCATGTCGGCAAATTTGTCCGTGTTTCCCGACATGCAAAACAAGCCCAACTACATGCTTCTGAGTATAGGGAACGTGCGCTGCCCAGGTGGCACTGCAGTTATTCCACTGTTCGACTAAAAACTGCTGCCGTCAGTCGCTTGGGCCGCTACAAACGCGAGGGCACATTCTTAACGATTAGAAGCCCGCGTTTGGTTGATAACACTATCTGCCTCGCTTCTGTAGACATAACCCCGATAACTGACACGCACCACGTGTGGCTTCGACAGCGCGCAGAAGCTCACGCCAATAAGCTCAGGAAGGTGGCGTGGAATAGCACCAAGAGCGCCCCCAGAACTGCTTGCTCCTCTCGCTATGCTGTGTGTTAAGGCGCTGCAGTCGACACGGCAAACTTGAGCTGCGGTTCCCTATTAAGGCGAAAGCCTTTATACTGTCGTTAGCAGCCGTGTCGGCAGATTTGTCCGTGTTTGGCGTCACTACTTAAAAAGAAACTGCGTCGAGGCTGGGAATCGAACCAGGGCCTTTGGCATTTGAAGCGGAGACACTACCACTCCGCCACGAAGGCTCAAGGTTTGAGCATGAATAAAGGCGCATCTAGTGAATGCATGGGTTTCACAAAAAGAAGGAATAAAAATAAAAGAAAAATAAAAGCACTAAAAATAAGAAAATAAACAAAAACACAGAACAAAATAAAGGCAATAAATTACGGAAAATAAAAATACGAAAAGAAACAAAAATAAAAATGAAATAAAAACAAAACTAAAAATATAAAAATAAATAAATAAAAACAAACACTGCGCCAGGAAACGCTTTCGCCTTGCAGCACTTCAGCTCCGCACGGCGTGGAGTGCGTCGTATACCGCAGGGCAGTGCAATCAGCCCTCATCTCTTCAGCATGGCCCTTGCTCGACTGCCACAGTGTGCCTGGCCGCCTCACCTGAAGCGCGCGTCGCCATATATACGCTAATGACGTCGAGCTTTTCGTCACTTCGAAAGCACGCAAAGCTCTGCAGGACGCCTTGGGTGCTGTCGCTGTCCCTTTGAAAAACATTGGGCTAGAACTGACTCCGTCCACAACCGAGGCCCCTCTCGTGCACCGGCGTCCAGCTGCTGCGCGTAGTCGCACACCGCAGCTTTGCCCCGAGGGAGTCCCCTTGGCGAAGCCAGGCTAAATACTTCGGGCTGCACACACCTGGGGAACTGAGGTGGCCAAACTTGACGGCGAAACCGAAAGAATCGCCACCATCGCCAAACATCACGGTGACTGCACAGAGACTCTCGTTGTGCGAGTGTGCGGTGCTGGAACACCTTTCGTTCCCAACGAGCTCACCAGCTACAGTGGGCAACGCTCTACAGGCACTTGTTGCATTTGTCGATGCGCCAATCTACACGCAAAGTTCAGCGCCGCCGTCATCTCGTCCAGAGCGCCATAGCCTGCGCCTCCAACGGGTTCGCGCGCCGCCGGGCCGCGCTCCGTGCATTACCGGCCGGCCACTCCGACCCCAGCCGTGGTGCTCGTAGCTTCACCTCCTCCTCCCTGTGCGTGCGTGCGTGCGTGCCGAGAAGAGAGGCACTGGTCCGAGAAGCACTGGAGGCAGAGCCGAGAAGAGAGGCCCTGCCTCTCTTCTCGGCTCTGCCTCCAGTGCTTCCCGGACCAGCCTCCACTACTCTATCCCTGACGCAGTGCCGTTATAGTGTCTTACGGCAGACATAACGCTGCGTCCCCACCCAATGGTTCGCGTTCCTGGCGGAACTCAACGCGAACCATATGCAGAAATAAATCTGAGTTTTTCAACATGACGGCGCACCAGCACATTATCTGGCGAAGGTTCGCGACTGGCTGGATCCAAATTTTCCGGAATGATGGATGGGTCGCGGATCCCCAAATATGTCCTGGCGTCCACGCTCACCTGACCTGACACCCTGCGATTTTTTCGTGTGGGGTTTTGTAAAATCCATCGTGTACAGCACAGGGACACTCAGCACTGTTCACGAGCTGAAAGTGTGCATTGAGGCTGCGTTCACCCGAACTGACAACACCATGCGGGAGAACGCTTTCAACGGATGCTTCAAGCGCTTTGAGAAATGCATTGAAGCAAACGGCGGCCACATCGAATGCTGAGCTCAACACTGCCTCAAGCACTGCCCCATAAACGGGCCTGTTCAGGGTCACCCCAGTCCTGTCTGGCGACAGCTCGCGCAGCACCGCTGCTCCGCACCCTACCCTCTACAAATAACCCAGAACAACACATTAGCAACGCAGACGGCGTGGCGCAGCAGCTGCTCTTAGTCTCACCTGAAAATGCCATGAACATTTATTGCATTTAAAGTTCGACATCGTCATATCGCAGTCGTTGGCAGAAAAACAAAAGCAGACGACGAGAATGAAGATTGGAACGCTTTCTGCGATAGACAAAAATCGAACTCTTTGAAATTGCGGCAACCTCGCGCAGACAATGTTTACTGCGTCCAACATTGATACAGTAGTCAAGAAAGTTATTTCAAAGCAACCGCGCTACCCTCCCCCACCCTCCCCGGTAGAGGGCTCGCTTCTCCGGTGGGTGCGAGATGGCGCCACGGATACCACTGCTGCGAAGTCTTTCGGTTTTTGGTTCGCGACGGTGGGGATTTCCAAATAATTCACATCGAATCAGGCAAGGACACCGCCCAAATGTAGCACAAAACAAAATTGACCACCAAATGCAAGCAATGTGCGAAATTTGAGCCTGAACAAACGTGCCGTTAAGCCGAGAGAATTTTTTTCTTTACTCTGATTTACGCAACAGTCGTCCAGCGCTACGCCTTTCCTTGCATGCACCTACTGTCGACCACCAGACAGACTCAATATTACAAACGAGTACAAACGAATGATGTGCCATTACTAACAAAAACCCAACTTACCTCTAAGGGATGCAGTTCTCGCAGCGCATGTAGTCGGCGTAGATCGATGTCTTGCGGTGAAACCGAGTGCTGAAAGGACGCAGCTGGAGCCCACCTGATCGGAGACGACGACCGACGCCAGACGCTAAGAAAGATGGGTGGCAACAGTTTTCAGAACCGTCCAGCCAGAATCTCATACTCTTAAGGCCCGTTGGGTTCACGACTTACCTGGCTCGTGGTACGAGACCGACCGCACGGCTTGGACGCCCGCTTGAAGGGCTCTGCCCTTCGTCTCCATTCTCGATTTATGGCAGTCATAACCGGAGCTCACTGTAGCAGCGGAACAAGGCTAATCGAAATGCCTGAGTGGACCTAGAATACAAGGCATAGTAAAATGTATCATGGCACAGTTCTAAGCAGCCGCCCTCACATTGTAGCTATAAGGAGGTTTACCTGACACGCTGATAGGAACGCCTTGCTGCCAGGTCAGCCTCTGTTCGTTCTCCTCAGCCAAGCATAAGAGGTGGCACTCAATGTGCGCTGCCAAGCCAAGGCTCAAAAGAATTCCAAAAGAACATCAGCGCGCGCAAAGGCCGCGCGCCCAGACCTGTGCTACCTGTGACCTGTGATACATGATGATGATGATAGCCGAAGGTGTGGCTCCGGCCGAAATTAATCGCAAAACTCGCTACTCTGCGCAGAGCTCTTTCTTAGGGCCCGATTCTTGGTGTTCACCATCGAGGAAGGAAAGAGAGTTTTCCTTCCTCCATGCTTGGCAGCAGCAGCAGTGATGATCACTATATTAGGAATTAGCCGCATAGGGGCGCTAACTACTCTGCCGCTGCAATCCCTTTCCTCTCAGATGGGTCGCATGGAGAAAAATATATCTTTCTCTAAGCAGAAATCATCAATCCGTAGGATTCCTGCAGCGCGATAATGGCGGTGCCGCCGGTGTTGTTCGGCTTTTCGCAAGTCGTCGCATGTGTCTGTCTTTTGTTACCTCGAACTACGAGAGGTGAGCGACTTTCGAGAGCACCATGATGAGACAGGTCGTCTGTGCAGTCACCTGACGTGGCTGTGCAGGATGTGCTCAGCGGCGGTGGCGGAAGCAACAGCGGCACAGAGTAACTGCAAATCCTTCACTTTGCAGTTCTTGGCCAGGCTTGCAGCGATACACCTGGTGAACTAAAGTGGCAAGAGCGACGACGATCGGCCCCGCAAGATAACGACACAAGCAGCGCCAGCCAGGAGCATATAAAAGGACAAGGCTCACCTGTGCCCCCCACACTTGCTCAGCGGCGGTGGCGGAAGCAACAGCGGCACAGAGTAACTGCAAATCCTTCACTTTGCAGGTTGGTGTGCTTTCACTTATTGAAGTCATAAGAAACCTTCTGCCAAACGCCGCCGTCGCTTGAGTCTGTGCTGTTGCTGTAGTTGTTTTCTATTGTGCCGCATGCTTTTCCATCGCGAGTGATATGGGTGATCCTGTTTGTGATATATGCCTGGTTTGTAATCAGTCACTTCCAGCAGAGGGCTCGTCCCTTACCTGCTCAGAATGCCGATACGGTTACCACTTAGGCGCTTGTTCTAATACGACGAAAGCTGCCTACAAAGCAATGACAGATATCGATAAAAAAAGTTGGAAGTGTCAAACATGTGTAGTTTCAGCTGCTCGATGCTCAAAAATTGTAACAAAGGTACAGAAGGAGCAGTCTCTGACAGAAAGGATGCTAATGGAAATCAACAAAAAGCTCTGTGAACTACCGGAAATCAAACAGAAGTTAGATATCCTTTTCCAGGTAAAAGAGACAGTGGAAAGTATGGAAAAGTCTGTTCAGCATCTTTCAGATCAGTATGATGAAGTGCTGGCCAAAATGCAGCTTCAGTCCACTGAGATTGTCACTTTATCAAAAAGGGTTGAAAAGATTGAGGCACAGATTCAGTCAGAGAACACTAACCCCGAAGTCTGCGAACTACGACAGCAAATAAACAGTCTGGAACAGTACAGCAGGCGGAATAACTTGGAAGTACATGGACTTGCGCAAACCAAAAATGAAAACTTGTTCCAAAATATCAATGCTATAGCCCAGGACCTAGAGCTTCCTCAGTTGACTGAGCACGACGTTGAAGGCCTTCATAGACTGCCCGCTAAACGTGGCAAAACCCCGGCAGTTCTGGTTCGCTTTTCCTCACGTGTAATGAAGGACCAATGGATGGCAAAGAAGCAAAGTATGCGGGAAGCTGAATCCACAGTGTACTTTCTTGACAATTTAACAGCGCAGAACAAAAAGCTCATGTGGATGATGAGGACAAGGGCCACAGAAAAGCAGTACGAATATGCTTGGCACAGTAATGGAAAGCTTTTTGTGCGCAAGTGCCAGGGTGAAACGGCAATACGGATCGTGTGTGTTGCTGACCTGGAAAATATCATCTGAGCAGGCACCGCCTCTACTTCGCCTTACTGATCAGTTTTTTTCATTATTTTTCTTTTATGGCATCACAAACAAAGCCTCTTTACTACAATGCTTTATCTTTTAACTCTGCGGTGCGCAGTTGTCTTGTTCACGAAAATGACAGGATGTCAGTCTTTCATGTGAATATTAGAAGTCTAAAAAATAAGCACTTTGAAATGCAATCAGCTTTGGATTCCCTGAATCACAGATTTGATATACTAGCCTACACCGAAACATGGTTCACAAATCAAAATGATGTTATCTTCTTTCGTGGCTACAAGTTTGAAGGCGTGTTCAGAGAAAACCGTAGAGGAGGTGGCGTCGCATTGTATGTTAAAGAAAACCTTGACTCTGAAGTTTTATCAGATTTTTCTCTTGTCGATACCCACTACGAATCGGTTGCTATAAAATGTCATGGAACACTGATCGCTTGCATTTATCGGCCCCCATCTAGTGAAAGTGCCGAATTTATCAAGTTTGTGCGTGATCTTCTTGAATATGCTTGTATCGTAAATATCCCTGTTGTTTTGGTTGGAGACTTTAACATTGATCTTTTGACAAACAGCTCCCCGCGACGTCTTTTTTGTGAAGCCATTGATGCATTTCTCTGCACCAATGTTATTCAGTCACCAACAAGAATAACCTTAGAGAGGGACTCATTATTAGATTTATGTGTTACAAATCATGAGTTATCAAGAGTGCTATCAGGTGTGCTTACATTTGATTTGAGCGACCATCTGCCTATATTCTGTTTTTTTCCACGGGCGATAAAAAAAAGGAAGCAAGTACCAACTCCCCAGATAGTATATCGCAGTTTCAATCAAGAAAACTTAGCTAGGTTTAGATCCATGATGGAAAGCACTGCCTGGAGCGAAGTTTACAATGAGTTAAATCCTAGTATAGCGTACAATATCTTTCTTCAGTTAGTAAAAAGCAAATATGATACCGCATTTCCTTTGACAGTGGGAAAAACTCACAAAAAGTCTCGAAAGCCGTGGGTTTCGAGAGAGTTATATCGACGAATTCAAACCCGTGACAGGCTTTTTGACAAATTCATCCAATCAAAAGATCCAGTCATACTTAAGGAATACAAAAAACTTAGAAATAAGTTAGGCTCTGATATTAAAAAAGCTAAGAAACAGTATTATCAGAATAAATTTTCAGCAGTCTCCAATTGCCCTAAGAAAATATGGGATTGTTTGAGCGACCTCATGGGAAGGGCGACAACCCATATTCCCAGCACATTAACATTCAATGGTGTTGAATACAGTGGCGCTGCTTTGGCAGACAAGTTTAATGCTCATTTCCTATCCTCTGGCGAATCATCTCAGAACCAGGATAGAAATCATGAAATTGCTCAGTATATTGCCTCTCCAATTGGTAGTTCCATATTCTTGAATCCTTGCAGCGAACATGAAGTATTCACATTTCTTAGAAGCCTAGACAAATCCACTGCGGCAGGCGCAGATGAAATTAAGGCCGAGCCTATTATTGCTGTTGCCGATCTGATTAGCTTGCCCTTGCAGCATATATGTAACAACGCGTTAGTTCAAGGTATTTTTCCAGATGGTATGAAAATTGCCAGAGTGGTTGTTTTACACAAAGGTGGCCCTTATGACAATATAAACAACTACAGACCTATATCTGTACTCCCTTTGTTTTCTAAACTGCTGGAATATTTGATCAAAATCAGACTGTGTAAGTTCTTTGACGACAGACAAATTTTTGTTAACGAACAGTTCGGATTTCGTGAGAAGTCAACAGAAATGGCATTGCTTAGTATAAAGGAAAAAATATTTTCTAATATGGATGACAAACAATTTACAGTTGGACTTTTTTTAGATTTCAGGAAGGCATTTGATTCAGTTAAACATGATATTTTATTTTATAAGCTACCGTTTTATGGCATTCGAGGAGTTGCCTTAAATCTGATCCGTACTTATCTTTCCGGTCGCGTTCAGTATACATGTTTGAATGGTCATCAATCACAACCTGGTCAATTAATATACGGTGTCCCACAAGGGTCTATTTTGGGTCCAGTATTTTTCATTCTTTATATCAACGATATAATAGCCATCCCTCGAACTCCCACAATAATTTTATATGCAGATGATACCAGTGTATTTTTTTCTGGCATGCATCTTAGTAATATTCAGGCTGAGGCAAATGCATGGTTACAAGAATTGTCTTTATGGTTGAATATAAATAAACTAGAGTTAAATGTTAATAAAACAAAGCTTATTGTATTTAAGGCACGTAACAAGCCTGATAACAATGAAATTAATCTTACATTCAAAAATAGCGTAATTAAGCGTGTTTCTTCCTACAAATTTTTAGGCATAATCTTTGAAGAACACTTGAGTTGGACCCTGCATATTAATAAGATTCATGCCAGCATATCAAGGTCATTATGTGTATTATATAAACTTCGAGACCTTGTTCCGAAATGGCTGAAGTGGCAGTTATATTATACCCTAATTCAATCACATCTTCATTATTGTTTACTTGTTTGGGGATCTACAACGAAAACTAACCTCACGAGGCTGATAACATTACAGAAAAAAGCAATACGATATGTCGAAAACCTTGCATACAATGATCATACAGGTTTGTACTTCTCTAAGCATTCTATTCTAAAAGTCAATGAATTATTTGAGTTCAAACTGCTTTCTTATGTGTTTAACGATTTCAAACATAATCCCACTAAATATGTTCAATTAAACTCTAGTAGTGACGCGCCTTATCAATTAAGGCACGTCAGTTACAGAGTACCATTCGTAAGGACTAACTATGGAACCGAAATGCTTTCATATTTAATTCCCAGTCTTCTAAATAAACATACACAGGCCATAGAAATTATTCACAAATCTGTTTCCCAAAAGTCATTCAATAGAAATGCTAAAGCTTACCTCCTTTCTCGCCCGAATGATTAAAATTCTTGATGTCCCTGTTTTTCCGTCAACTCTTTCAATTCTCGTGTTTTTCTTGTTGTGATGTGCCTTGTAAATATTTACTTTAATTATGTCATTGCAAAAGTATGCACCTTCCTCCTACTTTTACCTTAGTAAAAGTAGGAGGAAGTGCTGTTTGTAAGCGGTGTTCTATCTCCGCGTCGCTACCTCGGCATGTCCATAGTGTAATGTCATCGGCATAGAAGCTGAAGTGTAGGTTGGGTATCGACTTGAGTAATTTAGGTAATCCCATCATGGCTATGTTAAAGAGAGTCGGGGAGAGGACCGCTCCCTGTGGGGTGCCTCATGCTCCGATGTTGATGTCGTTTAAGGAATGCGGGCCGAATGAGAGATGGGCCGTGCGATTACTGAGGAAATTAGGTAGAAAGTCGAAACTGTCAAACTCTAATGTCTACATTGAAAAACACTGCGCTATTTACTTGCGCTGCTTACTTGTTTCAAAGGGAAAAACCAGTGTAGTGTATTGGCGATGGACGTGATTGCGAAGTGCTGTTCTCGGGCGTTCAGTGACTCTTTTGCATGCGTTACACAATGAATCATTAATTGTGTTGATAGAATTCAGTGCGGCGTCGATTATTCCGAGCGGCCTCGGCTAGCGGCAACCCGGCATTGATCGGCGTACTCGGCGGCTTTAAAGTGAGCGGCGTCTGATTCGGGAAGTCTCCACTTTTGAGCTGTTGTCACAAGGAAAATTCTTTGAAGTGCTTCTGTTCGTAGTAATGTTTTGTATTAGATGTCGGATTCGGTGTGTTACGGGTGTGAGCTAGTGCGGTGAGATGAGGATTGTGGAAAGCTGTGTATTTGGGCCGTGAGCAGAGATTCCGCTGCGCAGGTCATCGAATGCAACAAATGGTGTCGTATATTAGCGCACTTGCCGCTGCAGTTGACATTGTTATTGTGAGAAGCCGACGACGAGGTTCCATGGCTCCTGAATAGGGCGCACAAAGAGGTTGACGAAGCTCGCTGTTCATTCTCCACACAGTAGCTCGTCATCGTCCTCTCGCGGTAACAATATAAACGAGTAAAAATTCGGGCTTCTTACACACCAATGAGATGTAAGCGCAGCGTGAGTGAACGTTGTGGCTGGCATTTAATTGTTGACATCCGCTCTCGTGTTTTTAATCTTTGTAAATATCATCTTTGTAACTAAAGTTGTCCATTTGCTCGATCGTAATCTACTATCGTTGTTTTTCACTGCTGCCACAACTCACAAGGGTGTAGAAACTGGTGCTGTAGGTTATGGAATGGTATATATAACATTTGCTACGCGTATCATGTCAGTGGCCCACAGCGGTTGTACGGTCGGTGATTTTTACAGAAAAGAGAACAGTGCAGCAGGTCTCGGAGGAAGGAAAGGCTTCAGGTGAACCACTGAAGCAGATGACTTGACCGGCCGGCCTGCACGGCCGGCCTAGCTGCGAAAACCAGATACAGGAGGGACTGGAAAAAAACCCAAAAAACTAAGGCACTCTGTTTTGTAGAACATAAAAGAAAAAGCAATCTTTTTGCAAAATAAAACACCGTTATCATTATACTGCAATATCAACCAACATTTACTTTAATTTTGAGTTCACTGCGATTTTTACTTTCGACGCACTACATTACGATGCGGACGAGGAGCGAGAACAGGTGCCGCAGCCTTGGCTGCGTTGACTGCTATGTATGAAACGTAGTATACTTAGCTTAGGCTTGAAGAGGGAACGGAAGAAACTAAAGAAGCGGAGGCGCAGTAACAAGTTAGCAGGAAGAGGGAAAATAGGGGAATTAAAGATATCAATGCAGAACAGATATTCGGCTTTAACTGAAGGAGATGATCTAAATGTTCTAAGAATGAATGATAATGTCACATATTATTGCGAAGTGCGCAGAAGTAGGCGGTCGGATGGTTCGACATGATACCTGGAAGCTATCTCAGGAGACGAAAGATCTAAGAAACGCCACGGCATTAGAACTGGCAGAGCTGACAAATAAGCACAAGGTAGCTGAAATGAGGAAGTTTATTATGGAGAGAATTGAGCATGCTCTAAACAATGGAGGTAGCCTAAAAGTTGCAGAGAAGACTAGGCATAGTCTAATCTAATTCAACTAATCTTATTTCGACTCTGAAATAGTCTGTGGTGTAAAATAAGTATGGACTTGACTGTCCAGTCTTATCGTAGACAGCATACAAGATTAGACTTGTTTGGTAGCCAGAACCAACACTAGGATGGGGACACTGTGTACCTAGGCTGGGGAATCTTCGTGCATGAACAGGGAATGCAGCACGCCGCCAGCGCGTGCATTCGTATTCGTTGTTCATACTGCCATCACCTTTTACCCTGTCCACCAGCGAGTAAGTGGGCAAAAGGAGCGAAGGTGAAAAATTAGACCTGATAAATTTGATTCGAGAGTGCAGAGAGCTATATTTTCATCATTCAATTTGATCTTCACCAAAAAGGAACGATCAGAGGTGTGGGCCAAAATTGTCAAAATTTTAAATTCACGGCATATCTGTAACACAAGAAAAAGATTGAAGAAAGTAATGGCAAAACTTGAAACACCAACTCAAGTTGACGCTGCAGCAAGCACGGCAACAGGAGCGTGAAACTGGTGAATATTGTTTCTATGAACCGCTTAATTGGCACTGTGGGTACTTGAAGTGCCAGATGTGTGTAGACGACGCAGCACAGAGTTAGTACAGACAAGCGATGCAGCAAAAGGTGCAGTCAGAGCAGCAAAAAAACCATCGCACGTTTACTGTTGTGTATATAGAAAATTCAGCGACAGCTGGATTGCGCAACGCTGATGGAAGTTGTAGCGTTCAGTTACTCAGGAAAGGAGTGTCAGAATTTTGCTATGTTTCTGTCGCTACTTCACCAGCGTGCAAAGATGCCACATGCCATCCTACAGTTTCCCGCATTAGGCAGCATGGCATGTCATCCACTCGTCATTTTTATCTATGAGATACATGAGCGTAAACTTTCTGATGCCGTCAGGGAGTGTGTTTGTGGGCAGTGTTTAGATCACGGGCTCTGAGTTGAACAAAGAAAGTTCAACTCGGCCGATGTTTTCGGAGTCTGGCCTAGCGTGTGAAGGGCATTTTAAATCATTTGGCGGCATCTTACAAGTGTGTGCTCATACTTTTTATGGCCCGGTAATTGTTCCGAGGACAAAGTGCGCCAAACATAATGTGTAAATTCTGCATTGTCCACATACTAGGAGGTGACAATGTTCTCGGCGTGTGTGCTTTCCAATTGAATTATCGAATGCAGGCTTTAGAAAGCAGACACCACATGTTTTCATGGTTTCTAGCCTGCTTCACTGGTCAGAGGGAACTTCCGCAAGTTTTCATTGAAATCCTTTTTTTTTCTGTTCATAAAACACATAAGTAACGTGCACTCTCCTTTTGTATACATAATGTACTCAGCTCAATTACTACATCAATTAACGTAGTTACTGGTGTAAGTTGCGCACCTTTTTTTTTAAATTAAGGCAAGAAAAAATAGGTGCAGAAATTGCACGGATATTCTACGAACACATCCTGTAAAAGTATAGAAAGGTCACAACGCACTATATATACTGTATACTGCCGCCTAAACATCCACTCCCCCAACTTGCCTTCCTTGCTGTCCAAAAAAAAAATTGACTCGAAGTATAAGACTTGTACCCCCTCCCACCCCATGTTGTGCAGTTCTCTGCAGAATGGCTTGGCAGTGCATGCACAGGTGCAAGCAGTAAATGTGCAAACGATGTAGTTGCGAAGCCAGCAAGAGGCAAATGGAGTCACAAGGTGATCGAATAGTGCCTTCCCATGCTGCCCATCCGACTGGCAGGAAACCAAGCAGCAAAAATTGGGTAGTTTCACATTACGATGTGCACCAGAGGTAGCTGCAATGCACTTTCTCAACTTTTCAGCTAGGAAAGCGATCGGTAGCATGAGTGAGCCTGATAAACGGCGCGCAGCTCGTCCCCTCGGCTCTGCACCTGCAGACAACGATGCAGCTGCACTGATGCTTTCAAGCCCCTGTTGGGCACACCCACGTGCTTGCTGGTAATGGTCTGGCACAGCAGGGTGAGTAAAATATGCTAGTAAAACTTTTTATAAATGGTAATAATTTAGCGGTGCACGAATAATGTGAGTATATACTGTATTTTCGTTTCTCCTGCATCCTTGTTATTTCTCCCTCTGCGTGATGCTTTAAGCTCCTGTACCGAGCTTTTCAATGCAACGGCACCCAAAATCAGAAGAGTGCGACGAGTGGGCTTTGTAGTGGTTTAATATAAGCATGTGACCAGCATGTTTGAATGCAAACTTGCTTTGTACACAGTACCCATGCAACATGAAAACAGGAAGATTGTCTATCAGTAAAAAATGTTCTATTTCATGGAAGCAAAACAGTGCCCAATCAAGACATACAGAATGAGACTTGTAAACAGCAGGCACAGCGATACTCTGTTCTGCAGCTGATACTACACAATGGGGACCAGTGAAGAGCACATACTACATAGCAAAAACATGTTTGGAAAAGGTGAAAGGTGCCGCTTGGATAAAGTGAAATTATTTTGCAAGCAGCGGCACAAGTATGCAGGCAGAACTGCTTACAGGCCGTCATAACACAAAAAATGTGCAAGTGCTTTATTGTTGTCAGTACGGATGAAGGATCTTGCACATCAATGTAAACAACTGCAAAGCAAGGGTCATCCTGATACAGCAACAGTATCTCAGCTGCCTATGTGAACAGTGTATAAACTGGTCTTCATATTTTGCTAGTGCATCTATTGCAAGCAGTACAGCCACGAAAGCACCCTTACTGGGATGTGCCATCTCAAAGTTGCATGGCTCTGTGATTAGTTTTGTAATGCATAATTTGACTACATGACATTTGCTGTCGAGAAAAAAATCACATGAACTTCATAAATATCTGAACATAGGTGCTGGCCGCTACGAAAATGAGCTGGATGCTGTGCTGAAAGCTGTCCACAAAGGGCTTAGCGAGGACAACCCCATGGGTGCTTGAAGGCATCCCCGCCGGCATCAATTTAACAGTGTAAGTAAAGGTTTTATCTATGCACTATGTCATCGTACAACTTAAAGGGATACTGAGCACAACTGTGTGCAACATTTCTTACTAAAAATTGGTTTTGCATCTTTTTGAAGCTGTATGTGGGTTGTTTTGTGTAAAAATTGCAGTAATCGCCAAGAAAAATCAAATTAAAAATTCATCGCTCTCTTTAACAATGAAAGCAAACTTGTGACGTCAGTACAAAAAAACATGAGTTCGTAATGACTGCTTCTATGTGAATGACAGTGCAGCTCAAGCTTGGGAACCTCTGTCTACAAACTCTCGACATGCCGCAGCAGTATGCTTACAAGAAGGACCAGTGGTGGCAGCACCTGGTGATACTGTTTTTACTGCTTTATCAGATGCAAAAAAAGCTCAGTTTTCAGCGTTAGTGCCATGTTTGTCATCGTCCAGCAGTTGAAGGATTACTGAAGATGAACATCAATTTTCTTCAGTGTCCCTTGACAAAAGCGCAGCGCGAGACACAATGATGGGCATAAAGCCAAAGCAAGTAGCACATGGCTGTACTTTGCTGCCACAGCCTTTCATTGTGCTCATGCAACATGCAGCATCAGATGGCACTTGAGCCGGTCTGCAATGCCTTTGAGGGCATTTTGAAATGCTCATTTCAAATGTTTTATGGGAATTAAAAGTGTCTACACGCAGAAACGGGTAGAAATAGCATGAAACGTGAATGTGATCACACGAGCAGTCAAGTCTCAATCAAAGCACTGCTGTGGGTGCAACTGCAGAGGTATCTTGCACGACACAGCCTGCTGTTAACTCGGTACAAGTGACTCATCAGTGCCGCATGCCTTTGCAGAGTGATGCTACACAAGCTTTAGAGCCAACACAAGAGTCGCTCACCAGGCCTCAGAGGTGAACCTCCCAGTGAGCAGCTCCACTGATGTGTACTTGGAGCATCGTAGCGAGGCCGACCTTGCCGAAGTGTTGTTCACGTTGAAGGACATTGACGTGGTGACATACGAGAACAGTGCAGCTGCTGCCTGAACATTCACCCGTGGGGCAGCTGGAGTCGCCAAAAAGCAAGGAGCAGCTGTCACAGTCCACACATGACAACAGGGAGCGGCCAGCCTCTTCGCACCAGTCACGGTCATGAAAGCACGCACTATAAATGCAGTAAGTCTTCTAGTTGAATCGTCAAAACATTGAACTCAAGGCATCCACCCTGAAAAAGAGACCAAGGGGTGCTGAGGCCGATCTGGCTACAGCAACTTGAGTAGCAGAAGCAACAGCCAAGGTGACGCAAGCTGCTGCTGATACACTTGGCAAATATGCTGCCTTAGCACATCAACTTGGTTATGTAGCTGCTGGTACCAAGAATTTGCTGTACGCACATAAAGAGGTGGAGTGCTCAGACGAAAAGGTGCTGGACCTTGAGGGGAGGTGCCGGCCTTTGGAGCTCAAAAAGCTAGAGCACGACACCAACAGCAAAAAAAGAGGGAATGTGTGAATATGTGTAAATATAGTGTAAATAGTTGTGTAAAGTATCAATAGCAGTGTAGCATAGTAGTGCAGTGAAGTGGTGTTGTTCTACACACTGGTATACAGTGTGCCATAGTGTATCATGCCACCTTGCACATTGATGTGTGAATATTTCTTTGTATTCTGCCATATCTTTTACCCCATATCTTTTAGACCTCCACTATGGCACCTCTTCCCTCTTTCACTCCCTTCTTTACTTCTTCCCTTCCGGTGCAGTTAGGGTGTGCACCGAGAAATGTGTGACAGTTACTGCGTGATTTCCTTTCCTCAAAACTAATTCTGCTGCTGTCCTCTGAGGCGCTCCCAAGGACACCTCTTATTTTTCAAGTCTCCACACATACAACAAAGTGCCTGAGGGCTATTCCTCAGAGGGGATTCTTGCCAATTAAGTCGTTAAAGGTAAATACCAATGGTCGCAACTGTATCCTCTCACACTCCATGTTGAAGAAACTTCTTGCAAACAAGCCACAGTTGCAGTGGCTATTCGTAGCTGGATATGAAAGGCACATATGAAATCAAGAGTTCTACTCAGAAGCTGAATGAATTTTTTACCAACAATGACTGAGAATAATGAGCATGAAATGGTAGGCTGCATATCATGTGCTAGTTATCGTGTTGTTTGCACAACACTGCAGTCACTGTTTGCAACTTGTTTCCAGCTACCAAGCAGATGTGGCAAAATGCTGGAAGCTGACATGGTGCACAGAAAACACCATGCTGAATGACGTGGTTCTGAATGCAGTACCACCTACACAGCAACACAAAGTAATCAGTCACACACAAGGAATAAAAACATTAAAGCTGTAATTTAATTAACACTCACTGTTTGACAGAAGGCACACAGCCACGTGGTGCATCAATGTGGATAGAGGAAAACAATGTACACAAACGAGTACAGGATGGGGACACACACACGGCATATTGATAGAACTGCTAAAATTTTAAGAGGCATCAATCGGTGACTTATGTACTGCAGTTTCTGCTCTAGGGGGCTCAGTAGCGAAGCATTCACTATAATTTGATACTGCAAAATGCCAGCAGTGCCACCTTTGCTTTGCATTCTCAGAGTCATTGACCTTCATAGCAGCCTCACTCAGTTTAAGCTTCCCTCATCTGTACAGTCATAAGTGCCTACAGGACAGCCTCCTATTTTGTCGCACGCAGTAGTAGGTGCTAGTGCACTGCACAGGCTCAGGCCGGCCCAAAAGCCCAGGCCCGGCCGGGCTGGGACATGATTTGTTTTGCCGGGTCTGGGCCTGAAGTTGCGGGCCTGGGCCGGGCTTAAAGCTGCGGACCGAGTCGCGCTTTGGTTCATACAGAAACGGCTCGTGTCCGACTATTCATTCACTATTGCAGAGTGAAGTACACACCTGCGGCATTGGAGCAGCGATACGGATGAGCTATGGGTTATAGTACGCGCTGAGAAAAACCTAAGCTTTATTCATTGACTTAATTATTTGCTTATTTCCATGCCGTGGTGGCCTAGTGGTCAAGGCGCGTGATTACTGAGCCAGGGAACCACGGTTTGCTCCTAGCCTCGGCGGCCGCATTTCTGTTGAGACGGCAAGCATGGCAGACATGTATACTTTGTAGTATCATTGCTCGTTGAAAAATTCCATGTGGTCGAAATGGTCCGGAGCCCTCTGCTTCGGTTTCTCTCACAGCCTGACTGCCCTTGGGCCCTTAAGCCCCAAAAACATAGCTTTTATTTTATAGATATATTTTTCTCATGTGAGAAAATTCACAAACCAAAGTGCGTTTGCTTTTCTTTTTGATCTGCTGACTCGAACGTCTCCTAAATGAAATAGCGACAAAGGCTCGCGAGAGTTTGTAAATCTCATCTCATAACCACATCTATCTCTCCTCGCTTCTTCAGCCTGGTTGTCATGACAAGTGTTTTGCACTGTAAGTTATCACGTGGCTCGCGCGTTATCTTCTGCTCCACCAGTAAGAGCAAAATTCAGCCGGTCTAATTGGCCATTGATCGTTCGTCATCTTAAAACATACCTGTGCACTATCAGAAATGTAATCGGGAAGAACATATTAGTATAGGACGCTTAATTATAGTCATCAAACACATACCGGGAAATACTCAAGCTTTTTTCTTTTTGTTTCTGCTGAAAGGCGACCAGTTCAGCTATGAGTTTAACCTGTGAGATCGTGTTCACTAAAAAAATCTCATCCCATTGCTTGCTAGGCAGCTTTAATGTTTATACCTTGCGGGCGGCAAAATGTAACTGATTAAAATCATGGGGGAATGCAAAGTAGTCTATTACGCGCGTATGCAGCCCTTTTTATTTGGCTCTCGGAACTTCCGAGTTTAAATTTGCCCACCTACACGAGATCACTGTCCAAAAGACGGGCCTGGCGAGCACTACTCTTAATGACTTCCTTCTAGGTTAAAAAGAACCAACTTTATACAAGCCAAACTGCAGTTTCAGAACCTTTGTCGGCCAGTTCCTTATCGGTGTAGTAGCAGTCTACTTGCTCAGAGTGAGCAGTATACCTCACGCGTTACTGTGAAATGGGCCAGGCTGGGTTTCACTCCGGGATTCACGGGCCGGGCCGGGCTCAGGCTTCAGGTCTCGGGCTTGGGCCGGGTTCAGGCCTGAGATTGAGGCCCGTGCAGTGCTCTAGTAGGTGCCCTTGCCACAACATTGTGCTTGAAGTATAGATACAAGTGTTAAGCAATGTTGCTGAATGGGTAAAAAAAATTGAAGGCAGTTTGCATATGTACTGCAAGCACATCACTGAAGTGATCCAAGCCAAAAAGCGTTATGTACCAGTAATTAGCACAACATTGTACTGCGCATGTGAATGGCACACAAGCCATTCTTTAACAAGGCAATGCGTAGCGTGCTCTGAACAAAAGCTTTCAGTGTTGTCATTCATAGAAGCACTGCTGTTCAAATCTTGTTACCTTTCTTTTTTCTTAACATCACTACATTCGCAAGGATTGATACAGGAAGAGATGAAAAAGTAAACATCATATGTGTTGAAGAAACTGAGCTATGTTCAAGTACACTTTCAAGCTACAATGTCTTAATGAGACAAAAAAACTTTAGACCAGCACAGCAAAGTGTGCATGGCCAAATTGTGTGCAAGATGAAACTCCTGATTGTTAACTTTCATATTTTACCTCTCAAGTACTGTGCAGTATCGGTGATTCTTAGCCAAATTGATGTATCAGACATGACCAGTATGCTTTATTACTGGCCTAATCTTTGCTGCGGTCACTACCTGCCCTAGATAGACATATTCTCTTACTACTTCCAGCACCTCGCTACGAATTGCAAACTGTTGTTCCCTTGCTAGACTGTTGAACATTACTTTGGTTTTCTGCATGTTAATTTTTAACCCCACCGTTATGCTCTGTCTGTCTAACTCATTGATCATGCTTTGCTTTTCATGTCCTGAGTGACTTAGCAAAGCAATGTCATCGGCGGATTGCAAATTACTTAGGTATTCTCTATTAACTCTTATCCCCAACTGTTCCCATTTCAGGCTTTAGAATACCTCCTGTAAACAGGCAGTGAATAGATTGGTGAGATAGTGTCTCCCTGCCTGACACCTTTCCATATTGGAATTTTAGTGCTGACATTGTGGAGCGCTATGGTAGCTATGCAATTGTTATAAATATTTTCCTATATTTTCACATAACACTCCTCTACACCTTGATTCTCCAATGCCTACATGACAGCTGAGGTTTCCACTGAGTCAAACGCTTTCTCGTAATCAATGAAGGATATATATAGGGGTTGAGGTCGAGAGGGAAACAGCTAAAAGAATAAAAATAGGGTGGAGCACATATGGCAGGTTCTGTCAGATCATGAATGGCAATTTGCCAATATTCCTCAAGAGAAAAGTCTACAACAGCTGTCTCTTACTGGCACTCACCTATGGAGCAGAAATGTGGAGGCTAACAAAGAAGGCTCAGCTTAAGTTTAGGACAATGCAGTGAGTTATGGAAAGACAAATGATAAGTGTAATGTTAAGAGATCGGATGCAGGCGAAGTGGGTGAGGGAATAAATGCAGGTTAATGACATCCTAGTGAAAATCAAGAGGAAAAAATGGGCTTGGGCAGGACGTGTAATGCAAAGGCAAGATAACCGGTGGTCCTTAATGGTAACGGAGTGGATTCCAAGAGAAGGCAAACGTAGCAGGGGGCGGTAGAAAGTTAGGTGGGCGGATGAGATTAAGAAGTTTGTGGGGATACGGTGGCCGCAACTTGCGAAGGACAGGGTTAATTGGAGAGACATGGGAGAGGCCTTTGCCCTGCAGTGGGAGTAGTGAGGTTGATGATGATGATGATCTTTGCTGTATATTAACCAGCAGCATAAAGACAACACTGCACAGCTTTCAGCAGAGAAGGTATGAACATGAAATAGCAAGCAGAATAATATATCTGTGACAACCAGCCAGTCCCCTCAAGGATGATGCGACTGCAGCTATTTCGATTAATATCAATCCAACCAATTTTCAAACCGCTTTCAATAGTCCTTGGTCAATCAGCCCATTCTTCAACAACTGTAGTTCGTTTGAAAGTGTGCAACACTTCAGCTTATGCAGACGATTCTGTATTACAAGCATGATATGGAGACTCTTGTACAAGTATTGCTTACAATGAACTGCCTGCTCTGCGTAGCAGCATCACACCTTTGAAATTTTGTTTACTTGTAGGACAGTGCTCAAAATGACAATGTGAAACATTTTGGCATGCCTCTTGATAAGTATTCGCTTTATCTCTGCCCATCTGTAGGACATTGTACTGGTTGATTAACTGTAAATTATATTACTCATGATCCTTTCTTGCACATGTTATGCAATGACTGCAGTATTTTATTAGCTTTAAATTTTGTTTTCACATTTTCTGCACTCTTCTTTTTGTAACTGACTCTCAAAACACTGCTCCCCAAAGCAGAGTAGTCTGCCAGCAGTGTTTCCATGCTGACTAAATTCTGTGCCTCTCATGAAAAAGCTTCTCACTCTATCCGTACCTATGCATGCAGTCAACATCAAGACAAAGTCCACTAGAAAATCAGGCAACATTACAACATGCACACTGAAACAAGCTGTCCAGAACTCTATGCACACATTTCAGCAAGAAAACAAGGAGGCCGTGTGAAAACTTTCTATGTCCTCGTCTCAGCAATCCAAGGGACAAAGGCATCGAACTCTTAGAACACAAATTATGAAAAACACTGTGTAATGTTCCACAACTTTCCCATTAGGACATGAGAGTGCAAAATTGCCACACAGACGAGTAAGGGAACAGGGCGAGCGCTGTACTTTCAACAGGATTTATTCAAAGAAGAACGTTTATATAGCCTCTGCCCTTATCCATGTCCTTAATCGCAGTTAACAAACATTCAGAGATATGCATCAAGAAACAGCATTTCGCTCTGGCGAAGAACTACTGACGTGTCGCTGATGCAATTATCACTTTCCTTTTTTATATAGAAGGCTTCCACGAGCTCATGTTCTGTCCTATCACGGCTTTTCAATAGCACTTTACAATCCGATAGTCGAAGCTTGCAGGCTATATACGCTTCTCTTTCGAACCCGCCGCGGTGGCTCAGCGGCTATGGTGCTCGGCTGCTGACCCAAAAGACGCGGGTTCGATCCCGGCCGCGGCGGCTAGAATTTCTTTGGAGGAGAAATTCTAGAGGCCCGTGTACTGTGCGATGTCAGTGCACGTTAAAGAACCCCAGGTGGTCGAAATTTCCGGAGCCCTTCACTACGGCGTCTCTCATAGCCTTAGTCGCTTTGGGACGTTAAACCCCATAAACCAACCAAGCTTCTCTTTCGAGCAGGCTTGGCAGTGGTCTGGAAGATGGTCTTTATTGTTTAATGGATTCTTGTGTTCAAGCAGGCGCTCATTAACTCTTTCGTTACCACGCCACTGTGCTTCGATCACCGGTGATCGAAAAATTCGAAGCTCTACGGCAGCGCGACCGCGGCCGCTACGGACTTGCTGAGTCATTCGGTTTGTTGTTAACACATTAAACTTCAACTTCCTGTTTAGTTTATATTTTTGCCAAAAAGCAGCAATTTTTGAGACGCGCTTGAAGTTGGGTGTGCGGCGTCGGGCGCTCTGAACATGCCGTCATCATCGGGAATGGCGCTCGCTCGAAAAAACCCCGTTCCACTCAATTCCGCTGCGTTTGCACCACATATTTTTGATGTATCGATTAGCACGGACCCTGACGACGATGCTGTATCGTCAGGTATTGTTTCGAAGCCCAAACTGGGCAACGAGAGCCCAGAACGCTCGCCTGTGCATTCAGATTCCTCGTTCCGGTCTGTTTGTGCGAACCGAAGCTCCTCATTGTAGCCGTTACGGTGATGTGGCGCCATCTAAGTTGTTCTCCAGAGACTACAGTTTCGGTTTCTGCGTAGAGAGCAATTTTCCCACGACGCGCGAATTTTTGAAACGCCCTTGAAGCGGAGGGTACGGCGCGGACGCTCCGTGCATGGCGTCGGGCGCGCAGACGGCGCGCGCTCGGAAAAACCTTGCTGCGCGCAATTCTACTGCGTTGACTGCAATTATTATCTATGCTACGAGTAGTAGAGTCTCTTGTGACGATGTTGCATTGTCGGATTTTGGTTCAGACGCTGTAACTGCGCAAACCGATCCCGGAACGTTGGCCTGATAGTTTCGCTTTCTTTTTCCTGTCCGCTTGTGCGGGCGCATCTGGTTTGTTGTTTGGACGGTTAGTTCCATTTTCGGCCTAGTTCGTAATTTCCCCGCCAGTCGTGCATTTTTGAAGTGCCCTTGGAACATAGGCTTATTGCGACATAATACGCGATGAGGATGGCGTCGCGTCGAGGTCGGGCGCTTCACGCGCTCGGAAGAGTCCCGCTGCACGTGATTCTCCAGCCTCTGCAACTGATTTTCAAGATCCTCCGAGCAGCAGTGACTCCGACGAAGATGTTGTAACGTCGGATTTCGATTCTGCAGCTACATCGCAGCTATACTTATCGCATACTATATATCGCAATATCACACCTATACTTGTTGTGTTTTATATTTTTTTGAATTTTTGACGTAAATTAAATAAGTTTTGATTTGTATTTCTTAAGCCACGCTTACCAAGCTTTCATTTGGCGCATAACATTACACTTCCAATTTTTTTTTGTTGGACTGTAAAAATCATATAAAGGGCACTCTCAAACGAGCCTTTTCAAGAGGCATGAAGAAAAAAAATTCTAGCTCGAAAACTATTCAAGTTATAATTTTCAAACTTTAATGCCATGTTTTAGAAAGAATTTGAATTGTTTTGTAGATTCTAGAATTTTTTTAGTACAAGTGTTTGGAAAGTTATTGTCATATAAACACAAAACTTTTCTTCTTTTTTACTTTTTGTTGTGTTTACTGATTTTTTTCACAGCATTTCAAGCAGAATATGTGTTCAAATAAATTTCATTATAAAGCGCATTCTATCTGAATTATTGTTATGCATTTTATATAATTTTATCTATCACTTTTTCTAAAAAAAAATTTTGTCTGAGACATGTGAAAAACGCTCGTTTTTGCCGTGGTAAGGAAAGAGTTAAGACACCGTCCGGTCTGTCCAACGTACACCTTGCCGCATGTAAGCGGGAACTCATATACTACTCCTTTCTTGCAGCCAACATGTGGCGTTCGGTGTCTGGTGGTGTACTCTTGCACTTTTTCTCCCAATGCGTGAACACATTCCGGCAAGTTTTCGCGGCAGTAAAAATACCGCATCGATGCCGTACTTATTGGCCACCTTCTTGAGGTTATGAGAGGTGTGGTTAGTACGTAAGGTACAACTTCCAGCCTTGCCAGCTTTTTTTTCTTGAGGTCGATTCTTTTCCTTGCTGCCATTCAGCTTTTTCAGCAAGGACTGCGTCACGGAGAGAACCAGGGAAGCCGGGAAGCGTGCTTTCTGCAGCCTGGACACCTGAGATGCAAAGCTGGCATGCATGGCATGGTGGAAAGACTTTTTTAGTGCGAATGCTAAGCACTGGGAAGTGATAGCCCTCTTAACACTCTTAGAATGGTTCGAAAGAAAATCTTTCTTTGCACATGGACAGTATTGCCAGCAAACGTGTAAAGGGTGAAAGGTTAGGGTGAGATCTAAAAACTGTAATTGGTTATTACTGCTAGGCAGTTTGTGAGTGAAGGTGAGGCCCATATTGTTCCGACCAAACATACCTAAAACATCAGCTACTGCTTCGTCTAAACTAAAATTGCTATCTGCCAAAAGGACCAGGTAATCATCTACATATCTAAAAACGTGGACTATACAACCCGTGTCAAGTGCTTCACTCAAGGAGCGGTCAATTACAGATAAAACATATTACAAAGTACCGGGGCGACACATGAGCCAATACAAATGCCCTTTTTTTGTAGGTACGTTTGGTCATTAAAATCATTAAAAGTGACCTTGAGATAAAACTCACGTAATGACATGAAGGTATCCACATTCAAACTGGTAGCGTTTTGAAAAGCCGTGGCTCCACTTCTATCTATGCAGTTATACACTGCAGAAAAGAGATGTCGATGTGGAACAGAGTAGAAAAGATCTGCATCAATTGAATAACCAGACCTTATGTTCCTATTAGTCTGAGGGAAGGCCATCACGTCATCAGAGTTGTTAGCTGCGAAGGGGTCCTCTACTTCCAGAGTCTTCAGGTGCTTGAGCAAGAATTGTCTGATTTTCCGTTGCCATGTTTCCTTTTCACTTACTATAGTCCGGAAAGGTATTTCCCGCTTGTTTGTTTTCGCGGCGAAAAAAACCGAAAGGCTGTTCTTTTCAGATTTGTTGATGGCCCTGGCTAGTTGATGCAGTTGCAGTTCCTCATGAAAGGACACTGCATCTGTTTTCATTTGCGCCGTTTTCACTTTCATGCACCTGGAATTCTTCTTCACTGCCTCTATTGCCTTTTCAATGTAATAACCGGACGGTATTATAACAAAACTGCCTTCTTTGTCTGCCTGCACGAGCTGCAGATCATTCGCTCTAAAAAATGAAACGACCTTTGCCGTGGGATCAGCTCGATAGCTGGGAGGTTTTGGATCCCTGACAGACCTGTTCAGTCAGTGTCCAGGTCAGTCAGGGATCCAAACCCTCCCAGCTATCGAGCTGATCCCACGGCGAAGGTCGTTTCGTTTTAGAGCGCAGCTCTTAGGCGCCCATTTCTGCATTTCGCGGCATCGCCGTTGTCCTTTGTAACCAGGAGAGGGTAAAAGCACAAGCTCCTCCCCTCCCTAGCAAGAAAGAAAGAAAAAACAGCGCCGCGTGGACGGCTCTCACCAGCGCGCGTTGTAAAACGGGAGAGAAGGAACCCCTGAAGAGTGACTAGCCTTGCGTGTGTGGCTGCCCCTTCTCTCACCGCTCGCCGACGCAGTGCGCGGGTGGATTGCCATCGATTGTTCTAGACTGTCCGAGTCGTTTCTGCGCGGTGTTGACGAGAGGGCGTAGCTTTGCGTGCGCTAAGAGATGCCCTCCACCTCTTCACTCGCGCGACAGCGGCAGCGCCACGACAGAAAGTTTCAGATGCTCCTCGAAGCCACTCCTGACCTTTGACCAATGAACACGCGCTGCCAGTGCGAGAAGAAGGAGAAGGAGACTGCACAGGCGACACTGTGCATATGTGCATGCCTGCCTTTGCTCGAAGAACAGACAGACGTGGAGCGAGCCTATATAAGAAGGGCAATGACCGCCCGAGCCGCCGTTTAAGCTTTAGTGAACAAATTTTGAGAAAAGGAAATGCGCAGTATCTGTCTCCCAAAGCTGTGAAACCAATAGAGCGAGGGCTTGGAAAGCAGAGGGTAAAATTTGTAAATTGGTTTTTGAGGAAAGGAAATGAGCAGTATCTGTCTCACTCATCTCAGTGGACACCTGAATCAGAGGGAAGGCGCATAACTGCCCTCATGGAACTGTGGACACCTCAATCGTGTTTTAAGCTACGTGGCAGTAGTGACAGATGTGTGCTGCATGCTTTGGCATTGACAAAGTTGTGCCAGAAATGCTGCCACCTGCCAGGATGGGTGGCGACTTTAATATAGATATAAAGACAAGCGGGAATTTCTTAACACTTATGTGGGAGAACATCCCGTTCCTCTCTCGCTCGTAACGGCTCCCACAGCTGTGACAACCTCGCGAAATACTTGCGCAGACTTCGTCTTTGAGAACCAGGCATTGGTGCTGTAAGTCGAGCATATATCCATTTCTCCATCCACAAAGGTTCCTTTGTGACAATCAAGAACTGTTAGTGAAGTGTTTCTTGCAGAAGGAATATGTGGGAAAAATAAGTTGTCTGTAATTGTACATTCATGTTTTGCTCAAATTCTTTGCCTCAATCTGTTGAAAAGCTGAAACAGCTGATGAGCTGCACTCAAATTTCACATTAGGAAGTGATGTAATCGTCGGCAATGTTTTTAGAGCGAATGATCTGCAGCTCGTGCAGGCAGACAAAGAAGGCGGTGTTATAGTAATACCATCCGGTTATTACATCAAAAAGGCAATAGAAGCAGTGAAGAAGAATTTCAGGTCCGTGAAAGTGAAAACTGCGCAAATGAAAAAAGATGAAGTGTCATTTTGTGAGGAACTGCAACTGCATCAACTAGCCAGGGCCATCAATAAATCTGACAAGACACTTGGACTCACGTCCTCTAATAAAGCTCAATGTTCTGAGGCCTTGGACACAACCTTCCTCACAAAGGAAAGCGGTGAAAGTGCTCCTGAGATTCTTAAGGGACTCGAGGTTGTATTCCCGTCTATAATCTTTAAGTTTTCAGTGTGCGCCCTCTATCCCTGTGACATAGTGGTTGCTGGACACTTAGAAAACTGATTTCATTGCCGCTCTTTTTCCTTTTTTCCCCTTTGTTCCCCTCCCCAAGTGTAGGGTAGCCTACTGGGCATTGCCTGGTTAACCTCCCTGCCTTTCCGTTCATTTCTGTCTTGCTCTCTCTCACAAGAATAGCCTTTCGCTTTTTTTGCCGCGAAAACACACAAGCGGGAATTGCCTTTCCGGACTATAGTAAGCGAAAAGGGAACTTGGCAATGGCAGATCAGTCAATTTTTGCTCAAGCACCTGAAAACTCTGTAAGTAGAGGACCCCTTTGCAACTATGAACTCTGATGACGTGATAGCCTTCCTTTAGACTAATAGGTACATAAGGTCTGGTTTTTCAATTGATGTAGAAGATCTTTTCTACTTGGTTCCAAATCTCTTTTCTGCAGTGCATAAATGCATAGATAGAAGTGGAGCCATGGCTTTTCATAACGCTAACGGTTTGTATGTGCACACCTCCATGTCATTACTTGAGTTTTATCTCAAGGCCACTTTTATTGACTTTAATCACCAAACGTATCTACAAAAAAAGGGCATTTGTATTGGCTCATGTGTCGCCCCGGTACTTTGTAATATGTTTTATCTGTAATTGACTGCTCCTTGAGTGAAGGACTTGACATGGGTTGTATAGTCCACGTTTTTAGATATGTAGACGATTACCTGGTCCTTTTGGCAGGTAGCAATTTTAGTTTTGACAAAGCAGTAGCTGATGTTTTAGGTGCGTTTGGTCAGAACAACATGGGCCTCACCTAGACTCACAAACTGCCTAGCAGTAATAACCAATTACAGTTTTTAGATCTCACCCTAACCTTTCAGCCTTCACACGTTTGCTGGCAATACTGTCCATGTGCAGAGAAAGATTTGTTGCCTTTTCATTTGAACCATTTTATGACTGTTAAGAGGGTATCGCTTCCCAGTGCTTAGCATCCGCTCTAAGGAAATGCCATGCATGCCAGCTTTGCACCTCATGTTCTGTTCTGTTCGCTCGTTCTGTTCCCTTACTCGTCCATGTTGCCATTTTGCACTCTCATGTCTTTCATGAATACGCACCAACAAGCCCAGATGCAAGTACTTCTTCTCATTAAGTCCCCACACACCAGCACATACTAGTTATAAAGAGCGACCTCCCTTAAACTGTGTCATTCAAAGGCACAAATGTTGAATACACAGGTGTGCAAGTCCACAAATGATTATCACGTATGTGCGACATCTTCTGGAGCATGTTGAGAAATACACAGCAGTGGCACTCGATGAGGCTATCAATTTCAATCAATCATGATAAGCCGCCGCGGTGATACAGTGGTTATGGTGCTTGGCTGCTGACCCGAAAGACGCGGGTACGATCCCGGCCGCAGCGGTTGAATTTCTTTGGAGGAGAAATTCTAGAGGCTCGTGTACTGTGCGATGTCAGTGCATGTTAAAAAACCCCAGGTGGTCGAAATTTCCGGAGCCCTTCTCTACAGCATCTCTCATAGCCTGAGTCGCTTTGGGATGTTAAACCCCATAAACCAAACCAGTCATGATAATGTTTGTCTTCCTTCTTGAATACCTGTGTTGCACAAACAGCCCTGACAACCAAGCATTCATGGTACTTCCTGGAGATCAAGCATCATAGCTCTTGAAAAAAGGCTCATTGTTACTGATCAGCGTACATTGTTTTCTGCACTGCCATGCACCATACCACCAAATGCTAATTGTTTTGTAAGACTATAAAGACTGGAGGGAGAGGACACAGAATTTCACGGTGTGGCAAGCTTCAGTGCTTCCCCACTGCCTTTACAAGGATGCTGCTTGCATCAGCAAAACCAAGAAAAAACTGTAAGTAGTTGCATTGTCGCTCGCACGATCACAATAACAGAGTACAATAAAATGCTACACCGGCATCTCCTAAAACCTTGCAAACAGCGTCTACATCTCTCTTGCAGCGTTTTGCTGACAGCCAGTTCCCAATTAGCTGCTTGGCCCTCTGTATGTCATTTGCAGCATTCATCTCGTTGCAATGTACGAAAATCGCGGTGCTAAACGCAATCTGAACACATACATAAAAAAAATTTGCGAGCGCCAGTGTAGCCACCCAGGCTGAGAACTAAAATCCGCTTTCATAGCTTGCGCTATGGAAACAGTTGAAAGCAACAACATGAACATGCCACTGAAAGCAGCGACAAACACCAATATATCACAAACATCAACACCATAGGCTGCAAAAATATCGCCACTTTGCCAGCACACAAACGCGACACACATATGCATGCACACACACGTGCATGCATTGAACATCACAGCACACACATTTACAGTATTCTGTCAAACTCTTGGGCAGCCACCAGAGAGGCAGCATCCTCAGTGGGGCACATTTCTCTCTCATTTTCTTCTCTTCAGTGAGCATTCACGCATGACATTCTCAGCTGCATTCCTGCGGTGCAGGGGGGCTGAAATGCTTTCTTTGCTTGCAGCAAGCTGCGTTCTTCGACTGAAACGCTGCTGATCCAGGTCATGAGAGAGAAATAAACTTGAAGAATAAGGATGGGGTGGAGCTTATCTGGCAGGTTTTCTCAGATAGTGCGTGGTAGTTTACCAGTATCTCTCAAGAGAAAAGTATACAACAGCTGTATCTTACCGGTGCCTAGCCGCCGCGGTGGTTCAGCGGTTATGGTGCTCGGCTGCTGACCCAAAAGACGCGGGTTCGATCCCGGCCGCGGCGGCTAGAATTTCTTTGGAGGAGAAATTCTAGAGGCCCGTGTACTGTGCGATGTCAGTGCACGTTAAAGAACCCCAGGTGGTCGAAATTTCCGGAGCCCTCCACTACGGCGTCTCTCATAGCCTTAGTCGCTTTGGGACGTTAAACCCCATAAACCAAACCAAACCAAACCTTACCGGTGCCTACCTATGGTTCAGAAACGAGGAGGGTAGTGAAGAGGGTTCAGCTTAAGTTCAGGACAATGCAGCGAGCTGTGGAAAGAAAAATGGTAGGTGTAACGTTAAGAAATCGGAAGAGGGCAGAGTGGGTGAGAGAACAAATGCAGGATAATGACATCCTAGTTGAAACCAAGAGGAATAAATGGGCTTGGGCAGGGCATGTAATCCAAAGGCAAGACAACCGCTGGTCCTTAACAGGGTTCACCAGTGGCAGTGTCCATAGGAAATACATGGGAACTTTCAGAAGCTATACCGTGTCTAAACATGGCTCGATTTTCATGAGGTTTGTGGCAGCATTTTATTGTTTTGTGAATAGAGGAAATGTTGTAGGCAGATTTTATTGTTTCAGTTTCATTTTTTTACCAATTAGATGCAAAGTTCCAGAAAAATGGTGCTTTTAGATATGTCGAACTTTCATGTCATCTCAGGAAAAAACTAAGCCAAATATCAAAATTTCGTCCGCAACATTTCCTCCCTTTTTCTTTCTTGATTGTTAAGCCGCAATTTTTATCCATATCGAACCTAGTGTTTGCGTTTTACAGGCTCTGAAAGTTGTGTATGTATTTTCTGCGGAGATTTGAATTTCACGCTAAAATTTTACTAGTGCGACGTGGCTCCTCCTGGCGACAAAATATTTTGTCGCTACTGCACTCTACCACCAACTTCTTGCTTGTCTGTGTTTGTGCGCACACTTTTTCCTTAGAACCTGGACGAACCTCTTTTCTTTCCTTTTTTTCTTGCTTTGTCTGTATTTCGAAAGGATTTCTGCTTTTCTTTTTTTCTCGAGCTTGTGGTGCGAAACGGAAGCGGGATGCAAGGCCACACCCAAAAGCACCTCACCCCCCCCCCCCCCCCCACAGCACACACAGGCATTGTTCGCACCAAAACGCACGTGAGTCGAGTTATCCGGTCAAAAACCGGTTACTGGGTGCATGGAAACGCGCTGAGTCTTGTTCGGAGTCAAGGGGTCGGGACCAGTAAACTCCGCCACAAGGGGTAGGTTGACTCAACTCCACCCTGCCCCGATATGCTTGTAAACGCTGTCGAGCCGAAAAAACAGAAGGGAAAGGATAAATGCAAACTTGTTTTTCACTTGCGCCGTCGCACCTCCGAAGCAGCGGTGGTGTGCCTCAATCTTGGATGCTACCACTGATCGCTCACAATGCGGTGCTCGACGCTTGGTGTCGCTGCTGATGAACTGGTCTCGACTAGCTAAAATCGAGTTCATGTAAACACGCGTTGGTCGAGTTGGGTTGACTTCGCTCAGCCCGACGCCCGACTCAACCTGACGTTATTGGTTCATGTACACAGAGCTAAGCAAGGACTCACTTATGCAATGCCAAAGTTTGTGTTCAGTCACCATGCATAGCTACAGGACGCTCTCGGTGCTTTTGCAAACCACACTTCTCGTCCTTTTTAAGTTTCATCCAACTTTGATTTGCTTGGTGCTTGGTTGGTGCTGAGAAGCGGAAGATGGGTGTTCAGTGCTGGGAAGGCTCGTACGAGACTAGGCAAAGGCTGTCACTACAATCGAGGACATGCTTCTGTAGCTATGTAAGGAAGGCTACATGGGAAAGGGTAGAAAACCAGTCATGAGGCCTTGTGCTAGGAGCTCCTTTCTTTCCTTTTATTTGGAGACTGACTACATAGGTGTTCAACACAATGGAACCTTTTCCAGGTAATGTCCTGCGAATGCAACAAGCCTCTCTTCCGCCAATTTAACCGACCACACCTGTCTGCTCAGGTGAAACCAGTAACCGCACCCTACCATTGTAAAAGAATTTTCGCAGAAAAAACGGAGGGGAGCTTAGGCAACCCAAATCAGAAACGCTAAATTGGTGGGTTACTGGGAAATGGTTCATTGTCTGACCCCCACATCCTTCTTTGCTCAATGGCTTGAGAGGGGTAAACTTTTTTGTGCTTCGGTCCCCGGAACTTTGGCCGCATGCCTACAGAAAGTTCTGGGCTCTACTTTTTTTACGCGGAAGAACGAATACTTTCGTGTCGCGGTGTAGTTTACACACCTGGAGGGGGAATAGAACTTACCTCCTTTTTGGGGTACTCAGGTGCTGCCATCTATCGACAGAAAAAGTTCAAATCTGAGTTGCCTTGTAGCTGGTGAGCCCTCTTAAGGGTAATTGAGTGGATTCCAAGAGAAGACAAGCGTAGCATGGGGCAGATGAGATTATTGTGCGGATACGGTGGCTGTAGCTGGCAAAGGACAGCGTTAATAGGAGAGACATGAGAGAGGCCTTTGCCCTTCAGTGGGTGTAGTCAGGCTGATGGTGATATTTTTTTTTACAGGTCTGTTCCTGCCAGTGAAGATTTCGGCATACGAGAAATCTGTGTGGGATCCATCCATGACCCATTTGTGTGGAATCCCTCTTCATTCTCCTCTACGGTCCACAAGAAAATTGTCAAACTGGTGAGTACGTGCTAGGTGTGCTGTGGCAGGCATGAAGGGATAACGTGTTTACATGGAGTCAGATTGCATATGCCTAGTGAAGTCTGATTGCATTTATTTGTACTTTATTGAGCAAGAAATGACAGTGTAAATAGAACCTACATATCAAAATAGTGCAAATTAAACATGTCAGCAGTTTTCAGATGACAGCAGATATATGTGTGGGTGACACGCAGTGTTGTTCAGTGGCTGTGGTTTTCTTTTGCTAACCAGTGTCGTGGCAGCCTCAATTGGATCAGTGCAAAATGCAAAAGCATGCATATTCTTTAAGAGACTCAAGGTAGCTATAAATTATTAACCTTGTGCCCTCCCTTGCCATGTATCTTGTAGTTGTTTTCTTTACTACAGTACAAAAAGAATCTAATAATTATTTGGGCCCATAGTTTGGGTAATCTGCCATCATGTACCTATAGCTATTATGGAAACAGTTCATTTTGTCACTAATGATTGCTTTTGCAGTGAGTGTGTTCTACATTCGTACGTAAAGACAAGACTAGACTGTTGTTGAACTTGCAGCTTCAACGATTTCACTTATTTGGAAGCTGTGGTGGTGGCGCTGCTGCAGTGGCCGGTGCGGTGAAGATGACGGCGAGGAGTGTGGAGTGCGCGTGAGTGTGTTCGAACGCCGCGGTTGTGGCTGGGTTGGCTCTGGAGACCCGTGTGTGCGAGTGGGCTGTGCTGCAGTGATGTGACGGCTTCGGGCCGCCATCTCTCCTGGGCCATCCTTCAGTGACGCGTCGACATCGGTTCGCCGCCTTCGGGACCACCGCCTCGCTTGGGCGACCACTGACCAGTGTCGCCGGGCAGACCAGTGCCCGGACCAGCAACTCTGCCGTGTCCTCGAATTACGAGTGGCACTGGACATTTGTGGCCACGCAGGCTTTGGGCCATTCACTTGAATGCCGTCGTGTTCCGTATGAGCCTCACCTGCCTCTGTGTACACTCCTCGCGGTTTTGGTGTTGATGCGCAGCAACAGATAAAGGTGTCATAGCTAACGGGCCCTTTGGTGTCTTTTGACGGGCGCGGCGAACCACATTTGGCAAGCCTTTTCCCAGGATAGGTGCTTACGTGCAGCTGATGCACCCGTCAGGGAGGACATCATGGATCTTGAGAAGTTGTTGTTGGCAGGGAAGGAAATGGGCATGAGCAGGGCTACGTTAAAAGAGTGGGTTGACGGAGAACGTGTCCCGGAGAGGGACGAACGTGCCCGAGAGCGTGGGGACCGCGCTAAAGAGACTGAGCGACTCGCCCAAGAGTCGGAGCTGCACGCCAAAGGACATGAGAGGGAGCTCGCAAGAATTCAAGGCGAACAGCGGCTGCTGGAGTTGCGATTGCAATTGCTTGCCCGGAGCCAGGAAGCTCCGCCTACTTCAAGCGCGGACTCTCCCGACAGTGTGGCGCTTGGTGTATCGGGGACTGCGTCCAGCTCGCATAAGTTAATTCCACCTTTCAGCGAGGCACGAGACGATTTGGACGCGTACATACCACGGTTTGAACGTGTCGCGTTGCGCCATGAGTGGCCACGTGATAAATGGGCCCTTTCGCTCAGCCTCTGTCTTACGGGGGAGGCTCTAACTGTGCTCGGTCGGCTTGACCCCGTTGCTGCCCTGGACTACAGTCAGCTGAAGCAAGCGCTTTTACAGCGTTTTCGCTACACCGCGGAAGGATATCGCGAAAAATTCCGCAAAGCTAAGCCCGAAGATAACGAGTCAGGCCTTCAGTACGCAGCGCGGCTGTCGGGAGCGAAACTGTGTGACAATGCGCTTTCACAAGCTGCTGATCACTTCATGGAAGCTCAGAGTTTGACCAATTTAGGCAAAGATAAGATTCCTTAGGAGCCGACCGCTGCTCCTGTGGGGAAAGCAGAGTCGTCCCGGAAGGAGGGGAAGGCGGACCATCGCTGCTTCCTCTGCGGAAAGACAGGACACCGTGCCTCTGAGTGTTGGTCTCAGACGCGAAGTGTGCTGACTGGGACTTGCTGGAAATGTCAAAAGTCTGGCCATCGCGCAGACTTTTGTCCAAAGAAAGGAGGGGCACAAGGTGAAGCTTCCTACATGTTTGCTGCAGAGAATGGAAGAGAGCTAGATTAGAAGGTACAACCGGAAATGTGGTTATTCAGGATGGTGAACGCATCCTCATTGTCAATGCAACTGTAACCCGTCGGGCAAACAGGCAGGCTAGTGTGATGTCAGTCGCCAAAGGACTGCTGGAAAATCAGCCCGTTAGTGTGCTTCGGGACACTGGCTGCAACACAGTTGTTGTCCGACAATCCTTGGTTTCGGAGGCAAAGTTTACTGGATCAAAAAGTCCCGTATTCCTGCTTGACCGCACCATTCATTACCTGCCAGAAGCTACTGTCTTCCTGGACACACCCTTCTTCACCGACACAGTTCGAGCAAAATGCATGGCTGACCCTTTATACGATGTGGTTCTTGGGAACATCGAGGGTGTGTTGTCTCCCTACGACCGAAGACAGCCTGAGCTTCGCGGCCCTCCAAGCAAATCTCTGAGTGCAGAGCCTAAAGCTTCTGGGTGGAGCAGCAACTTTGTCGCTGCCGATTCGACTCCATCAGAACGTGGTGATTCACCGGAAGCGTGGACCAGGGAGCGAGGACTTTCCGTGTTTGGTCCTGAACCTGCACATTTGACAAATGATGTGGCAGGTTTGTCTTGCACCTACGAGACAGACCCGATGATAGCGGTTGCGCAGGCGAAACATCCAGCGTCTCATTTGCCAGTGGTAATGACGTCCGCTATAACCATAAGCCGCAGTCTGCTGCAAGAGTACCAGCGCAGCGACGAATCGCTACGCCCTTGCTTCGAAGCTGTCGGCACCACAGTTGTGACTAGAGCCCATGAGACACAATATTTCCTTACCGACGAAATCTTATTTCGTAAGCACACAAAAGATGCCGTTCCGGAAAGAACTTGAACAGCTCGTTGTTCTGCGACAGCTGCGAGAAACTGTGCTTAAGCTTGCACACGAAGGCATTTTGGCCAGTCACCAAGGTGTGATGAAAACGACGGACCGCATACTGGCCGAGTTTTATTGGCCCGGGGTCCAGTCAGAGGTGAGACGGTTCGTCAAGTCATGCGACATTTGTCAAAGAACGGTACCTCGGCACCTCGTGGGCCGAGCCCCCTTTGGAACTACCCCTATCATTGAAACCCCATTCACACGAGTTGCTGTTGACGTTGCTGGGCCACTGTCGCCCACATCTGAGAAAGGGAACCGGTATATCTTGACCATGGTGGACTTCGCTACAAGATATGCGGATGCTATCGCCTTGTGCTCTAGTGAAGCGAAACAGGTGGCCGAAGGACTGCTAGAAATGTATTCTAGAGTTGGGATACCTCGCGAAATAGTCACCGATCGTGGCTCCTACTTCATGTCTGCTGTCATGAAGGAATTCACAGCTCCTCTCAGTAAAAAAGCTGCCGACCACGCCCTACCACCCAATGGCGAATGGGTTAGTTGGACATTTCAGTGGCACGCTGAAACGCATGATAAGCCGCATGTGCCAAGAGCGACATAAGTGTTGGGACCGGTACTTGGGACCGTTGCTGTTTGCTTACAGGGAGCTACCGCAGAGCAGCACCAGCTTCGCGTCCTTTGAACTGTTATACGGAAGACACGTGCGAGGGCCGATGAGTGTGCTGAGAGATTTGTAGACTAACAGCCATTTGGATGAAGAAACCAAATCCACCTGTCAATACATGATGAAGCTTCGAGAACGCTTAGAGAACACCTGTGTTCTTGCCACACAGGAGTTGAAGAGGGCCAAACAGCTGCAGAAAGCATATTATGACAAGCGCGCTAGGAAGCGGCAGCTTTCCAAGGGTGACAAAGTTCTGGTACTGTTGCCCACTGACTCTAGCAAACTGATCATGGCGTGGAAAGGACCATTTGAGGTATTGGAGAGACGCAGTGACGTAGACTATGTTATTGATCTGGGTCACAGAGTCACACTCTTCCACATTAACATGTTGAAAAAATATGTGGAACGAACACCTTCTGTGCCGAATATAGCAGGCGCTGCCAGTGGCACTGAAGACAATGGGCAAGGCTTTACAGGAAATGTTCCATATTCCAAAGAGGCCGGTACTCCGGTGGAGCCTTCTATTATTGGAGTACGACTTCCACGTAGAGTACATAAGAGGTTCCGCAAACGTAGGAGCAGATTATATGAGCCCGCGGATTATTGTGGGGATTAGAGATGTCCTGACTTAGTTATTGCCTCTGTCTTCAAGCAAATGCGTGTACCCGGGCCTCTTTACGGGCACTGTTTTTTTGTATTACTTCGTGTGCTGTTGTCCGCTGTTGTCACATATTGTCTACTGTTTTATGAGTGCAAGTTGTCCGCGCTAACTTCGTATCTCCTCTGTATGACTATTTCCTTTTGTGTGACTACTTGTGCTGAGTGGCCATACTTGTGTACTGCTTCTGCTGTCCTGTGGTGTTGTGCACGCTGTGGTGTTGTGTTGCCCTTCTTCTCACGTTGTGTGCACCCCAACGTTGGGCGCATACAACTTTCTGGAACACGGGGGAAGTGTGGTGGTGGCGCTGCTGCAGTGGCCAGCGCGGTGAAGATGACGACAGCGAGGAGTGTGGAGTGCGCATGAGTGTGTTGAAACGCCGCGGTTGTGGCTGGGTCGGCTCCGGAGACCCGTGTGTGTGAGTGGGCTGTGCCGCAGTGATGTGACGGCTTCGGGCCGCCACCTCTCCTGGGCCATCCTTCAGCGACGCGTCGACATCGGTTCGCCGCCTTCGTGATCACCGCCTCGCTTGGGCGACCACTGACCAGTGTCACCGGGCAGACCAGCGCCCAGACTAGCGACTCTGCCGTGTCCTCGAATCGTGAGTAGCACTGGACATTTGTGGCCGCGCAGGCTTTGCCGTCGTGTCTTGAACGCCGTCGTGTTCCATATGAGCCCCGCCTGCCTCTGTGTACACTCCTCGCGGTTTTGGTGTTGATGCGCAGCAACATATAAGGGTGTCATAGCTAACGAGCCCTTTGGTGTCTTCTTTGACAGGCGCGGCGAACCACCACAGAAGCCCAATGTCTAGCTTGTTCGAAAATTTCAGTGCACAGCCTTGATTAACTTACAGATGATGGTGTGCATCTTGTGCAGAAGTGGTGCACTACTCTCACCATGGGGCCTCATGTGCTGGGGAGCCCGGCTGCCAGATTCGTCTTCGCTCACCTCTCAGGTCGACTTGTAAGCAGGCTGGGTGGCCACAGCAGGCTCCTCAACAATTACGTGAGGTGTCTGTAAAGGTGTCGAGTGCTGTATGGCATTGTCAAGAGTTCTCTTCAAAAATAAGCACAGCTTGCATTGTACAACACAACACATGCATCCACATTCAACTGCAGGATTGTGACACCACCGGTGAATGGTGATTTTGGCAGGAGTACCAACGTCTACAACAAAGAGGAGGACACAGCACCATTCAGTTTATACTTGGCAGAGACGAAGTGTGTGACCAGCTGCATGTGGGAATGTGTAGCCATGCCAGAAGCAATTTATGTACATTTTCCTTGCTTCATGCTTCATAGTATACTACAAGGAAGCTGTTAAGTGTTAATTTTGCTGCTGTTTTTTAAACGACGTTATTTTTGGCTTTAAATTTATTAGAAGTGTGCATGACAAAGGAGTTCATTTTTTTCTGGTGCTGCAGTTTTTCTTGAGACAGGAAATGTCTGTCCCTAGTGCTTTCATCCTATGATGAGCTGTGAAAATTAACTAAATGGTAAACACTGAATGGAATGTGCTTCCAGTGCATGTGGCATGTTCCAGCAGCAGTACTTTTGTTTCTTTACTGATCTAGATGTAATTCCACTGTTCCTCTTTTCTTTTCTTTCTGCCCATAATACCTATTTGCATTTGTATTGTTTTTATTTGTTAGTATTGTATAGCCTGGTGTTATCTGTTGCATTGTGAGGCCCGCTGCCCTGCTGTAATGCTTTGGCGCTGCAGGATGCAGTATAAATAAAATAAAATGCATTTCCTTGACGTGGTGCTTCCAACTGTGTTCTGCTTGTTAAGAACGAGTTGCACATACATAATGAAGACGGAAAGAGTGCGGTTTGCACTCTTTTCGTCTTCAACGTATTTCCTGTGTTCGTCTTTCATGCATGCACAACTCGTTCTTAGCAATAGCCATGCACCAACAGGCCCAAAAGTTCTTCCAACCTACATGTTTGCTTGTACACAATGCACATTTTATTTCCTGCCTCAGTGCAGCGTAAGACAGGATGGCCCCAAAATGTTTTACTTCTACCACTGGAGTGCTGATTGCACATGTGCTTCCCTGTGCTTCTCTGTTCGCTTTGGTGCTTGTGGAGAGCAAGCAGTTTTTAACGTGTGAAAGAAGCTCAGTGTACAAAGGACATGGTCAATGTGTCTGCAGTCATTTACCACATCTGTTCTTCAGGGTGCAGCCCACCTTGTGTGGCACTGTTTGTGCGATATGAGGTATGCAGCATGCTTTTTCATGTGTGCCCACAGAATGAAGGTAGCTTTGCCTTATTGGCGTTTGGTTGCCTGTGTGTGCTTGTTTTTGACTACTGCTTCACTGCTTAATATAGTTGTGCCGCTATCATTTTTTCCTGAAGGAAAAGTCAGGCAGTTGTTTCAAAGTCATTATCTCTGAGATGAAAATGCAAGGCCTGGGCATAGTAACCACAAGGGTACACATTCCCAACTTTTTCAGCTGAAATGGGTACCCCTAAAAAAGACTTGCAAATTCATTCATTTAGACATTAATTCAGCTGTAGGTAACTGAAATTATAAAACATCGAGCTGGACGCAGTTTGTTTAAACAATCAAGCTGTAAATTGCATTTTGCAGCTGGAACTGAACTGTTTCCAGCTGGATGATTTCCAGCTCTATAATGGAATATGAAATGGGATCTTTTTTTTCACCTGAGCTTTCAACTTTGTATGCATGCAGTGGAAGGTACTGCACACCTGTCCACCTAGTGGCACTGTGTTGAATACCACTTTCATTGACTCAGCCATTTGCACGTTGGTTCATGGAAGTTGGGTATGCTGTTCAGTGATTTTGAGGAAAATCCCAGACAACATGCTGCCATTTTTTAGTTTTTGCAAAGCTGACTGTTGGCTACTCCTCTTTACAAACTAGGCAATAATAATATGCTTGTACACCACTCAAACGTTTGTTAATGGTGGCTCTGTCGAAAAAAATTCGTCTTTGTACAGGAGGAATCTTGGTCAATGACTGTGTCACTAGCTAATGAATTAATTAGATTGCATATATTTGTTTCGGGATGCATGAAGAACACTGATTAAATTAAATTATTTCACCAATACTGCCTTCGATAAACTTTTGGCTATGGATGTAAACCACACCTCACGCCTCTTAGGTGCAGCAACTTGTTTTGTTCCAAAAAAAGTCTTGATAGACACCTTTAGCATAGCGTCCACACTACTATTACTGGAGTACTTGGAGCTCAGGCGCCGTCAATGCACATGTGCACGTCACCTTATGGGTGCCAGGTACCCGGCCGCTGCATCGACGCCTGGCGCGTCTGGACCAATCAGCGCGTGCTAATTACCAGTGGGCGGGCTCCCGGTAATGGTGCGCAGTATGCTGAAGGTGTGTAATGACTGTGATGTGTGCAGGGTTTCCATACCTTTATTCTCTGGTTGCAGATCTGGCCCAGTCACTTCTAAACACTAGCAGAGTTGCCATCATATTCCCTACAGTGCTCATATTAGCTGCCGGTATCACATTTTTTTTTTGTTTTTGTGACAGTGAAAAGAAAAATGCCTATTTGTCACCTGTGTTGCTTTGCTAGTTTTGGTTGAGTTTGAAAATAAAATTGCCTGCACGGGAGTAAAAAAAGTAGATTTTCAAGGGGCCTAAAATTTACGCATTTTGCAGTTTTTCTGCTGTTATATTAGTGATGACTTTTTTGTTTTATTCATAAATTTTACTACTTCGAAATTCAGCATCGTACCTGTTTACGATGTATTACGTTGACAATAAGTAGGGAGGCTTTGGTTTGGTTTATTAGGGTTTAACATCCCAAAGCAACTCAGGCTATGAGGGACACCGTAGTGAAGGGCTCCGGAAATTTCGACCATCTGAGGTTCCTTAGCGTGCACTGACATAGCACAGTACACGGGCCTGTAGAATTTCGCCTCCATCGATATTCGGCCGCCGCGGCCATGATCGATCCCGCGTGTTTCGAGTCAGCAGCTACGCGCCGTAACCACTGAGCCACCGCGGCGCTGGAAGTTGTAACAGAATCTAGGTACTTAGGACATAGCGTTTATTTTTCAGCGCAAACCCAGCCAGGCCACTGTTCACTGGCTCGCTCTACTACACACGTTCTTTCCGTAGCAGACGACACGCCGGTTGCGCTCCAGCAGACGACAGCAGCCAAATACATACACGCAGTCGCGCCCAGCGCTCGCAGTCCGAGAAATACGCGATTATGTACATAGCCTTTTCAGTCGCAGAAAAACACAATTATGTACAGGGTCAATCACATTTAGAGGGAACACTGCTCCGCATGGCTGCACAGACGCGGAGCACTATTGCGACCAAGTCGGTAGTAAACCCGTGCAACGGGGCAGGTGACAGGAAGCACCACGTCGAGGTCCGTCTTCTCGTGCACCACTCTGCATTGATTTATGAACGGGTTAGATGCAATGGCACTCCGCAGCTACGTGGCCACGCGGAGCCGTGTTCCTACTAAGTGATTGAACCTATACATAGAGAGAGAGAAAGGAATTTTAATGAGACGAAAAGGTAGAGAGGCCGGCCAGTGGTAACATGGCCCTGGCCTGCTACGCCACACAGGGGAAAGGGAAGGGGAGGAAAGGGAAGGTTGATGAAGGCATAGTACAATCAGTTTCACGGGTTATGTCCACACGCACACACACACACACATTGGCTGGCACTCGCATCGCGGTGAATAGACGCATGTGAAACTCGTGTCTGGAACACACACACCGACATGTCATTGGCACTTACTGGAGCAGGCCGGCTCCATGAAAACACATATGAAAACTGTAAACCGTGTAGGTAGTGCACAGGCGGTGACAGACGGGTATCCAGGCTTGTTTCACACAAAAACTTGAGCACCACCTTTGTCACACACCACCAATCAAAGCGTTTGGCCCTGGCGCCTAGAATTTCTTCATAGAGAGGGTGAGAGTCCAGTTGTCTCACGGTCGCTTCCAATGTTCTCCTCTCATCAGTATAGTTCGGGCACTCGCAAAGAAGGTGTCCGATAGTCTCTGGAGTGTGGCGCTGTACGCCATTTGAGTTTGTTTCGAGTTCGATCTTGTGAAGGTAGTGTTTGGTGTAGGCAACGCCAAGTCGTAACGAATGGAATAAAGTCCCATGATGTCGCATTACCCTAGATGACAGATGAAATCGTGAGCCGGCGTCAAGCATAGAGACGCAGTCCCGTTGATGGCTCGAATCGTTCCAGTGCAACTGCATTGTGGCTTGGATTAAATGCGGCAGCAAGGCTCCAATGTCAGATCTGGAAAAGGCTATTTCAATGAAAGCACCATCATCATGTGCCAGCCAAGCCTCAGCATCAGCATGTTCATTTTCCGCTATGCCGCAATGGCCCAAGGTGTTTGTTCATGCACCTCCCCGTTTTCCCTATACAGGACATTCCACAGGTCAGGGGTATCTTGTACACCACTTCTTTCATACAGCGTATGAAGGTACGTTGATGTTTTATACTGCACCCAGGACGCTCCACAAATCTGGGGTATAAGTTTGTTCAACTTGTTTGGGGCTGAAAAAACGAGTGGCACGTTGTGCCCGTTAGCCACGTTCTTCAAATTGTGCGACATCTTGTGCACATAAGGCATAACTTCAGGTTTTACTGCAGGGCCCCTTTTTTTGAGGATTCTTTGGACTGGTGTAGTGTTTTTTTCTGGAGGAGGGTTTCAGCGACAGCAGTCAGCACAGATCTGATTTCTTAAGCAATCTTGCATTTGGTTCGGACAGGACTTTGAAAACGAGGACTCAATGCATAAAGATGAGGTGGCGCGCTTCACAAGTTTGGATACGCCGCATTGAAGGGCAGCAGTTCCTTGCTAGTACGAGGAAAATAACCCCAACGTATATGGTCCTCCCGGAACGCTAAGCTTAGGTCTACATTTGTAGTTTCCTCTCCCTTGTGAGCTGTCTAAAAACTATGCCACACCCTTTGAAGTTAAAAACACTTAAAATTTTGGACACATTAGCTTCAAAACAATTATCAAAACCAGTGGATAAAAGGATAAAAAAGCGCCAACATATCTAAAAATTTAAAAAACAGGTCCCCCTACAAACAATTGTGCAAGTTCCTTGTCCAAAGCAGCTAAAAAAATTTCACATAAAGTACAGGTCACACAGGAACCTATACATATACCATTTCTCCGTAAGTAGTGTTGCGCATTAAAAATGATAAGTGACATTGAGATATTGCTCCAATAAATTCAAAAAATTTTCCAGACATACCGGCAGCATCCCGGTAAGCAATTTCCCCTGTACCTTCACACTCGAAAGAACAGATGCCAGCAGCTTAGCATGCAGAACAGAATAAAACAAATCCTCTATGTTTACAAAAAAAGCAGATCTAATTTCTGGATTTAAGAAACTTAAGCTTGCTTGGCAAGAACCAGCTAACATTATGCTGCCAGAAACCATTTTTGCTCACTATAGTCCGGAACAGTATGTCAGGTTTGTGGGTTTTAGCAGTAAAAAATAAAGAAACAGTTCTGTTTGCTTTTGGCTATATCACTAGCCAGCTTCTGGAGATGCCAGTCCCTACAAAAGTTAAGGAACATAGTTTTAACTCTCACGGCTGCCTTTTTATTGGCAATAAAATTCTTGTCTACCACTTGCAATGCTTTTTCATTGTAGAGGCCTCTTTTCATAACCAGAAACCTGCCATCTTTGTCGGACTGAAGGAGACACAGCTCATTCCTATTAAAAAAAAAAAAAAGAGGTAACACGACTGACATCACATTCCAGTTGACTAGTTACAGCAGTCATAGATTTTCTGAGGCAGTCCACTCTTTCAAACAAACATAGTTCTTCGTTTTCTCCTTTTACTTGCGCAGCAATGTTCCTGTTTGTGGCGAGCAGTTCATGGCCACGCTCAACCGGTTGAATGCCGTGCTTTGGTCCTCTCTCAAGCACATCTAACAAACTGTCGGGGTCATTTGCCTTCTCTAACACCACCACACGGCTCGTCCTGTTACCCTTTTTCTTGTCAGCATCACCGAGCAGACCTTTTAGAACCTCCCTCCACTTGGCATCTGTCAGCTGGGCGGCTTGCCGCTTGAAGAAAGCGTAGTTCTTCTCTCCAAGCCACTCTGGAAACTCATTGCGGCACACGACGTGTAGCCAGTCGTGATAAAAACGAACCTGGTGCCACAGTTCAGATCGAAGTATCTTGCCTACAGACCCCCGCCAGTAGTCCCCGAGCTACAAGGAAGCATAGGCCCTACCCCTCTCTTTCTCTAGTTTGCCGTGGGCCGTCAGAGTTAGCGTTGCGGCACTGGTACCCACCAGAAGCCCTCACTGATCCGATGGTTCCCAGCCGAGGCAGTGTAGACTCCCCATGCTTGGACCCGAGGACTCAGTGTTGTGGCATTGGTTCACACGAGAGCGCTCGTTACTTCCATGGCCTCCGGTCAGTCCCCCTAATCGACCACAGCAGCGTCCCACTGCATTAGGAGTTTCTTTCCTCTGTCGCACCCTCAGGCAGTAGTTTGTCTTTCAAAGAGAAAACCCTCTGGACTGCATAACCAACTCGTCGCAAATCAAAGGTGCTCGAGCTACTCGCGGCAACCAGATGAAGTAGTTCTAGCAGGTCTGAGCTCGTTCAGAGGACCTACCACTGCTCTAAAAAATGGCTGAGAATGATAGGTGCTAACGAAAGGCCCCAGTTTGAGTGGTACAGGTAAGCTGTGGCTCCGCCCAGGGCACATCTGTTATTGCATTGTGAGGGTTGTATCTTGCTGCATAGCGCTGTGTTTGGGTATGTATAGGTTTGTAAGCACCTAAATCTAGTGGCTTGCTATCGGCTTGAGTTTGAGTGGGGGGGTGCGTAAACTCTGCGTTTCAGCTTCCGCAAGTTTATGACCTCCTGACACGTGTCTAGTGTCTCGAAAGCTCCCGCAGCCTTTGTTGTCCTCCGGAACGTGTACCCTCGCATTATAGTGTCGACATAGATCCCCGAGTGCATAGGGTTCCATAAACTATCTAGCTGCTTCTTTGTGTTTTAACACGGTAGCGATGGGAGCTCGTGTCACTACAAGAATGAGCCAGATATTCCTCAAGTAGGGATAACAAAAAGCGAAATCTGCATGTGAGAGCCTTCTGTCAGTTACCCCACGGCCTTGTCATCGACTGCGAAGGATATGAAACGATCTTCGGAAGATCTGAACTAAATGGATTTATTTATTTATTAACACAGCAAGCCAGCATACTGGCCTATGCAGGACAGACGTTGCGATACAATGCAAAAGTAAAATCAAAGGAGCAAAGCAAAACACAGAAGAACAAGAAAAACAGCGACAGCCGTCAGTGCTCCTGGTAGTATAAAAAGCATCAACAATGGTAGTATCATCAGGCAGGATGTTGGAAGTTGGGAAGGCAGGAGCCCTGTAAGAATAAGAACAATGCAACGAACAGCTCAGTATTCCTACTGCGATCGTCAAAATTCAGGTTTTGGTGCAGGACTATGACTCTGCCTTCGCTAACAATAAAACAAAGAGTGTCTCCCGCCGAAATTGCATGTGTGCAGATATTGCATAGCTATTGCCACCATCTATCTTCTCTATCGGACAACAACAAGACGCTGCTCGTTTTTGCACTGCCTTGTTTTCCCGGTTACGCGCACATTCAGTTTTTCTACTTTCACTGTTTGAATAGTAATGGCCACAATATCGAGCCATTCAATTGTGATGGGTGATCCACCCTTATTTTCGCTAGACTCAGGTTGCTGAGTTTTCGGAATTTTTTGTTTCTCTACGTGTGTCAGCCTGGCTCGTACGTGATAGCACGTAGTACTAGCGAGATTATGAGCTGCTGTATGTATTCTTTTCACTTGAATCCATACAGCTTCATATTAGAATATCTTTCAAGGAAATGAAGCCATAAATTAATACATTGCATGAAGGTAGAGCACTAAGTCGCCTTCCAATTTCCACTCAGGTGCTATAGTGGGAATGGGTGCGTCGAGGCCAGACTGCAACATGATCATCGAAGCTCCAAGATGCTCATGCCGTAGCCTGGAATAGCCTACAGGAGTGATCCCGTGTTTGTATTTATTCAACATTGACTTTTTCTTCTCATTCTTTATAGTTTGCTCTATATTGTTTCTCATACGATGAGTTAAATATTTAATCCAAGAGTTTTAATATATTTCTATGCTGCTCCGCATACACCTCCTGCACTGACATTGCTTTTTTCCTCTGGCAGTGAAAGTTCTCTATAACCCTTCAAGAAATAATTGTTGCTTGAGTTAATCTTGGAAACAGGGCTCCAGAATGTACCTACCCTCTGTTAAGCACTAAAGCACCCTAATATTTAGTACTTCTACTTTTACGGAAGCAGTGACTCAATCTAGCGTAAACTATCCCTGCAATGAGCATGCACATTGAAATACGTACTGGATGCAATAGAACCATCCTCCAGGGAGGCCTCGGTGCTAGGTAACTTTTTGGCTCTGTTCTAAGGATGCTCCGGATGAGGGCATGTGCTTTGGATCTCATCCTAGGGGGGTGCGCTGTATCTCTTTCCCTTGATGGGGGAATATGTTTCCTCCACAGTGGAACCCGCGAAAAGAGGGTGTCCCACAAGCAATGTGTACCTGCAGAGGAAAGTACTGCAGTGACCAGTGACGGCCCTCCCTTTCATTTGCAATGCCCATGTACACTGCACGTCATTCTTTGGGGGCAAGCACATCTGTGATAGCCAGGAAAACAAGTAAATATAAACACTCAACGCAAGCATTATACGTGCAAAATGCAGTGTATAAAAAAAAAGAACTTATGACGTTAGAAATATGAAGACTGTCTCGCGAGCGACCCTAGGCGCGTGGCCATTGTTGTTTTTTTTACTGTGCAAAGACACCCAGTAGAATATCTGTTAGCAGAATGAGGCAGTTGCTCTGCTCATCCCCTGCGAAGTAAATCTCTTTAGAGACCGCTTTCAATCACCCTACCGTCCAGTCTTCCCGTTCCGGCTTTGCATCTCCGTTACACCACTCCTAGTGAGATACTTCGGCACGAGGCCGCTAGCAAAAAATAATGCCTAAGACTGCCACTCATCTGAGTGCGAATTGAATGTTTTCTCCAGTCTCCAGTCGCAGCCTGAACGGAGCTCTGTCACTCGCATGCGCAAGGAGCTGACACTTTTAGAGGCGGAAAGGGCCTGATATTGTTCTGTTCCCGTCGGCAATTGCGCGGAAAACGCGCGAAGAGCTGTCAGCATGCAGTCTGAGTCATCCGTATCTGCTCCACGCCATCCTCATCTTCCTTGGGGCTGTGCCACGTGACTCAAAGCTTAGGCTGGCCGTGCGGCCCGTGAGAGGCCATAGTTGTCTTAGCTCCGCTGCAAACACATACAGTCGTTATTTGGCCGCTAGGCTCCACTGGTCTACTTTCGCATTGAGTTGCAGAGGTATATCTTGTGCTGAGATGTGGAGATTAGTGCAGTGTTTCTAATGCAGGTTTCCATTTAATTAACACATTTGGTTTGGGTTATTGGGGTTTAACGTCCCAAAGCAACTCAGGCTATGAGGGACGCCGTAGTGAAGGGCTCTGGAAATTTCGACCACCTGGGGGTTCTTTAACATGCACTGACATTGCACAGTACAGTCCTCTAGAATTTCGGTTCCATCGAAATTCAGCCGCAGCGGCTGGGATCGAACTCGCCTCTTTCGGTCTAGCAGCCGAGCGCTGTAACCACTAAGCCACCGCGACAAGCGTAATTAACACATTTGCACTCATTAACTTCGCCTTCCCTTCACTGGTGTGAGTGCGCAAGTACACAACAAACTAGCTTTGCATTCAGCTTGCTTTGGCTTTAAAATCCAAGCTATGTGAGCAACACACTCTATCACCGTTCATTATCCTACGAAGTCCGTCCAAAATTTTTTTCATTTCGTAGACGCTACAGTTTACCTATCTGTGAGATGTTTACATTCTTCGCAAGATATCCAGTTTAGTAAAGCTCCTTGTTTCAGGATCACATGTAAGCTTTAATAGAGCCTTGTGTCCTCATTAGCATTTCTTCGGCTAAAGTAGCACTGTTTCTTTTGTGAACGTGCTGAAAATGTGAAAGAATATTGTGAGAAACTTTTGCCGAATGGTTAAGTATGCTCCCGAAATTTCGTGTGATAGTGCCTTTGACAACCCAGAAGAACTGTTCAAAAATATCTAATGATAATGCTCCAACTCTCTCCATGCCCGACACAGTGTGAAAGTACGTAAGACATGCGCTGAGGCTTCTACAATGCAATCGAACTTGCGCAAACGGACAATTAAAAATTATCTACGGAAATGAATCTAGTTCGAAATTTTTCTCTGAAAGTACTGTGCAGTATTACGAAGTAGTGGGGAGGCCTGGTTATACAGAAACTTACAGGATGCATCCGACTGACCAGACGTCAACCTCGAAGTAGTGCTCCTTTATCGACAGGACCTCCGGGGCGATGTAGTTTGGCGTTCCGCAGAGGGTCTTCTTTCGCTCGCCCTCAAAGTTGATGCGGACGTCAAGAAGGTTCCGAACTTGAGGTCTCTGTGGATGACACGCTGTCCCAGATATCGGCAGGCAAGGAGAAGCTGGCGGAGGAAGTATCTCGCCTCAGCCTCTGTTGCCTTGTTCCGGCGCCTATACATTTTCAAAAGCAACTGAAAAAAGAATACTGCAAAACAGTCTAACTAGCCCAGCGAAGCCCTGCAGTTTCGACATTTGGGTCTGAATGACTGCTCACTGCAACACCCGAGCTCACGAGTTAGTCCATAGTAGTGAAATAAGCAGTCGAATTTTCAACGCGACAGCATTAAAGGATCAGTCTACTGAATTTTATCGGCCATATTTTCCCTGCGGCAACCGATAGCTCTTTACTCAAATTACTGTTTAGCCAGGTGTGGTGCCAAGAAGTGCGGTAGAACATTTGAAAATAGAACTTACTTATGTGGGAACACTTTTGCATGAGATGGTAGTCTCATTTCGCAACAATGAAAATACAAACGTCATAGCAATTTATAAAGTGCAATTTTCAAGTGCTGAGGTGATTAAAAGCAGTTGCCACTGAAAGGATAGTGGATACATAGGTCACAATTAGTTAAAGTAACCCCCTGTTAGTTAAAGTAACCAAACTGAGAAGAGTGCGTTTTAGGGGAGCTAAATACAGTTGGAGTGCATTGCGGGAAAGCGAACCACAGGGGACGAACGAGTGCGTCCCCACAGGTTAGGAATGCTTGTGATTCCTACCCATAACATTAAAAATGACACAAAAAAAAGTTAATTTAATACTTAACGGAAACACGTATGGCCAATCACTGTTTCAGTATCACGGTTCGAAATAAGGGAAACCTTGCAGATAGAGGTCTGCTTTCAACATGATGTTCTTCATAAAAAGGTTCAATCTTTCAAAGGACTGTTAAATAAGTTAAGGTGCCTACATGGAGCCAATGCTTTGTAATCAAATTACATCATTCCTGCATTGATCTATGTTTTCTATCATTCCAACTGATTACACCATTGTTCAATCTGGTTTTAGAAGCTGCTGCACTTATGCATGCATACCTTATGTGCAAACGCATGCTTTTGCTATTGACCCAACAGTTGTTTGCTGGTGTTTCCTGTGAAGTTTCATAATGAAATAAAATGAATGAGCATTTCTCGTGCTTCTCTGGAAATGAACTTGTGACCTCACCTGGAGAACTTCCTGTGTCAACGACACGAAGATGTCCAGTCCAAGCACCCACGCGACGAAAGCACTCTAGATGGAAATATGGAGAAGGAAATATGAATATGGAATACGAAAAAATGGAAGTTCTCAAATATCAATTCATCCAAATGATTTTCAACCATGCAACAGACACATTGTATTCGCACTTGAAATTCAAAATATTAGTCCACCCCACATGAAAGTTCGGTCATTAAAGAATGTAGTGGAAATGGAGGACACATCCAGCTGCAATCCATTATATCTGTCAAAATATCATATTATGCACAAAAGTGGTGCTTACCTAGAATATTCATTAAAGAATGCTGTATCAGGGCATTTATGCACCCAAAACAAAAATTTACTCACATATTTTGAGCTCCGAACACACCTACCCAAAATTAAGTACACCATTAAATGTTTTCGCGTTACAATAGACGGCAGTTTTGACTCCAGGCCACATGCTGATAACAAGCCCCTAAGGTGGTACTAGCAGGCTACGGTCTAACAGCTGAAGGCGTTTTTATCTTCCTGTATTAAAAATCATTCGCTTCTCTCTTTTTCAATCTCATATCGCATACCATTGCAAACCATGGCTTTGTACATTTCAAACCTATTTGGACCGAACTCTTAGCGCTGTGAATAATGCCCTTTTCACGTCTATTGCATTCCAGCAGTGATTTATTCTTCAGAGTGAAAATACTTCTCTTCACGTAATCCTCTTAACTGATTGTCTCCATTTCAAATGATAAGGCAATAATATGTAATAATCACTCATTATGGTTAGGCGTGCTTGTGATTCCTACCGATAACATTAAAAATGACGCTAAAAAAATGTTAATTTACCGGTTACTAGAAACACGTATGGCCAATAATTGTTTCAGTATCATGGTACAAAATAAGGAAAACATTGCCAATATAAGTCTGCTTTCAACATTGTGTTCTCCATAAAAAGGTTCCATCTTTCAAAGGTCAGTTAAAAAAGTTGAGGTGCCTACATGGAGCCAATGCTTTGTAATCAAATTATATCATTCCTGCATTGACGTACGGTTTCTATATCTCCAACTGATTACACCATTGTTCAATCCTGTTTTGGAACCTACTGCACTTATGCACGCATACCTTATGTGCCAGCACATGCTTTCGCTATTGACCCAACAATTGTTTGCTGGTGTTTTCTGTGCAGTCACAGTTGACACACAGTTTCCTGTGTATCAGATGTCAGTTATTCACATTTTACGATTGCATAGAAATAGATGCCAGAGGAAAACTCAGAATACGCAATATCACAAACACCCGCCCATGTGACACAACATAAACACTGCATGAGGAAACAAAATGACCCCGTCCTGCGACTGTTGCGCCACGGTACTGTTCCAGCGTCTAATGCACATCTTTAATTAAAGCAGCCGATTTCCTTGTGCACTTGTTATATTAACCCAAGTGTTTTCGAGCTCACTAATTACATGAAACACTGCAGGAACCAACACCAACAAAAAAAAAATTCCCATGTAATTTCTCAGTACGTAAAAAAGGAGAGGGAAGCCTAACTTTGTCTATCAGGAGGAACATTTTCCCGTGCTCTGTGAAATCAAGAGAGCCAAGCAAGCATTTTGAGAACAGAATATATGAATTTCTTCCTATTCCAATGCGACAAAAAAAAAAGGCATTGAAATACTAAAGTAGAAAAATTCTTATAGTCGTTAGTTTTTGTTTGCTTGGTTCTAAAATCTCTGCACCGATCTGGCATATGAACTGCGAAGGAATATTGCTCTGCATCCGAAGCTGGACTAAAACCGGAAGTCGTGAAAACGAACCTTGCACTCAGAAATTCCAGCTCGACACCCAGCGCGGTACCTCCCTTCTTTCTTTCTATGCGTCCAAAACAACTTGTTCGACTCACTCTGACAGGCCTTCTGCATCCTCCATGTATGCATGTGCCTGACCTTCGTCTGTACGAGATGCAGGTATTCTACACGAGACCTGCAAAAATCAGCACACACGACAAAGAATCCTCTTGAAGCAGCACATATATCCCATGGCTGCATATCTACCCTGCAACACACACACATCAAAAGTCTCTTATAATGGTGCAAAAATAGGGTGTGGATTTAGGCCTGTGAATTCCTCATGCTTGCACTCTGGGTAATCCAGTGTAAGTGAGGCCTATTATTAAAATGAGCTTCAGGATCTGGAATAACAAACGTTAGAATATTACTAAATTATTCACACCCTCTCATTGCCAAACCATCATTTGACAATTTCACTAGCACGTATTCAACGCTTTTACTAGCACGTACATCAGGACGATGTAAGGTGCATTTCTGATCTTGGTTCTCTGACCGATGTCCAAAGTCTACGTCATCCCCACTAGGAGCTCCCTGTGTCAGAAGCACGTGTTGTGCTCAACCCAGGTGCCGGCAGGTTGCTCTTCCCGGTCCTGGCACTGCGCTGAGTTAGTTAAAGGTCGATTAACCCACCAACAGCGGAGATGGAATGCAGAGGGGGGTGCAAATAGTGGATTGAAAGTACTTTTATGCTACAGCAAGTCAAGGACAGCCCAGTACAATTTCTCTTGAAGGAGCAGAAACCTGTAAGCGGCTTAGTGATGCTGCTGAGTGTGATAGTATTTTGTGCAGACTATGTGCAGCGAATGAAGTGGAATGACTTTTTCACACATCTGGAATAGCGCCTCTTAATTAGTTTTTTTTTATTGGCCAAACAAAACAGCTCTGAGTGCCAAAGCAACTTAACCACCAGCACTGAAAATGCCGGCAAGGAAATTACCATAAGAGAGGTCGTATTTTATTTCTTGGGAAATCTTACAAAGATCAAATTTAGGTGAGCATTATTTGTCGTAATTTTTTGCAAGTAAAGCTGTGCAGCAGACGCCTTCTTGAGCTCTCTTTCTCTACGAATTCATGAAAATTCTTAATAGATTGAACAGAAGCCCTCTTTTCTGTAAGTGGAACCTACGACTCAGGCGACCTTATCTAAATACATGAAAACAGTAAAACAGTGTTGCTAAACCATTGAAAAGGCGAACGGACGGTGACAAGTTCAGTGGAAAAGGTGAACTTGAGCCACAGCCACGACTTGCACATTGTCAGTTATCCAGGAGCTTCAAAAGAGCTGTGCTTTCCATGCGGACAAAGTCTCTGCGTCAGGCAACCTTGCACAGAACCAGTCTTCTACCGGTGCCCTTGTCACTCTTAAATTTTTTCAATTTGGGCACAGGCCCGTTGGACACTTTGATGCAATGGGAGCATGAACACTACATGCAGTGTCAGCCGTCACGATGGATGCCGGTGGCCTCTGCTCAGGGTCCAGCAGGTGGGCAAATGGGAGTGGAGAGGCTATTGAAAATATTCGAGAAACGGACCAGGGCCGTCCTGAATTCGCAGTAACATTATACTGCTTAGAAATCACAGCTTCCAAAATATTACAAGAAACTGCAAAAAAGTTACAAGAATACGAGTAGGCAGAACCAGTTTTTTTGAACATTGAGCTTAAAACTTAAAGTAATCCAGGTACGTATTTGGAAATGACTCCAAAGTGACAGCCAAAAGCCAACCTAAAAGCATTTCGGCTTTTAGGTTGGCTCTAGAATTTCGGCTCCATCGAAATTCAGCCGCTGCGGCTGGGATCGAACTCGCCTCTTTAGGGCTAGCAGCCGAGCGCTGTAACCACTAAGCCACCGTGACAAGCGTAATTAACACATTTGCACTCATTAACTTCGCCTTCCCTTAACTGGTGTGAGTGTGCAAGTACACAACAAACTAGCTTTGCATTCAGCTTGCTTTGGCTTTAAAATCCGAGCTATGTGAGCAACGCACTCTATCACCGTTCATTATCCTACGAAGTCCGTACTAAATTTTTTTCATTTCGTAGTCACTACAGTTTACCTATCTGTGAGATGTTTACATTCTTCGCAAGATATCCAGTTTAGTAAAGCTCTTTGTTTCAGGATCACTTGTAAGCTTTAATAGATCCTTGTGTACTCATTAGCATTTCTTCGGCTAAAGTAGCGCTGTTTCTTTTGTGAACGTGCTGAAAATGTGAAAGAATATTGTGAGAAACTTTTGTCGAATGGTTAAGTATGCTCCCGAAATTTCGTGTGATAGTGCCTTTGACAACCCAGAAGAACTGTTCAAAAATATCTAATGATAGCGCTCTAACTCTCTCCATGTCCGACACAGTGTGAAAGTACGTAAGACACACGCTGAGGCTTCTAAAATGCAATCAAACTTGCGCAAACGGTCAATGAAAAATTATCTACGGAAATGAATCCAGTTCGAAAATTTTCTCTCAAAATTTTAGTCTGCCTTTCACCAGTACTGCGCAGTATTACGAAGTAGTGGGGAGGCCTGGTTATGCAGAAAGCTTACAGGATGCATCCGATTGACCAGACGTCAACCTCGAAGCAGTGCCCCTTCGTCGACAGGACCTCCAGGGCGCTGTAGTTTGGCGTTCTGATGAAGGTCCATCTTCTTGCGCTCGCCCTCAAAGTGGATGCGAACTTGAGGTCTCTGTGGATGACACGCTGTCCCAGATATCGGCAGGCAAGGAGAAGCTGGCGGAGGAAGTCTCTCGCCTCAGCCTCTGTTGCCTTGTTCCGGCGCCTATGCATTTCCAAAAGCGACTGAAAAAAAGAATACCGCAAAACAGTCTAACTAGCCCAGCGAAGCCCTGCAGTTTAGACATTTGGCGCTGAATGACTGCTCACTGCAACACCCGAGCTAACGAGTGAGTCCATAGTAGTCAAATAAGCAGTCGAATTTTTTCGCTGCACTGCACTGCAGCTACAACACACAAGTGCATGTGGTCTTTTTCAACGTGACAGCATTAAAGGGTCAGTCTACTGAATTTTATCTCAAACTACCGTTTAACCAGGTGTGGTGCCAAGAAGTGCGGTAGAACATTTTAAAATAGAATTTACTGATGTGGGAACACATATGCATGAGATGGTAGTCTCATTTCGCAACAATGAAAATACAAACGTCATAGCAATTTATAAAGTGCAATTTTCAAGTGCTGAGGTGATTAAAAGCAGTTGCCACTGAAAGGATATTGGATACATAGGTCACAATTAGTTAAAGTAACCCCCTGTTAGTTAAAGTAACCAAACTGAGAAGAGTGCGTTTTAGGGGAGCTAAATACAGTTGGAGTGCATTGCGGGAAAGCGAACCACAGGGGACGAACGAGTGCGTCCCCACAGGTTAGGAATGCTTGTGATTCCTACCCATAACATTAAAAATGACACAAAAAAAAGTTAATTTAATACTTAACGGAAACACGTATGGCCAATCACTGTTTCAGTATCACGGTTCAAAATAAGGGATACCTTGCAGATAAAAGTCTGCTTTCAACATGATGTTCTCCATAAAAAGGTTCAATCTTTCAAAGGACTGTTAAATAAGTTAAGGTGCCTACATGGAGCCGATGCTTTGTAATCAAATTATATCATTCCTGCATTGAACTATGTTTTCCATCATTCCAACTGATTACACCATTGTACAATCCGGTTTTAGAAGCTGCTGCACTTATGCATGCATACCTTATGTGCCAACGCATGCTTTTGCTATTGACCCAACAGTTGTTTGCTGGTGTTTCCTGTGAAGTTTCATGATGAAATAAAATGAATGAGCATTTCTGGTGCTTCTCTGGAAATGAACTTGCGACCTCACCTGGAGAACTTCCTGTGTCAACGACACGAAGATGTCCAGTCCAAGCACCCACGCGACGAAAGCACTCTAGATGGAAATATTGAGAAGGAAATATGAATATGGAATACGAAAAAATGGAAGTTCTCAAATATAAATTCATCCAAATGATTTTCAACCATGCAACAGACACATTGTATACGCACTTGAAATTCAAAATATTAGTCCACCCCACATGAAAGTTCGGTCATTAAAGAATGTAGTGGAAATGGAGGACACATCCAGCTGCAATCCATTATATCTGTCAAAATATCATATTATGCACAAAAGTGGTGCTTACCTAGAATATTCATTAAAGAATGCTGTATCAGGGCATTTATGCACCCAAAACAAAAATTTACTCACATATTTTGAGCTCCGAACACACCTACCCAAAATTAAGTACACCATTAAATGTTTTCGCGTTACAATAGACGGCAGTTTTGACTCCAGGCCACATGCTGATAACTTAAGCCCCTAAGGTGGTACTAGCAGGCTACGGTCTAACAGCTGAAGGCGTTTTTATCTTCCTGTATTAAAAATCATTCGCTTCTCTCTTTTTCAATCTCATATCGCATAACATTGCAAACCATGGCTTTGTACATTTCAAACCTATTTGGACCGAACTCTTCTTAGCGCTGTGAATAATGCCCTTTTCACGTCTATTGCATTCAAGCAGTGATTTATTCTTCAGAGTGAAAATACTTCTCTTCACGTAATCCTCTTAACTGATTGTCTCCATTTCAAATGATAAGGCAATAATATGTAATAATCACTCATTATGGTTAGGCGTGCTTGTGATTCCTACCGATAATATTAAAAATGACGCTAAAAAAATGTTATTTACCGGTTACTAGAAACACGTATGGCCAATAATTGTTTCAGTATCATGGTACAAAATAAGGAAAACATTGCCAATATAAGTCTGCTTTCAACATTGTGTTCTCCATAAAAAGGTTCCATCTTTCAAAGGTCAGTTAAAAAAGTTGAGGTGCCTACATGGAGCCAATGCTTTGTAATCAAATTATATCATTCCTGCATTGACGTACGGTTTCTATATCTCCAACTGATTACACCATTGTTCAATCCTGTTTTGGAACCTACTGCACTTATGCACGCATACCTTATGTGCCAGCACATGCTTTCGCTATTGACCCAACAATTGTTTGCTGGTGTTTTCTGTGCAGTCACAGTTGACACACAGTTTCCTGTGTATCAGATGTCAGTTATTCACATTTTACGATTGCATAGAAATAGATGCCAGAGGAAAACTCAGAATACGCAATATCACAAACACCCGCCCATGTGACACAACATAAACACTGCATGAGGAAACAAAATGACCCCGTCCTGCGAGTGTTGCGCCACGGTACTGTTCCAGCGTCTAATGCACATCTTTAATTAAAGCAGCCGATTTCCTTGTGCACTTGTTATATTAACCCAAGTGTTTTCGAGCTCACTAATTACATGAAACACTGCAGGAACCAACACCAACAAAAAAAAAATTCCCATGTAATTTCTCAGTACGTAAAAAAGGAGAGGGAAGCCTAACTTTGTCTATCAGGAGGAACATTTTCCCGTGCTCTGTGAAATCAAGAGAGCCAAGCAAGCATTTTGAGAACAGAATATATGAATTTTTCCTATTCCAATGCAACAAAAAAAAGGCATTGAAATACTAAAGTAGAAAAATTCTTATAGTCGTTAGTTTTTGTTTGCTTGGTTCTAAAATCTCTGCACTGATCTGGCATATGAACTGCGAAGGAATATTGCTCTGCATCCGAAGCTGGACTAAAACCGGAAGTCGTGAAAACGAACCTTGCACTCAGAAATTCCAGCTCGACACCCAGCGCGGTACCTCCCTTCTTTCTTTCTATGCGTCCAAAACAACTTGTTCGACTCACTCTGACAGGCCTTCTGCATCCTCCATGTATGCATGTGCCTGACCTTCGTCTGTACGAGATGCAGGTATTCTACACGAGACCTGCAAAAATCAGCACACACGACAAAGAATCCTCTTGAAGCAGCACATACATCCCATGGCTGCATATCTACCCTGCAACACACACACATCAAAAGTCTCTTATAATGGTGCAAAAATAGGGTGTGGATTTAGGCCTGTGAATTCCTTATGCTTGCACTCTGGGTAATCCAGTGTAAGTGAGGCCTATTATTAAAATGAGCTTCAGGATCTGGAATAACAAACGTTAGAATTTTACTAAATTATTCACACCCTCTCATTGCCAAACCATCATTTGACAATTTCACTAGCACGTATTCAACGCTTTTACTAGCACGTACATCAGGACGATGTAAGGTGCATTTCTGATCTTGGTTCTCTGACCGATGTCCAAAGTCTACGTCATCCCCACTAGGAGCTCCCTGTGTCAGAAGCACGTGTTGTGCTCAACCCAGGTGCCGGCAGGTTGCTCTTCCCGGTCCTGGCACTGCGCTGAGTTAGTTAAAGGTCGATTAACGCACCAACAGCGGAGATGGAATGCAGAGGGGGGTGCAAATAGTGGATTGAAAGTACTTTTATGCTACAGCAAGTCAAGGACAGCCCAGTACAATTTCTCTTGAAGGAGCAGAAACCTGTAAGCAGCTTAGTGATGCTGATGAGTGTGATAGTATTTTGAGCAGACTATGTGCAGCGAATGAAGTGGAATGACTTTTTCACACATCTGGAATAGCGCCTCTTAATTAGTTTTTTTTTATTGGCCAAACAAAACAGCTCTGAGTGCCAAAGCAACTTAACCACCAGCACTGAAAATGCCGGCAAGGAAATTACCATAAGAGAGGTCGTATTTTATTTCTTGGGAAATCTTACAAAGATCAAATTTAGGTGAGCATTATTTGTCGTAATTTTTTGCAAGTAAAGCTGTGCAGCAGACGCCTTCTTGAGCTCTCTTTCTCTACGAATTCATGAAAATTCTTAATAGATTGAACAGAAGCCCTCTTTTCTGTAAGTGGAACCTACGACTCAGGCGACCTTATCTAAATACATGAAAACAGTAAAACAGTGTTGCTAAACCATTGAAAAGGCGAACGGACGGTGACAAGTTCAGTGGAAAAGGTGAACTTGAGCCACAGCCACGACTTGCACATTGTCAGTTATCCAGGAGCTTCAAAAGAGCTGTGCTTTCCATGCGGACAAAGTCTCTGCGTCAGGCAACCTTGCACAGAACCAGTCTTCTACCGGTGCCCTTGTCACTCTTAAATTTTTTCAATTTGGGCACAGGCCCGTTGGACACTTTGATGCAATGGGAGCATGAACACTACATGCAGTGTCAGCCGTCACGATGGATGCCGGTGGCCTCTGCTCAGGGTCCAGCAGGTGGGCAAATGGGAGTGGAGAGGCTATTGAAAATATTCGAGAAACGGACCAGGGCCGTCCTGAATTCGCAGTAACATTATACTGCTTAGAAATCACAGCTTCCAAAATATTACAAGAAACTGCAAAAAAGTTACAAGAATACGAGTAGGCAGAACCAGTTTTTTTGAACATTGAGCTTAAAACTTAAAGTAATCCAGGTACGTATTTGGAAATGACTCCAAAGTGACAGCCAAAAGCCAACCTAAAAGCATTTCGGCTTTTAGGTTGGCTCTAGAATTTCGGCTCCATCGAAATTCAGCCGCTGCGGCTGGGATCGAACTCGCCTCTTTAGGGCTAGCAGCCGAGCGCTGTAACCACTAAGTCACCGTGACAAGCGTAATTAACACATTTGCACTCATTAACTTCGCCTTCCCTTAACTGGTGTGAGTGTGCAAGTACACAACAAACTAGCTTTGCATTCAGCTTGCTTTGGCTTTAAAATCCGAGCTATGTGAGCAACGCACTCTATCACCGTTCATTATCCTACGAAGTCCGTACTAAATTTTTTTCATTTCGTAGTCACTACAGTTTACCTATCTGTGAGATGTTTACATTCTTCGCAAGATATCCAGTTTAGTAAAGCTCTTTGTTTCAGGATCACTTGTAAGCTTTAATAGATCCTTGTGTACTCATTAGCATTTCTTCGGCTAAAGTAGCGCTGTTTCTTTTGTGAACGTGCTGAAAATGTGAAAGAATATTGTGAGAAACTTTTGTCGAATGGTTAAGTATGCTCCCGAAATTTCGTGTGATAGTGCCTTTGACAACCCAGAAGAACTGTTCAAAAATATCTAATGATAGCGCTCTAACTCTCTCCATGTCCGACACAGTGTGAAAGTACGTAAGACACACGCTGAGGCTTCTAAAATGCAATCAAACTTGCGCAAACGGTCAATGAAAAATTATCTACGGAAATGAATCCAGTTCGAAAATTTTCTCTCAAAATTTTAGTCTGCCTTTCACCAGTACTGCGCAGTATTACGAAGTAGTGGGGAGGCTTGGTTATGCAGAAAGCTTACAGGATGCATCCGATTGACCAGACGTCAACCTCGAAGCAGTGCCCCTTCGTCGACAGGACCTCCAGGGCGCTGTAGTTTGGCGTTCTGATGAAGGTCCATCTTCTTGCGCTCGCCCTCAAAGTGGATGCGAACTTGAGGTCTCTGTGGATGACACGCTGTCCCAGATATCGGCAGGCAAGGAGAAGCTGGCGGAGGAAGTCTCTCGCCTCAGCCTCTGTTGCCTTGTTCCGGCGCCTATGCATTTCCAAAAGCGACTGAAAAAAAGAATACCGCAAAACAGTCTAACTAGCCCAGCGAAGCCCTGCAGTTTAGACATTTGGCGCTGAATGACTGCTCACTGCAACACCCGAGCTAACGAGTGAGTCCATAGTAGTCAAATAAGCAGTCGAATTTTTTCGCTGCACTGCACTGCAGCTACAACACACAAGTGCATGTGGTCTTTTTCAACGTGACAGCATTAAAGGGTCAGTCTACTGAATTTTATCTCAAACTACCGTTTAACCAGGTGTGGTGCCAAGAAGTGCGGTAGAACATTTTAAAATAGAATTTACTGATGTGGGAACACATATGCATGAGATGGTAGTCTCATTTCGCAACAATGAAAATACAAACGTCATAGCAATTTATAAAGTGCAATTTTCAAGTGCTGAGGTGATTAAAAGCAGTTGCCACTGAAAGGATATTGGATACATAGGTCACAATTAGTTAAAGTAACCCCCTGTTAGTTAAAGTAACCAAACTGAGAAGAGTGCGTTTTAGGGGAGCTAAATACAGTTGGAGTGCATTGCGGGAAAGCGAACCACAGGGGACGAACGAGTGCGTCCCCACAGGTTAGGAATGCTTGTGATTCCTACCCATAACATTAAAAATGACACAAAAAAAAGTTAAGTTAATACTTAACGGAAACACGTATGGCCAATCACTGTTTCAGTATCACGGTTCAAAATAAGGGATACCTTGCAGATAAAAGTCTGCTTTCAACATGATGTTCTCCATAAAAAGGTTCAATCTTTCAAAGGACTGTTAAATAAGTTAAGGTGCCTACATGGAGCCGATGCTTTGTAATCAAATTATATCATTCCTGCATTGAACTATGTTTTCCATCATTCCAACTGATTACACCATTGTACAATCCGGTTTTAGAAGCTGCTGCACTTATGCATGCATACCTTATGTGCCAACGCATGCTTTTGCTATTGACCCAACAGTTGTTTGCTGGTGTTTCCTGTGAAGTTTCATGATGAAATAAAATGAATGAGCATTTCGGGTGCTTCTCTGGAAATGAACTTGCGACCTCACCTGGAGAACTTCCTGTGTCAACGACACGAAGATGTCCAGTCCAAGCACCCACGCGACGAAAGCACTCTAGATGGAAATATTGAGAAGGAAATATGAATATGGAATACGAAAAAATGGAAGTTCTCAAATATAAATTCATCCAAATGATTTTCAACCATGCAACAGACACATTGTATACGCACTTGAAATTCAAAATATTAGTCCACCCCACATGAAAGTTCGGTCATTAAAGAATGTAGTGGAAATGGAGGACACATCCAGCTGCAATCCATTATATCTGTCAAAATATCATATTATGCACAAAAGTGGTGCTTACCTAGAATATTCATTAAAGAATGCTGTATCAGGGCATTTATGCACCCAAAACAAAAATTTACTCACATATTTTGAGCTCCGAACACACCTACCCAAAATTAAGTACACCATTAAATGTTTTCGCGTTACAATAGACGGCAGTTTTGACTCCAGGCCACATGCTGATAACTTAAGCCCCTAAGGTGGTACTAGCAGGCTACGGTCTAACAGCTGAAGGCGTTTTTATCTTCCTGTATTAAAAATCATTCGCTTCTCTCTTTTTCAATCTCATATCGCATAACATTGCAAACCATGGCTTTGTACATTTCAAACCTATTTGGACCGAACTCTTCTTAGCGCTGTGAATAATGCCCTTTTCACGTCTATTGCATTCAAGCAGTGATTTATTCTTCAGAGTGAAAATACTTCTCTTCACGTAATCCTCTTAACTGATTGTCTCCATTTCAAATGATAAGGCAATAATATGTAATAATCACTCATTATGGTTAGGCGTGCTTGTGATTCCTACCGATAACATTAAAAATGACGCTAAAAAAATGTTAATTTACCGGTTACTAGAAACACGTATGGCCAATAATTGTTTCAGTATCATGGTACAAAATAAGGAAAACATTGCCAATATAAGTCTGCTTTCAACATTGTGTTCTCCATAAAAAGGTTCCATCTTTCAAAGGTCAGTTAAAAAAGTTGAGGTGCCTACATGGAGCCAATGCTTTGTAATCAAATTATATCATTCCTGCATTGACGTACGGTTTCTATATCTCCAACTGATTACACCATTGTTCAATCCTGTTTTGGAACCTACTGCACTTATGCACGCATACCTTATGTGCCAGCACATGCTTTCGCTATTGACCCAACAATTGTTTGCTGGTGTTTTCTGTGCAGTCACAGTTGACACAGTTTCCTGTGTATCAGATGTCAGTTATTCACATTTTACGATTGCATAGAAATAGATGCCAGAGGAAAACTCAGAATACGCAATATCACAAACACCCGCCCATGTGACACAACATAAACACTGCATGAGGAAACAAAATGACCCCGTCCTGCGAGTGTTGCGCCACGGTACTGTTCCAGCGTCTAATGCACATCTTTAATTAAAGCAGCCGATTTCCTTGTGCACTTGTTATATTAACCCAAGTGTTTTCGAGCTCACTAATTACATGAAACACTGCAGGAACCAACACCAACAAAAAAAAAATTCCCATGTAATTTCTCAGTACGTAAAAAAGGAGAGGGAAGCCTAACTTTGTCTATCAGGAGGAACATTTTCCCGTGCTCTGTGAAATCAAGAGAGCCAAGCAAGCATTTTGAGAACAGAATATATGAATTTTTCCTATTCCAATGCAACAAAAAAAAGGCATTGAAATACTAAAGTAGAAAAATTCTTATAGTCGTTAGTTTTTGTTTGCTTGGTTCTAAAATCTCTGCACCGATCTGGCATATGAACTGCGAAGGAATATTGCTCTGCATCCGAAGCTGGACTAAAACCGGAAGTCGTGAAAACGAACCTTGCACTCAGAAATTCCAGCTCGACACCCAGCGCGGTACCTCCCTTCTTTCTTTCTATGCGTCCAAAACAACTTGTTCGACTCACTCTGACAGGCCTTCTGCATCCTCCATGTATGCATGTGCCTGACCTTCGTCTGTACGAGATGCAGGTATTCTACACGAGACCTGCAAAAATCAGCACACACGACAAAGAATCCTCTTGAAGCAGCACATACATCCCATGGCTGCATATCTACCCTGCAACACACACACATCAAAAGTCTCTTATAATGGTGCAAAAATAGGGTGTGGATTTAGGCCTGTGAATTCCTTATGCTTGCACTCTGGGTAATCCAGTGTAAGTGAGGCCTATTATTAAAATGAGCTTCAGGATCTGGAATAACAAACGTTAGAATTTTACTAAATTATTCACACCCTCTCATTGCCAAACCATCATTTGACAATTTCACTAGCACGTATTCAACGCTTTTACTAGCACGTACATCAGGACGATGTAAGGTGCATTTCTGATCTTGGTTCTCTGACCGATGTCCAAAGTCTACGTCATCCCCACTAGGAGCTCCCTGTGTCAGAAGCACGTGTTGTGCTCAACCCAGGTGCCGGCAGGTTGCTCTTCCCGGTCCTGGCACTGCGCTGAGTTAGTTAAAGGTCGATTAACGCACCAACAGCGGAGATGGAATGCAGAGGGGGGTGCAAATAGTGGATTGAAAGTACTTTTATGCTACAGCAAGTCAAGGACAGCCCAGTACAATTTCTCTTGAAGGAGCAGAAACCTGTAAGCAGCTTAGTGATGCTGATGAGTGTGATAGTATTTTGAGCAGACTATGTGCAGCGAATGAAGTGGAATGACTTTTTCACACATCTGGAATAGCGCCTCTTAATTAGTTTTTTTTTATTGGCCAAACAAAACAGCTCTGAGTGCCAAAGCAACTTAACCACCAGCACTGAAAATGCCGGCAAGGAAATTACCATAAGAGAGGTCGTATTTTATTTCTTGGGAAATCTTACAAAGATCAAATTTAGGTGAGCATTATTTGTCGTAATTTTTTGCAAGTAAAGCTGTGCAGCAGACGCCTTCTTGAGCTCTCTTTCTCTACGAATTCATGAAAATTCTTAATAGATTGAACAGAAGCCCTCTTTTCTGTAAGTGGAACCTACGACTCAGGCGACCTTATCTAAATACATGAAAACAGTAAAACAGTGTTGCTAAACCATTGAAAAGGCGAACGGACGGTGACAAGTTCAGTGGAAAAGGTGAACTTGAGCCACAGCCACGACTTGCACATTGTCAGTTATCCAGGAGCTTCAAAAGAGCTGTGCTTTCCATGCGGACAAAGTCTCTGCGTCAGGCAACCTTGCACAGAACCAGTCTTCTACCGGTGCCCTTGTCACTCTTAAATTTTTTCAATTTGGGCACAGGCCCGTTGGACACTTTGATGCAATGGGAGCATGAACACTACATGCAGTGTCAGCCGTCACGATGGATGCCGGTGGCCTCTGCTCAGGGTCCAGCAGGTGGGCAAATGGGAGTGGAGAGGCTATTGAAAATATTCGAGAAACGGACCAGGGCCGTCCTGAATTCGCAGTAACATTATACTGCTTAGAAATCACAGCTTCCAAAATATTACAAGAAACTGCAAAAAAGTTACAAGAATACGAGTAGGCAGAACCAGTTTTTTTGAACATTGAGCTTAAAACTTAAAGTAATCCAGGTACGTATTTGGAAATGACTCCAAAGTGACAGCCAAAAGCCAACCTAAAAGCATTTCGGCTTTTAGGTTGGCTCTAGAATTTCGGCTCCATCGAAATTCAGCCGCTGCGGCTGGGATCGAACTCGCCTCTTTAGGGCTAGCAGCCGAGCGCTGTAACCACTAAGTCACCGTGACAAGCGTAATTAACACATTTGCACTCATTAACTTCGCCTTCCCTTAACTGGTGTGAGTGTGCAAGTACACAACAAACTAGCTTTGCATTCAGCTTGCTTTGGCTTTAAAATCCGAGCTATGTGAGCAACGCACTCTATCACCGTTCATTATCCTACGAAGTCCGTACTAAATTTTTTTCATTTCGTAGTCACTACAGTTTACCTATCTGTGAGATGTTTACATTCTTCGCAAGATATCCAGTTTAGTAAAGCTCTTTGTTTCAGGATCACTTGTAAGCTTTAATAGATCCTTGTGTACTCATTAGCATTTCTTCGGCTAAAGTAGCGCTGTTTCTTTTGTGAACGTGCTGAAAATGTGAAAGAATATTGTGAGAAACTTTTGTCGAATGGTTAAGTATGCTCCCGAAATTTCGTGTGATAGTGCCTTTGACAACCCAGAAGAACTGTTCAAAAATATCTAATGATAGCGCTCTAACTCTCTCCATGTCCGACACAGTGTGAAAGTACGTAAGACACACGCTGAGGCTTCTAAAATGCAATCAAACTTGCGCAAACGGTCAATGAAAAATTATCTACGGAAATGAATCCAGTTCGAAAATTTTCTCTCAAAATTTTAGTCTGCCTTTCACCAGTACTGCGCAGTATTACGAAGTAGTGGGGAGGCTTGGTTATGCAGAAAGCTTACAGGATGCATCCGATTGACCAGACGTCAACCTCGAAGCAGTGCCCCTTCGTCGACAGGACCTCCAGGGCGCTGTAGTTTGGCGTTCTGATGAAGGTCCATCTTCTTGCGCTCGCCCTCAAAGTGGATGCGAACTTGAGGTCTCTGTGGATGACACGCTGTCCCAGATATCGGCAGGCAAGGAGAAGCTGGCGGAGGAAGTCTCTCGCCTCAGCCTCTGTTGCCTTGTTCCGGCGCCTATGCATTTCCAAAAGCGACTGAAAAAAAGAATACCGCAAAACAGTCTAACTAGCCCAGCGAAGCCCTGCAGTTTAGACATTTGGCGCTGAATGACTGCTCACTGCAACACCCGAGCTAACGAGTGAGTCCATAGTAGTCAAATAAGCAGTCGAATTTTTTCGCTGCACTGCACTGCAGCTACAACACACAAGTGCATGTGGTCTTTTTCAACGTGACAGCATTAAAGGGTCAGTCTACTGAATTTTATCTCAAACTACCGTTTAACCAGGTGTGGTGCCAAGAAGTGCGGTAGAACATTTTAAAATAGAATTTACTGATGTGGGAACACATATGCATGAGATGGTAGTCTCATTTCGCAACAATGAAAATACAAACGTCATAGCAATTTATAAAGTGCAATTTTCAAGTGCTGAGGTGATTAAAAGCAGTTGCCACTGAAAGGATATTGGATACATAGGTCACAATTAGTTAAAGTAACCCCCTGTTAGTTAAAGTAACCAAACTGAGAAGAGTGCGTTTTAGGGGAGCTAAATACAGTTGGAGTGCATTGCGGGAAAGCGAACCACAGGGGACGAACGAGTGCGTCCCCACAGGTTAGGAATGCTTGTGATTCCTACCCATAACATTAAAAATGACACAAAAAAAAGTTAATTTAATACTTAACGGAAACACGTATGGCCAATCACTGTTTCAGTATCACGGTTCAAAATAAGGGATACCTTGCAGATAAAAGTCTGCTTTCAACATGATGTTCTCCATAAAAAGGTTCAATCTTTCAAAGGACTGTTAAATAAGTTAAGGTGCCTACATGGAGCCGATGCTTTGTAATCAAATTATATCATTCCTGCATTGAACTATGTTTTCCATCATTCCAACTGATTACACCATTGTACAATCCGGTTTTAGAAGCTGCTGCACTTATGCATGCATACCTTATGTGCCAACGCATGCTTTTGCTATTGACCCAACAGTTGTTTGCTGGTGTTTCCTGTGAAGTTTCATGATGAAATAAAATGAATGAGCATTTCTGGTGCTTCTCTGGAAATGAACTTGCGACCTCACCTGGAGAACTTCCTGTGTCAACGACACGAAGATGTCCAGTCCAAGCACCCACGCGACGAAAGCACTCTAGATGGAAATATTGAGAAGGAAATATGAATATGGAATACGAAAAAATGGAAGTTCTCAAATATAAATTCATCCAAATGATTTTCAACCATGCAACAGACACATTGTATACGCACTTGAAATTCAAAATATTAGTCCACCCCACATGAAAGTTCGGTCATTAAAGAATGTAGTGGAAATGGAGGACACATCCAGCTGCAATCCATTATATCTGTCAAAATATCATATTATGCACAAAAGTGGTGCTTACCTAGAATATTCATTAAAGAATGCTGTATCAGGGCATTTATGCACCCAAAACAAAAATTTACTCACATATTTTGAGCTCCGAACACACCTACCCAAAATTAAGTACACCATTAAATGTTTTCGCGTTACAATAGACGGCAGTTTTGACTCCAGGCCACATGCTGATAACAAGCCCCTAAGGTGGTACTAGCAGGCTACGGTCTAACAGCTGAAGGCGTTTTTATCTTCCTGTATTAAAAATCATTCGCTTCTCTCTTTTTCAATCTCATATCGCATAACATTGCAAACCATGGCTTTGTACATTTCAAACCTATTTGGACCGAACTCTTCTTAGCGCTGTGAATAATGCCCTTTTCACGTCTATTGCATTCCAGCAGTGATTTATTCTTCAGAGTGAAAATACTTCTCTTCACGTAATCCTCTTAACTGATTGTCTCCATTTCAAATGATAAGGCAATAATATGTAATAATCACTCATTATGGTTAGGCGTGCTTGTGATTCCTACCGATAACATTAAAAATGACGCTAAAAAAATGTTAATTTACCGGTTACTAGAAACACGTATGGCCAATAATTGTTTCAGTATCATGGTACAAAATAAGGAAAACATTGCCAATATAAGTCTGCTTTCAACATTGTGTTCTCCATAAAAAGGTTCCATCTTTCAAAGGTCAGTTAAAAAAGTTGAGGTGCCTACATGGAGCCAATGCTTTGTAATCAAATTATATCATTCCTGCATTGACGTACGGTTTCTATATCTCCAACTGATTACACCATTGTTCAATCCTGTTTTGGAACCTACTGCACTTATGCACGCATACCTTATGTGCCAGCACATGCTTTCGCTATTGACCCAACAATTGTTTGCTGGTGTTTTCTGTGCAGTCACAGTTGACACACAGTTTCCTGTGTATCAGATGTCAGTTATTCACATTTTACGATTGCATAGAAATAGATGCCAGAGGAAAACTCAGAATACGCAATATCACAAACACCCGCCCATGTGACACAACATAAACACTGCATGAGGAAACAAAATGACCCCGTCCTGCGAGTGTTGCGCCACGGTACTGTTCCAGCGTCTAATGCACATCTTTAATTAAAGCAGCCGATTTCCTTGTGCACTTGTTATATTAACCCAAGTGTTTTCGAGCTCACTAATTACATGAAACACTGCAGGAACCAACACCAACAAAAAAAAAATTCCCATGTAATTTCTCAGTACGTAAAAAAGGAGAGGGAAGCCTAACTTTGTCTATCAGGAGGAACATTTTCCCGTGCTCTGTGAAATCAAGAGAGCCAAGCAAGCATTTTGAGAACAGAATATATGAATTTTTCCTATTCCAATGCAACAAAAAAAAGGCATTGAAATACTAAAGTAGAAAAATTCTTATAGTCGTTAGTTTTTGTTTGCTTGGTTCTAAAATCTCTGCACCGATCTGGCATATGAACTGCGAAGGAATATTGCTCTGCATCCGAAGCTGGACTAAAACCGGAAGTCGTGAAAACGAACCTTGCACTCAGAAATTCCAGCTCGACACCCAGCGCGGTACCTCCCTTCTTTCTTTCTATGCGTCCAAAACAACTTGTTCGACTCACTCTGACAGGCCTTCTGCATCCTCCATGTATGCATGTGCCTGACCTTCGTCTGTACGAGATGCAGGTATTCTACACGAGACCTGCAAAAATCAGCACACACGACAAAGAATCCTCTTGAAGCAGCACATACATCCCATGGCTGCATATCTACCCTGCAACACACACACATCAAAAGTCTCTTATAATGGTGCAAAAATAGGGTGTGGATTTAGGCCTGTGAATTCCTTATGCTTGCACTCTGGGTAATCCAGTGTAAGTGAGGCCTATTATTAAAATGAGCTTCAGGATCTGGAATAACAAACGTTAGAATTTTACTAAATTATTCACACCCTCTCATTGCCAAACCATCATTTGACAATTTCACTAGCACGTATTCAACGCTTTTACTAGCACGTACATCAGGACGATGTAAGGTGCATTTCTGATCTTGGTTCTCTGACCGATGTCCAAAGTCTACGTCATCCCCACTAGGAGCTCCCTGTGTCAGAAGCACGTGTTGTGCTCAACCCAGGTGCCGGCAGGTTGCTCTTCCCGGTCCTGGCACTGCGCTGAGTTAGTTAAAGGTCGATTAACGCACCAACAGCGGAGATGGAATGCAGAGGGGGGTGCAAATAGTGGATTGAAAGTACTTTTATGCTACAGCAAGTCAAGGACAGCCCAGTACAATTTCTCTTGAAGGAGCAGAAACCTGTAAGCAGCTTAGTGATGCTGATGAGTGTGATAGTATTTTGAGCAGACTATGTGCAGCGAATGAAGTGGAATGACTTTTTCACACATCTGGAATAGCGCCTCTTAATTAGTTTTTTTTTATTGGCCAAACAAAACAGCTCTGAGTGCCAAAGCAACTTAACCACCAGCACTGAAAATGCCGGCAAGGAAATTACCATAAGAGAGGTCGTATTTTATTTCTTGGGAAATCTTACAAAGATCAAATTTAGGTGAGCATTATTTGTCGTAATTTTTTGCAAGTAAAGCTGTGCAGCAGACGCCTTCTTGAGCTCTCTTTCTCTACGAATTCATGAAAATTCTTAATAGATTGAACAGAAGCCCTCTTTTCTGTAAGTGGAACCTACGACTCAGGCGACCTTATCTAAATACATGAAAACAGTAAAACAGTGTTGCTAAACCATTGAAAAGGCGAACGGACGGTGACAAGTTCAGTGGAAAAGGTGAACTTGAGCCACAGCCACGACTTGCACATTGTCAGTTATCCAGGAGCTTCAAAAGAGCTGTGCTTTCCATGCGGACAAAGTCTCTGCGTCAGGCAACCTTGCACAGAACCAGTCTTCTACCGGTGCCCTTGTCACTCTTAAATTTTTTCAATTTGGGCACAGGCCCGTTGGACACTTTGATGCAATGGGAGCATGAACACTACATGCAGTGTCAGCCGTCACGATGGATGCCGGTGGCCTCTGCTCAGGGTCCAGCAGGTGGGCAAATGGGAGTGGAGAGGCTATTGAAAATATTCGAGAAACGGACCAGGGCCGTCCTGAATTCGCAGTAACATTATACTGCTTAGAAATCACAGCTTCCAAAATATTACAAGAAACTGCAAAAAAGTTACAAGAATACGAGTAGGCAGAACCAGTTTTTTTGAACATTGAGCTTAAAACTTAAAGTAATCCAGGTACGTATTTGGAAATGACTCCAAAGTGACAGCCAAAAGCCAACCTAAAAGCATTTCGGCTTTTAGGTTGGCTCTAGAATTTCGGCTCCATCGAAATTCAGCCGCTGCGGCTGGGATCGAACTCGCCTCTTTAGGGCTAGCAGCCGAGCGCTGTAACCACTAAGTCACCGTGACAAGCGTAATTAACACATTTGCACTCATTAACTTCGCCTTCCCTTAACTGGTGTGAGTGTGCAAGTACACAACAAACTAGCTTTGCATTCAGCTTGCTTTGGCTTTAAAATCCGAGCTATGTGAGCAACGCACTCTATCACCGTTCATTATCCTACGAAGTCCGTACTAAATTTTTTTCATTTCGTAGTCACTACAGTTTACCTATCTGTGAGATGTTTACATTCTTCGCAAGATATCCAGTTTAGTAAAGCTCTTTGTTTCAGGATCACTTGTAAGCTTTAATAGATCCTTGTGTACTCATTAGCATTTCTTCGGCTAAAGTAGCGCTGTTTCTTTTGTGAACGTGCTGAAAATGTGAAAGAATATTGTGAGAAACTTTTGTCGAATGGTTAAGTATGCTCCCGAAATTTCGTGTGATAGTGCCTTTGACAACCCAGAAGAACTGTTCAAAAATATCTAATGATAGCGCTCTAACTCTCTCCATGTCCGACACAGTGTGAAAGTACGTAAGACACACGCTGAGGCTTCTAAAATGCAATCAAACTTGCGCAAACGGTCAATGAAAAATTATCTACGGAAATGAATCCAGTTCGAAAATTTTCTCTCAAAATTTTAGTCTGCCTTTCACCAGTACTGCGCAGTATTACGAAGTAGTGGGGAGGCTTGGTTATGCAGAAAGCTTACAGGATGCATCCGATTGACCAGACGTCAACCTCGAAGCAGTGCCCCTTCGTCGACAGGACCTCCAGGGCGCTGTAGTTTGGCGTTCTGATGAAGGTCCATCTTCTTGCGCTCGCCCTCAAAGTGGATGCGAACTTGAGGTCTCTGTGGATGACACGCTGTCCCAGATATCGGCAGGCAAGGAGAAGCTGGCGGAGGAAGTCTCTCGCCTCAGCCTCTGTTGCCTTGTTCCGGCGCCTATGCATTTCCAAAAGCGACTGAAAAAAAGAATACCGCAAAACAGTCTAACTAGCCCAGCGAAGCCCTGCAGTTTAGACATTTGGCGCTGAATGACTGCTCACTGCAACACCCGAGCTAACGAGTGAGTCCATAGTAGTCAAATAAGCAGTCGAATTTTTTCGCTGCACTGCACTGCAGCTACAACACACAAGTGCATGTGGTCTTTTTCAACGTGACAGCATTAAAGGGTCAGTCTACTGAATTTTATCTCAAACTACCGTTTAACCAGGTGTGGTGCCAAGAAGTGCGGTAGAACATTTTAAAATAGAATTTACTGATGTGGGAACACATATGCATGAGATGGTAGTCTCATTTCGCAACAATGAAAATACAAACGTCATAGCAATTTATAAAGTGCAATTTTCAAGTGCTGAGGTGATTAAAAGCAGTTGCCACTGAAAGGATATTGGATACATAGGTCACAATTAGTTAAAGTAACCCCCTGTTAGTTAAAGTAACCAAACTGAGAAGAGTGCGTTTTAGGGGAGCTAAATACAGTTGGAGTGCATTGCGGGAAAGCGAACCACAGGGGACGAACGAGTGCGTCCCCACAGGTTAGGAATGCTTGTGATTCCTACCCATAACATTAAAAATGACACAAAAAAAAGTTAATTTAATACTTAACGGAAACACGTATGGCCAATCACTGTTTCAGTATCACGGTTCAAAATAAGGGATACCTTGCAGATAAAAGTCTGCTTTCAACATGATGTTCTCCATAAAAAGGTTCAATCTTTCAAAGGACTGTTAAATAAGTTAAGGTGCCTACATGGAGCCGATGCTTTGTAATCAAATTATATCATTCCTGCATTGAACTATGTTTTCCATCATTCCAACTGATTACACCATTGTACAATCCGGTTTTAGAAGCTGCTGCACTTATGCATGCATACCTTATGTGCCAACGCATGCTTTTGCTATTGACCCAACAGTTGTTTGCTGGTGTTTCCTGTGAAGTTTCATGATGAAATAAAATGAATGAGCATTTCGGGTGCTTCTCTGGAAATGAACTTGCGACCTCACCTGGAGAACTTCCTGTGTCAACGACACGAAGATGTCCAGTCCAAGCACCCACGCGACGAAAGCACTCTAGATGGAAATATTGAGAAGGAAATATGAATATGGAATACGAAAAAATGGAAGTTCTCAAATATAAATTCATCCAAATGATTTTCAACCATGCAACAGACACATTGTATACGCACTTGAAATTCAAAATATTAGTCCACCCCACATGAAAGTTCGGTCATTAAAGAATGTAGTGGAAATGGAGGACACATCCAGCTGCAATCCATTATATCTGTCAAAATATCATATTATGCACAAAAGTGGTGCTTACCTAGAATATTCATTAAAGAATGCTGTATCAGGGCATTTATGCACCCAAAACAAAAATTTACTCACATATTTTGAGCTCCGAACACACCTACCCAAAATTAAGTACACCATTAAATGTTTTCGCGTTACAATAGACGGCAGTTTTGACTCCAGGCCACATGCTGATAACAAGCCCCTAAGGTGGTACTAGCAGGCTACGGTCTAACAGCTGAAGGCGTTTTTATCTTCCTGTATTAAAAATCATTCGCTTCTCTCTTTTTCAATCTCATATCGCATACCATTGCAAACCATGGCTTTGTACATTTCAAACCTATTTGGACCGAACTCTTAGCGCTGTGAATAATGCCCTTTTCACGTCTATTGCATTCAAGCAGTGATTTATTCTTCAGAGTGAAAATACTTCTCTTCACGTAATCCTCTTAACTGATTGTCTCCATTTCAAATGATAAGGCAATAATATGTAATAATCACTCATTATGGTTAGGCGTGCTTGTGATTCCTACCGATAACATTAAAAATGACGCTAAAAAAATGTTAATTTACCGGTTACTAGAAACACGTATGGCCAATAATTGTTTCAGTATCATGGTACAAAATAAGGAAAACATTGCCAATATAAGTCTGCTTTCAACATTGTGTTCTCCATAAAAAGGTTCCATCTTTCAAAGGAAAGTTAAATAAGTTGAGGTGCCTACATGGCGCCAATGCTTTGTAATCAAATTATATCAGTCTTGCACTGATGTATGCTTTCTATCATTCCAACTGATTACACCATCGTTCAATCCTGTTTTGGAATTAGCCAGGATAGCAGCTTGGGCATGTTGGTTATTCATTTGTGATGGAACAGCGCAAAATACCGGGACAAGAGACAAGCGCTGACTTACAACTGGTTTTTATTTCGAAGAAACACTGCTTCTTATACCTTCTTCTCCCTCTCAAAACAACAACAAATGCGTCACAACCATATCGTTCAAGCGTCCAAAAAAACATAAGATAAATAATCACAGAGATTTATAATCACATTTTTAACATTTCAAATTCTTTCTTAGTCAAATCAACAGACGGCATGCTGACACAATCGTCGCGCAGACTCGATATCGAAGCTGCCTCGATTATTTCCCCGACTAACTGGTCTTTGTGATTAGCCAAAGTTTTGCATTTCTGGAAAACAGGTGGACAACTTGTTGAAGGGCAATCTCTGCAATGAATTCCCAGGTTCCGGCAAGCTTGCTCGAAATTAGTTTTGTGTTCTAGTAGCCTTTCGTTCATGCACCTACCAGTCTGCCCTATGTATTGTTTACCACATGCCACTGGCAACGAATAAACAAGGCCTTCGGTGCACTCCACAAAGGGGGTTCGATGCTTTATCGTGCATCCCTGCTTCTGTTTGGTCGGGTCGGAATTGACTCGTCTGCACAGACTTTTGAGTTTGTTAGGAGCAGTCATCACTACATTGACGCCAGCTTTTCGACCTATGCTCTTCAGGCGATGGGAAACGTTGTGAATGTACGGTATTGCTACTACCGGCCTCCTTTCTTTTTGTTTCTTTGCCTCATCTTGCTGCTCGGGCCTAGCCTGCATCAGGTGCTTTTTCATCTGCTTGGCAACAGAAACCAAAAGGTGCGATGGGTAACCCGAGTTGCCAAGCCGTTCAGCCTGGCGAAGAAAGCTCACTTCCATTTTGTGAACACGATTTCCTCAAGGCATTTGTGAGGCACAATTCACAATAGCCCTCTTGGTCAGCTTAGAGTGAGCTGATTGGAAGGGCACTGGCACTTTCTCCCCTCTGGGCTCAGAGGCCCAGCAGGCATGCCCTCTAGCGAACTCAAGTCTCGGGTCTAAAAACCTTAGTGATCCTTGAGCAGGAAGCTCGTGCGTGACACGAGCTTCCTACGTTAGAAACAGTAATGGAAACAGTAAATACATTAGAAACAGTAATGGAGGAGGTGGGTCGCTTTGCACAGGCTTTGCAGCCACTTATTGTCACACACGAACTTCCTGCTTAAGGATCACTAAATACGTTAGAAACAGTAATGGAGGAGGTGGGTCGCTTTGCACAGGCTTTGCAGCCACTTATTGTCACGCACGAGCTTCCTGCTTAAGGATCACTAAGGTTTTTAGACCTTCATTTGCTTCTCTTTCATTTGCTTCTCTCTCTTTCATTCTCATATCGCACACCATTGCAAACCCTGGTTTTGCAGTTTTAAAGCCTATTTGGACCCAACTGTTAGACTGGAAAAATTAGCGGTGTGAATAATGCCCTTTTCAGGTCTATTGCATTCGAGCAGAGATTTATTTTTCTGGGTGAAAATACTTCTCTTCATGTAATCCTCTTAACTGATTGTCTCCATTTCAAACGATAAGGCAATATGTAATAATCAGTCATAGGTTAAGAGTGCTTGAGATTCCTACCCATAAGATTAAATATGACACAAAAAAATGTTAATTTACCAGTTAACAAAACACATATGACCAATCCCTGTTTCAGCATCATGATTCAAAATAGGAAAAACCTTTCCAACAGAAGTCTGCTTTCAACATTGTGTTCTCCATAAAAAGGTTCCATCTTTCAAAGGACAGTTAAATAAGTTGAGGTGCCTACATGGTGCCAATGCTTTGTAATCAAATTATATCAGTCTTGCACTGATGTATGTTTTCTATCATTCCAACTGATTACACCATTGTTCAATCCTGTTTTGGAAGCTGCTGCACTTATGCATGCATACCTGATGTGCAACGCATGCTTTCGCTATTCACCCAACAGTTGTTTGCTGGTGTTTTCTGTGCAGTTTCATAATGAAATAAATTAAATGAGCATTTCTGGTGCATCTCTGGAAATGAGCTTGCGACCTCACCATGAGAACTTCCTATGTCATTGACAGGAAGACGACCAGGAACCCACGTGATGAATGCACTCTAGATGGAAATATGGGGATTGGTTTGCTTTATTGGGGTTTAATATCCCAAAGCAACTCAGGCTATGAGGGACGCTGCAGTGAAGGGCTCCGGAAATTTCGACCACATGGCGTTCTTTAACATGCACTGACATCGCACAGCACACGGGCCTCTAGAATTTCGTCTCCATCGAAATTCAGCCGCCGCGGCCAGGATTGAACCCACATCTTTCAGGCCAGCAGCCGAGCGCGTAACCACTAAGCCACGCGGCGGGCGTAATTAACACATTTGCACTCTTTAACTTTGCCTTCCAATAAAGATGCAGTGAAGAAGAATCTGAACTTGTCTTTTAGCCGTGGGAGCTCGATCTACATGTTTTGAGCATTCTTAGAAACTTCGACTTATTGCCCTGTGTGGCCGATTTTTCTAATTAAATCGAATTAACATCCGGCTCCCGCCTTTATTTCTTTAATTCTCCCCGTACGGTGGGTGGAGTCGACCAACGCGTGGAGTGCCTTTCAGCCGGCTCCGTGGAGGCTTTGCTTTCCCTTTATTTTGTTTTTTAGGTTTCCGTGAATAAATAGTTTCATTCACAGATAATATAACCGCAGAATAAGTCCACAGAAATAAAAATACGCGTGGACTATTTGCTACTACAGATTACTACGTATTACTCCGCCGATGGCAGAGCGGCAAACCGCCACAGGACTGGGTGAAAGGCACTCCACGCGTTGGTCGACTCCACCCACCGTGCGGGGAGAATTAAAAAAAAAAGAGGGAAGCGAATGTAAATTCGATTTAGTTAGGGAAATTAAGGAAGAAAGCTCATAACGTGCAGATTGAGTTCCCGCGGTAAAAAGACGAGTTCAGATTCCTCTTCACTGCACCTTTAACTGGTGTGATTGCACAGGTACGCAACAAACTTGTTTTGCGCTCAGCTTCCTTTGGCTTTAGAATCCCAGCTATGTGAGCAACGCACTCTATCGCCGTGTATTATCCTACAAAGTCTATACTAAACTTTTTGTCATTTCGTAGTCGCTACAGTTTAGCTATCTATGATATTTTTAGTCTTCAGAAGATATCCAGTTTAGTTAAGCTTCTTGTGTTTCAGGATCACATGTAAGCTTTAATAGGGCCTTGTGTACTCATTAGCGCTTCTTCGGCTAAAGTAGCACTTTCTTTTGTGAACGTGCTGAAAATGTGAAAGAATATTGTGCGAAACATTTGTCGAATGGTTAAGTATGCTCCCGAAATTTCGTGCGATAGTGTCTTTGACAACCCAGAACAACTGTTCAAAAATATCTAATAATAATGCTTCAACAGTCTTCATGCCCTCAAAGCTGATGCGGGCGTCAAGCAGGTTCCCAACTTGAGGTCCCTGTAGATGATCCGCTGTCCCAGGTATCGGCAGGCGAGCAGAAGCTAATGGAGGAAGTATCGTGCCTCAGCCTCTGTTGCCTTGTTCCAGCACCTATGCATTTCCATGAGTGACTGGAAGAAGAATGCCGCAAAACAGTCTAGCTAGCCCAGCGAAGCCCTGCAGTTTAGACATTTGGCTCTGAATGACTGCTCACTGCAACACCCGAGCTAACGAGTTAGTCCACAGTAGTGAAATAAGCAGTCAAATTTTTTCGCTGCACTGCACTGCAGCGACAACACACAAGTGCATGTGGTCTTTTCAATGCGGCAGCGTTAAGGCCCCTATTCTGCAGAAAATCTGGCATCGTCCCTGTTGGCACTGTGAGCGACAAATCCCCGGAAATGAAGCCTAGGTGGTTGATTGTGTTGGTTTAATGGTGCATAGGAAACTCGGGCCATCATGCACCAAACTTATGGTATAGGAAAAGTTTTTTGCGGCTTTTAAGAAAAATATGGAAAGTGATCAGTGGTGTAGAGGGCTTAAAAAGTTTAAACTACCTAGTAATAATAAAGGAAAAGAAATTTAGGAATGGCTAAAGGTAAAAGCTTTAAAAAAGGTCAGGTAACCCCAACAGCGATCCTTGGCTGGACAAGGATGTCGAGCCTCCCGACCAGTAAAACAAAATCTCAGCCTCCTCCCCAGGAATGAGAAGGTGGCTGAGGTGTATAATGAGTTACGCAAAGCAGTGGGTGAAATTTAGAGTTTGTTGAGAAAACCTATCTCTCTCAAAAAGCTGAACACACAAGATATTTCGACAGCTGCATCTTCACCCAAGAGTAACATTGGGCGTAAAGGAATGTGTTTATTATAAAACTCAGTAAAATAAATTTTCCCTAGTTTTGCAAGTTTTGTGCAGAAAAGTAAAATGTGATTTACGTGAATTCTTCTCAGCACTTTTCACAAAGAGGTTTTTCTTGTTTTGTGAATAGAAAGTTATGAGTAAGGTGTGTATATCCTTTACGAAGCCAGCAGAGATCAACATCCTTGAAACGTTCCTGGTGTGTGCAAGATTTCCATTCATCTAAAACTGGCATTAACAAGTGTAGTTTTTACTTCATTGTTCCAAGCTAACTGCCATTTTTTCCTTAACTTACTGTGTACTAAGTGCATGTGATCATTAAAGGGTATGTTTACTGTGATTATTTGTTTGCAATGGGCTTCAGCAGCATACAAGTCTGCTCTCTCGTTGCCTTTAATTCCTATATGACTCGGTACCCTGCAGAGTTTTATGTTTTTTCCTTCAGCTGTGGCTGTTATGTTGTGTATGACGTCACCAAGTATTGGAGTGATTGCATTTTTAGATTGAAGGGCTGTAAGTACACTTAGTGAGTGTGTAAATAATGCTGTTTGGGAAGTTCTCAATTACTATTTATTTGTACAGCTACACTGATGGTGTAACATTCGGCAGCGAAGATAGACGCACACTATCTGTCCCTTGCACCACTGTGCTTCCAACGTAGGCATCTGTTTTGAACCAACGGTGCAAAAGGCTGTAAAAGAATTGTACTTTTCCTCAAGTTTAAGAAATACTTGTATATTATATGTTGTTGTGGAGTTTCTGTTTTACGGAACTGTGTAAGAGTGAAATCACAGATAGTAGGGAAATTGTCCCATTGTGGTAATGGATCTCGCCTTCGGGCAATGCTTGGCAATGTGTTAAGTACGCTGAGGTTTTGGCATCTCTTCAAATCGCAAGAGCAGTGGCCGGGAAGCTTGCAGTTTGTTGTTAAAGAGCGTTCTAGATGGGCACATTGTAGTGATGGGGTAACAAATATGCTTCTGTAGTGAACGGATTTTTGGAATGTAGGAACATGTAAGCACGGCTCTCCTGTCTGCAAGTGATTATTCGTTAGTTTCTACATAAAGACTGTGTATAGGCGATGTTCTGTATGCACCAGTGGAAGGACGCAACCCTAAGTTATGTATTGGATCCAGTTGGTTAAGTTACGATTTTAACAGGTACGACGGTGCGATACATGGGAACAGTAAAACACTGTTGCTAAACCAATGAATAGGCGTACGGACGGTGACAAGTTGGATAGAAAAGGTGAACTTGAGCCACAGCCATGACATCCACATAGTCAGTTAGCCAGGAGATTCAAAAGAAGCTGTGCTTTCCAAGCTCACAAAACCTCTGCGTCTGGCAACTGTGCGCAATCCCATCTTCTACCTGTGCCCCTGTCACGCATAAATTTGTTCAATTTGGGCACAAGCCCCTTGGACACTTTGATGCATTGGGAGCACGAACACTACATGCAGCGTCATCCGTCGTGATGAAGGCCGTTAGCATCAAGCTCCAGCAGGTGGGCAAATGGCGGCGGCGACGCTATTGAGAATAGTCGCGAAACGGACAAGGGCCATACTGGAGTTGCAATAACATTCTATCGCTCGGAAATCACAGCTTCCAAAATATTACAACAAACTGCAAAAGTTACTAGAATATGAGTAGGCAGAACTAGTTTATTGAACATTGAGCTTTAGAGGTAATGTAAACCAGGTAAGTATTTGGAAATGACTTTAAAGAGACTGCCAAAAGACAACCTAAAAACATTTCACAGAAGGCACCAGGAATATACAAAAAATTTTTGCACGATCTGATACTAATAACACTGTAAATAAAAAATTCAAAGGGGTTCTAAAACACCTACAGTGGAGAGCACAACTCACTTAATCTCTGCATTGTGTTGCCATAAAAATCTGAGCCAAATAATCCACTTCAGCACGCAGCAGAAAACCCACAATCCCACACGAAAGTTGGCGAGCCTTTCCCGGAACTTTTTCATGCCCGCACCCTTCTCTGTCCCTCGCACCAGCGAATACGAGTTGAGAGATGGTCATTGGTTAGATGCTTTGCGGCGTTAGGCTGTGGCTAATAAGCCGTGTAGCTCCGACAGGTTTTTTTTTTTTTTACTTTCATCTGGGCAGCACTTCTGGGCTAAAAGCCATTCACTCTCGCACTCCAGAAGAACCTGCCACAGGCCTAGTAGGTACAACAAAAACCTAGCAACAAATTAAACCAGGACATTAAAAAGCGCACCAAAAGTGAACAGCCTCCGTTGTCCTGCATGACTGTTTTCTTTTTCTTTTTTTCGTCTGGCCACAGACCCTCTGACATATTTTCACACACGCACCAACAGTGTACTGGCTGTAATCCAGGAGCTTGGAGATGACGGCCTCAATGTACTGGTTCTGGTCCGGGTGTGTCCTCACACTGCGCTGAGTTAAAGCTCGATTAACGCAACAGTGGAGATGGAATGCAGAGGAAAGTACGAAGAGTGGATTGAAAGTAGTTTTATGCCACAGTAAGTCAAGGAGAGCCCGGTATGAATTCTCTTGAAGGAGCAGAAACCTGCAATCGACTTAGTGATGCTGCTGAGTGTGCTAGAGTTTTGCACAGACAATGTGCAGCAAATCAAGTGGAATGACTTTCATCAACGTCTGGAATAGCCTCTTTTAATTTGTTTTTTATTTTGTTATTGGCCAAACAAAAACAGCTCAGAGTGCCAAAGGAAAGAAGCCTGACTCTTCCGCAGAGTCCTCCTTTACCTCCCTTAGGGGTATGCAATAAGAAATGGCAAAAGATCATTCAGGCTAGCAGGGTTCACTGAAGTGAGAGAATACAGGCGTGGCAGCGTAAGGCATTCTAGCGCCCAGCGACAGTGGGATCAGGCAATTTACAAGGAGAGGGTGGCTATAGCAGGCCCTGAGTGCAGCTAATTAGAGATTGATAACAAAGGTCCCTGCCCCGTAGCAGACAAAACTTGGTTGTCAACGATGATGATCATCATCATGCATCTCTACATCTCTCCAGATAGTATCCGAGCAATGTTATTTAAAAAAACCAAGGCTCAGCTTGCAACTCAACTGGCTGTTTGCTACAGGGCACCCATCACTGTGCGTGCACGTCATCGCTCACGCTTTTGTCTGCACGGCCAGCAACAAGACTGCACTGAATGAGGTGGCGCGCAGCGTCGTGTCGAGGCTACATGTGCATGCAGAATGCCGGAGCACCTTGATCAGTGCACTAATGAAAAGCTCTGCCTCCCCACCCTTCCTTCGAAACTAATGAAACAATTCTTCTTTTCCGTCTATGGTTCCACAAGTGGAAAAGAAAAATTCTTGCGATGAAAGGGACGAGATTGGAAGCTGAGTGGGTGAAAGTGGCAGAGATGAGGAGAATATGAATCAGAATTTGAGCTCCTACAGTAACTGACTTACACCGAACGAGCAGACATGAGAGTGAAAACAGTTTGACTCCCATTGTAACACAGCTATTTCCAACAAACAACAAGGCAGTGATTATTTAACTAGGAGAGGCTAAATATTAGCTCTTGGTTTTCAATTCTGCGGCTCAAAGACGGATCCATGAAAGTTTTAATGGATCCCGCCTATGTTTCTTCTGCAGCAGCTGATGTTTTTGTGTTCTCGTTTTAGTTAATCAGTTCACGTTTCATTTCATATCGATGGCACAGGTTTCAACTGCACAAGTGGCACACAAGTCCCAGGGAGCATGCAAAGCATGTATGGAAAGCCTGCAGTTCGATGCGTCCTACCACGTGGAGGATTGCAAGTGTACCCGACACGGGCTGTGCCAGGTCTAAAAACCCTGCTACCGGTCCCCCTGGGAATGCCAGGTGGATGCTGAGGTTGCACTGGACATTCAGGTGTAACGGGCACCTTCTGAAACGCATGGCCACAGTAAACATGGCCAGCTGGAAAAAGAAGAAGCCCTACTAGATTGGAGAGACACGGGAGAGGTCTTTGCCCTGTAGTGGGCGTAGTCAGGATGATGATGATGACGATGAAGCTAAACTTAATTTGTTTTCGCTGTCTGCCATGCATCAAAATTAAGAAAAAATGCCTTACCCAATCCTCCTGCTCTCTCCAAGGGCACAGTGCCGGTTGTCGATCTCGGCATGGTAAGAGCACCTAAACATGTAAACAAAAACATAAACAGGGCAGAGTCAGTGAGCACAGGATCAAATAAACATTGTCTGCAAGATTTCAGTCATGTCAGAATGAAACTAAAGCTATTCTGTGAACACCGTTAATACAAATCCAAGTAGTTGACCACAGGGTTAAAAACATTAAGCTAACATCTCTGGTTGGAGGGCCTCCTTTGAAGGCAAATTGCTACTCCGTACTCGATATGCTTCCTACCATATTCCGAGTGCAGATTGTATGTTAAGCTCTACAGGAGTAGATGATTATTACATATCACGTTTTGCAAGCTTGTACACCTGTTGTCCTCCAGCAACATCGCTGATCAGTAGTTAGTACACCCACCACAGCTTGCACTGAGGCAGGTTTCGAGTTTGGTGCAGAAAAATAGTGACTAAATATTGCATGTTTCAATTACTGATGCGTCAAAAAGTTTGCTAAAGAACACACAGACACTGAACCCTTTGGTTGAGCAGAGGGAACAATAAATTTCTTCAAGTGTGGTCAACAAACGTGACAAGTTGCAGTGGAATCTTGTGAATAATCACCAGTTGCTCAGTCATGTCTTTCTACTGTTACTACAGTTTCAGAATTTGCAAAGACCGAAAGGACCACTTTATGCTGCAACCTAATTACTAATTCCACCTTAGAAACAGCTTCTTTAGGCGACACTACCACAAGCATTCTACTTCAGTCTCCGGGATCCTGAAGTTTAAATGTTTTCACGTTACACTACACAGCAGTTTTGACTCCAAGCCACATGCTGATAACTTAAGCCCCTAAGCTGGCACTTGCAGGCTATGGTCTCAAAGCTGAAGGCGTTTTCATCTTCCTGTATTAAAAATCATTTGCTTCTCTCTCTTTCATTCTCATACTGCATACCTTTCCAAACCATGGCTTTGAACATCTAAAACCAATTGGGACCCAACTGTTCGACAGGAAAAATTAGAGGTGTGAATAATGCCTTCTTTAGGTCTATTGCATTCAAACAGTGATTTATTTTTCAGAGTAAAAATACTTCTCTTCACGTAATCCCCTTAACAGATTGTCTCCATTTCAAACGATATGGAAATTTGTAATAATCACTCATTATAGTTAGGCGTGCTTGTGATTTCTACCCATAACACTAAATATGACAGAAAAAAAAACGTCAATTTACCAGTTAACAGAAACACGTAAGGCCAATCATTCTTACAGTACCATGGTTCAAAATAAGGAAAACCATGCCGATAGAAGTCTGCTTTCAACATGTTTTCCATAAAGAGGTTCCATATTTCAAAGGTTAGTAAAATAAGTTGAGGTGCCTACATGGAGCCAACGCTTTGTAATCAAATTATATCATTCCTGCATTGACATAAGTTTTCTATCATCCCAACTGATTACACCATTATTGAATCCTGTTTTGGATGCTGCTGCAATCATGCATGCATACCTTATGTGCCAACGCATGCTTTCACTATTGACCCAACAGTTGTTTGGTGGTGTTTTCTGTGCAGTTCCATGATGAAATAAATTGAAAGCGCATTTCTAGTGCTTCTATAAATGAACTTGTGACCTCACCTGGAACTCTTCTAGTGTCGTCGGCCGGAACACGACGAAACACCCACGCGAAGGAAGCACTGTAGATAGAAATATGGAGATGGAAATATCAATATGGAATATGGAAAGATGTAAGTTCTCAAATATAAATTCATTCAAATGATTTTCAACCATGCAACATATATATTGTATACGCCCTTGAAATTCCGAATATTAGTTCACCCCGCACCAAAATTCTATCATTAAAAAATGTAGTGAAAATGGAGGGCCACGTCCAGCTGCAATTCATTAAAAGACCAGTCAAAAGATTATCGTATTATGCATAAAAGTGGTGCTCACCATGAATATTCATTAAAGGATGCTGTATCAGGGCATTTATGCAGCCAAAAAAAAACTTTTACTCACATATTTTGCGCTCCGAACACACCTACCCAAAATTAAGTACACCATTAAATGTTTTCGCGTTACACAAGACAGAAATTTTGACTCCAAGCCACAAGCTGATAACTTAGCCCTAACCTGGCACTACCAGGCTATGGTCTCAAAGCTGAAGGCGTTTTCATCTTCCTGTATTAAAAATCATTTGCTTCTCTCTCTTTCATTCTCATATCGCATACCATTGCAAACCATGGCTTTGCACATCTAAAACCAATTTGCACCCAACTATTCGACTGGAAAAATTAGTGGTATGAATAATGCCCTCTTCAGGCCTATTGCAATCGAACAGTGATTTATTTTTCAGGGTAAAAATACTTTTCTTCACGTAATCCTCTTAACTGATTGTCTCCATTTTAACGATAAGGCAATATGTAATAATCACTCATTATGGTTAGGCATGCTTGTGATTCCTACCCTTAACATTATAAATGACAATAAAAATGTTGATTTACCAGTTAATGGAAACACGTATGGCCAATCACTCTTACAGTACCATGGTTCAAAGTAAGCAAAACCTTGCCGATAGAAGTCCGCTTTCAACCTGGTGTTCTCTATAAAAAGGTTCCATCTATCAAAGGTCAGTTAAATAAGTTGAGGTGCCTACATGGAGCCAATGCTTTGTAATCAAATTATATCATTCCTGTACTGACGTATGTTTTCTATCATTCCAACTGATTACACCATTGTTTAGTCCTCTTTTGGAACCTACTGCACTTATGCATGCATACCTTATGTGCCAACATATGCTTTCGCTATTGACCCAACAATTGTTTGCTGGTGTTTCCTGTGCAGTCACAGTTGACACACAGTTTCCTGTGTGTCAAATGTCAGTCATTCTCTTTTTAAGACTCTTTACAATTCCACAGAAATAGATGCCAGAGGAAAACTCAGAATATACTACATCACTCACACTACATCACTACAAACTGCTTATGCGTCATGGAAAGTAAGGGGGCGCTGCTTTTCAAGGAAGTGAAGCGCGGCTCGCATGGAGGTCTTTTTCACGCGAAACCTCACCTCGAGAAATAGGCATGTGGCCGTGCAGCCAAACTTGCACAGTCACGCGCTGAGGAAGCGGTCGCCCTAGCGTCCATGCGAGAGTTGCTGGCTCATATCAACAATGGCGAAACGCCGAACCCCGTTCGGGACAGCGTTGAAAAGATAAGCGAATGTCGTTGCTTGACCGGTCGTCTGGGAGCGCTAAAACTGCTACCCTATCACGTGGTTCTTTTGGTATTTTGCGGGCTTTAAGGCAAATAAAAGAAGCTGTATCAGTGGTACTTGGTTGCAAACAAGGCAAATGGTTATTTTCGATGGGATCTACAACTCCTGCTTTGACACTTTCTTTCTAAAGGCAATAATTAAAAATTAGCCAATTAGTCTCTGCTAATTAATTTCCTTTTCATGATAAAATATACTGCAGACTAGAGCACGCGACTAGCAACAACCCTTAGTTGGTCTCACGGGGCTAGGGCACTTCTTTTATAAAAGCTTGGTTACATTTAGCTGGGACAGCCTGTGTGTGTATATATAACAAAAATGTTATTGTAGCATTCAAATAATAACTATAAAACAACATAAGCAATATATGTTGGATAAGTCTCACAGCTTTTCCTCTACTCGTACAGCAATGATGTTATGCATCTAGCAAAACTTTGCATTTATCCAACAGCCACTATTAATTATGGAACAAGCTTCTCTGGTGGCTGTATAAAGGTGTCCGTTATAAGGTTAACGTAGGAGTTGAGCTGTATTCGAGTGTTGAAGTGTAGCCCTCCTTGCTTCTTGCAGAGCGGTAAAGTTGTCTACTCTCACAATTGACAGATACCTCGTCTGGCAGGGTTACTTCGCATTTTAGCGAAAGTTGCAGGTATGTTACTTGAAGGTTAGCAAAAGGTCATTTCCAAGTTATAACGTTCCAGAAGGACTAGAAAAAAGCTAAACTCAATTTGTTAATGTTTCTGTGCTACCAGGATTGGCATCACAATTTCGCATCACCCTGGCTGCTGCTGAAATTCGCATTAGAAGGAAGAAGTCCGGCGATTTTTTTTTTGCAGTGGTGATTTCAATCTCATCTCTCCATCTCACCTTTCTAGCACATTTAAGGAATCACATCATACGATGGGCTGAAGACTAATCCGCTCGTTTCGCTCTAATGTGCGATGTGGAGTTCGCCCGCGACCGGTTTGCACCCCAGTACACTGGAACAACTTTGCTCTCACTCGCAACACATCACACTCGCTTCAAAGCTCCATGCCACTCGCTTCCGCTCCTCCACATTTCACCTCCTATCTGTGGACAACACCTTACGCCACGTCTCGGGAGCGGCAGTAACAGCTGTCACTGCAGAAAATTGCAGGCCCCTGTACCCTTCCCGAAAATGATCATTAGGACAGTGCCTGTATTCGCAGCACGACCTCCATGTTCACACATGCGCCACAAACCCCAGGACACATTGCGGTGCCAGCTTCTGACCAGCCGTGCGAGGTGCCAGTGTCAGCGGCCAGGCACAGGCGCTTAAATCAAATGATCAACCCTTCCTCATGACAGACTTTGATCTTCCATTCATGCAGCCAACCCCAAAAGCTTAGCAGCCCACCCGGCCTGGCATTTTTCAGAGTGCAACCTGCTGCACACACTGCGCCACAGCTTCTCATCTGTTGTCGCTTGTCTCATTCACACAGCACATGGTTTTTATTGGAAACCTACTACCCCTGCTACATGGACGTTACGAATGAATTCCAACCGAATATCATTCGACTTGACTGCCGAACTTACGCTGCTACACGAATTTTTCAACGTCTTTCGGTTCAGATGTCAGTCGGGTCGACGCAGCACCGCGGAGACATTACAGATTTTCTAATGTCTTCCAAACGTGAACACAGACCTCATAGACCAATATCCGCCGCCGCCGCTTCACCCCGCCCGCAGCCGTGCCGCGCAGATGCTTGTGGCTGTTCATTCCGAAATCAGCTGCTCGCTTTTTTAAGCTACTTGTTTAGCGAATAGCTAGTGTTCACGCTAAATGACTGCTTGGCACTAACAGTACACCACTTAGCATTTACCGCTTGAGCGCGATATTTCCCGAGCAGTGAGAATGACTGCACTCCAGTACTTTTGTTTACATGGTTGTGTACAGTCAGCTAGTGCTCGCTTGCGTGACATAAAATGCAGTCTGCACTTTACTTGCACTGAATAATCTCTTCTCTTTTGTTTCGATTGTACTCGTGATTGTTTACGCAGAGCGACAAATATGTAGGAAGCGTCGACACGATCGCTCGCCTGGTAAACGCTTTATAGCTGGTTTGCTGACTTTGCGAATAACAGATGCTTCTTTCTAATTGTCCCTTCTTTCTCCGATGTGACCAGTAAATGATTTTAAATCACTCTACCCAGAAGTATGCTATCTAGAACTCGCCAAAACTACACTCGTTGACCATTTGCATTCGCTAAAACTCGTGCATTCGCTCTCCACAATCGCCGAAAAGTACACACGAACCCTGCGAACCCTAAGCCTACTCGTCGCAGAACGGGGTCGTCATCGGTTAAAATTTCAACATTTGATAAGCGTTTATCGCTGCTGCTCGAGTGTTGAAGTGTGCGTATGTTAAAGGTAGCAGCTAGTTTCGTTTATTTTTATTGTGGATAAGGTAGAGACAAGCAAAGGTATATTCACGGCATCGTCTCATCAGCGTGAAGTTTTCGCGCAGCCGCCTATCTGGGGAGGACACAAAGGGTGACCAACCGCCGGCCTTATTTGTGGGTGTCGTTGGCCTGAAAAACATGCCACACTACAATGATATGTGACTTTTAGTCGTGCTGGTGTCATTGTCGGTCTAGTGTGACCGCTGCAACCACCGACGTCGCCGCCGTGTAGTTGTACGCACTCAAAACGAGCTAACAGTCACTACTGGAACTCGATGGCAGCAGTGCCAGGTGAGTGAATGCTGAAGCTTTCGAATGTGCTTGGAAATTGTCGTGTAGCACCGCGAGAGTCCGCCGAGTCCGAATTGAAACTTGGTTTTGAGGAAAGGAAATGACGCAGTAATCGTCTTGCATAACTCGGTGGACACCTGAACCAAGCCGTAAGAAAGAGATAAAAAGCGAGTGAAAGCATTCGAACTTTCGACTGCCATTCGACTCACAGGTCATTTGAACGTAAACATGTAGCATGGGTACAACCATTCAACCACATGCAGTTCTTTAAAAGGGACATTAAAATTTCAGTACACATGGGCGCCTTCGCATTTTGCTTCCGTCAAAATGTTGCCGTTGAGGCCGGGATCGAACTATAGCGAACTCGTTTTCAGCAGTCGAACGCATAACTACTGCCACTGTGACACAGGTCAGTAAGATACGAGTAAGCTTTAGGCATTGCTTGCCTTGCCTAACCCTTTCTCATCACCATCCCTCGAAACTTTCCACAGAACCACTAGTAAATGATGTGTTGAGGCAGATAATGAATGTGAAAATAAGAAAACTCACTTTTCCTCTTGATGTCGGGAGCCGCACTCGAGCCATTCTGCACTGCGACGTAGTAGGCTATGGCTTGCACTCTCGATTAGCTTTGCCTTCCGAGTCTTGCCTTCCGAATAGTGACCCACAGGACGAATGCACTCTAGATGGACATATGGAGATGGAAATATCAATATGGAATATGGAAAGATGTAAATTCTCAAATATAAATTCATTCAAATGATTTTCAACCATGCAACATATATATTGTATACACACTTGAAATTCCGAATATTAGTTCACCCCACACCAAAGTTGTATCTTTAAAAAATGTAGTGAAAATGGAGGGCCACATCCAGCTGCAATTCATTAATATACCAGTCAAAAGATTACCGTATTATGCACAAAAGTGGTGATTACCATGAATATTCAAAGGATGCTGTATCAGGGCATTTATGCAGCCAACAAAAAACTTTTACTCGCATATTTTGCGCTCCGAACACACCTACCCAAAAATAAGTACACCATTAAATGTTTTCGCGTTACACTAGACATAAATTTTGACTCTAAGCCACACACTGGAAACTTAAGCCCTAAGCTGGCACTAGCAGGCTATGGTCTCAAAGCTGAAGGCATTTTCATCTTCCTGTATTAAAAATCATTTGCTTCTCTCTCTTTCATTGTCATATCGCATACCATTGCAAACCATGGCTTTGCACACCTAAAACCAATTTGGACCCAATTTGGACCCAAAATTAGTGGTATGAAAAATGCCCTCTTCAGGCCTATTGCAATCGAACAGTGATTTATTTTTCAGGGTAAAAATACTTTTCTTCACGTAATCCTCTTAACTGATTGTCTCCATTTCAAACTATACGGAAATTTGTAATAATCACTCATTATGATTAGGCGTGCATGTGATTTCTACCCTGTGGGGACGCTTTTGTCCCCTGCGTTCGCTTTCCCTCAACGCGCTAGTTCCCTGTGGTTAGCTCCTCCGCAAAGCACTCCTCTTGGTTCGGTGACTTTCCACTAACAGGGGAGGGCGCTTGCGTCGCAGCGACACCAGCGCCACGGATGGCGTTTTGCTGCGCGCTCGCGGGGAGCTACGGGGCTCTTCTCTCTGGGATCGGGAAGCGAGCAGACGTTTCGCTCGCAGCTTCGCTCTTCGTCGACGGGCGCCTCTTGGTCGGAACTTACTCCCGCCGAGCCCGTCCCGCTCGGCCTCGCAGTTTATCCCTTTGCCCTACCGTGGGCGGACGTTCGCTCGTAGCCGTGCTGGTGAGTCGGACATCCTAGATTCCTCAGTGTATTTTGTTGCTAGCTGGCGTTATTGTTGTTATAGCAATAAATGCCTTGTTTGTGTCAGCCAGTGTGTCGTTCCTTTGTTCCCTCAGAGCAAGGCCTGCCGTGGTCGGCTTGCGCTCAGTAGCGTACGCGACCACGGGGTGGGGTCCGCGCGGTTTTGAACTGTGTCAGCCGCGCTTAAACGGGGAATACGTATTTATCTCCCCCATTTAAACCCCACATCTGGCAGCCCAACGTGGGGCCTGCTCTTGGAACATTGGACGACTGTCAGTTCGGTTCGAGGAACGCTCTTTGTCCGTACTTGACAAGTGGTAGGCCTAGTGTGAATTTTGATCGCTAGGACCTGTGGCATGCTTTCTTGAGTGCGAGGTGTATTGCGCTGCAGCATGTTTACACTTTTCGACATGCTCAGCATGTTTTTTTTGTGAAGTTTTCTTCCTGGAGTTGCTTCAAGAACCACTTGGTCCGCATCGAGGGAGCGCGAGGCCTAGCGCCCGCGGAGTTGCCGAGCCCGAAGCGAGTGAGTACGGAAGCCGCGTGGGTGGTCCGAGTTTTCTGTATATATTTTCTCGCTGTCTCTTTTTCGACTCTGGGAGTCGCGGCTCCGGGAGCCGGGTGGCCTGGGGCCACGGGTGCCGTTACGAGCTCGCTGGTATTGCAGCTCGGCACCGGGCGTTCCGACACCGTCCGATACGGTGGGCGCCGATCGCTCAGAAGCTGCTTTGTGCAGTGAGCAGGGAGGACCACCCCACAAAGCTGATGTCTCCTCGCGGTTGCGCGCACGAAACCCGTTTCGGGTCCTCCTTTTGTTGGGGGTCATCGACCGCCACTATGGTAGTGAGGCCTAAGGCTATTCATAGCTGCCTGCAGCTTGTCAAAAGTGACACGACCACCGGACCGTGGTGTTGAGAGGGGGCGCACTTTGCTGGCCCACCCGTTTTTTTAAACCTCGCATGAACCGAGCATTCTCGTTCAACTCAAGAAAGGGCTTTGTTCACTCGAACTTTGCGTTGCACAGCCGCCCGACACGTTTTGCTAGCGAGTTGAGCTTTGAGCCACATGGCCCTTGTGTACGCCGTTTCCCCTCCCGTGACCTACATTAAAGGCGTGCGGAGTGTGTTTCGGAAATTTTGCAGATCCAGTGGAGCCACTCCGGCTTGCTGTCCTGTGCACATCGTCTCGCTGCCGCCTGCTGCGATGGAGCGGCCTGTATCCTGTTCGCCGCATCCATCCGGGGCAGCCGTGGCGAGACCAGACAGCAGCCACCTCCGGCTGCTGTTACCCTGGCGACTACTGCGGAATCTTGGCCTGAAGTGGTAAACCGGCCCTCTTCGCGGGCCTGCGGACACATAGTCCGCGGGCCATGCGAGCCGTCCCAGCGGAGACCTTCACGCCGCCTTCGGAATACCGCGGAAGACTGCGTGCACGCTGTCGGCGTGACCTCTGCTGCAAGACCTGCCTCAAGTGCATGAAGACCAGGAGACTCCTCCATAGCATGTGACTTGCAGGCGCGGGGGTCTATTTAAGGTTGGGGGGATGTGGGGACGCTTTCGTCCCCTGCGTTCGCTTTCCCTCAACGCGCTAGTTCCCTGTGGTTAGCTCCTCCGCAAAGCACTCCTCTCGGTTCGGTGACTTTCCACTAACAGGGGAGGGCGCTCGCGTCACAGTGACACCAGCGCCACGGATGGCGTTTTGCTGCGCGCTCGCGTGGAGCTACGGGGCTCTTCTCTCTGGGATCGGGAAGCGAGCAGACGTTTCGCTCGCAGCTTCACTCTTCGTCGACGGGCGCCTCTTGGTCGGAACTTACTCCCGCCGAGCCCGTCCCGCTCGACCTCGGAGTTTATCCCTTTGCCCTACGTGGGCGGACGTTCGCTCGTAGCCGTGCTGGTGAGTCGGACATCCTAGATTCCTCAGTGTATTTTGTTGCTAGCTGGCGTTATTGTTGTTATAGCAATAAATGCCTTGTTTTGTGTCAGCCAGCGTGTCGTTCCTTTGTTCCCTCAGAGCAAGGCCTGCCGTGGTCGGCTTGCGCTCAGTAGCGTACGCGACCACGGGGTTAAACGGGGAATACGCGCTTAAACGGGGAATACGTATTTATCTCCCCCATTTAAACCCCACAACCCATAACACTAAATATGACACAAAAAAAAGGTCAATTTACCAGTTAACGGAAACACGTATGGCCAATCACTCTTACAGTACCATGGTTCAAAATAAGGAAAACCTTGCTGATAGAAGTCTGCTTTCAACATGTTCTCCATAAAGAGCTTCCATCTTTCAAAGGTTAGTTAAATAAGTTGAGGTGCCTACATGGAGCCAATGCTTTGTAATCAAATTATATCATTCCTGCATTGACATAAGTTTTCTATCATTCCAACTGATTACACCATTGTTCAATCCTGTTTTGGATGCTCCTGCAATTACGCATGCATACCTTATGTGCCAACGCATGCTTTCACTATTGACCCAACAGTTGTTTGGTGGTGTTTTCTGTGCAGTTTCATGTGAAATAAATTGAATGAGCATTCCAAGTGCTTCTATAAATGAACTTGTGACCTCACCAAGAACTCTTCCAGTGTCGTCGGCCGGAACACGACGAAACACCCACGTGAAGGAAGCACTGTAGATAGAAATATGGAGATGGAAATATCAATATGGAATATGGAAAGATGTAAGTTCTCAAATATAAATTCATTCAAATGATATTCAACCATGCAACAGATATATTGTATACGCACTTGAAATTCCGAATATTAGTTCACCCCACACCAAAGTTCTGTCATTAAAAAATGTAGTGAAAATGGAGGCCACATCCAGCTGCAATCGATTATGATATCTGTCAAAATATTATATTATGCACTAAAGTGGTGCTCACCTAGAATATTCACTAAAGGATCCAGTACAAGGGCATTTATGCAGCACATAAAAAACTTTTACTCCCATATTTTGAGCTCCGAACACACCTACCTAAAATTAAGTACACCATTAAATGTTTTTGCGTCACACTAGACGGCAATTTTGACTCCAAGTCACACGCTGATAACTTAAGCCCCTAAGCAGGCACTAGCAGACTATGGTCTCAAAGCTGAAGGCGTTTTCATCTTCCTGTATTAAAATTGATTTGCTTCTCTCTCTTTCATTCTCATATCGCATACCATTGCAAACCATGGCTTTCCACATTTCAAACCTATTTGGACCCAACTCTTTGACTGGAAAAATTAGCGCTGTGAATAATGCCCTTTTCACGTCTATTGCATTTGAACAGTGATTTATTCTTCAGGGTGCAAATACTTCTCTTCACTTAATCCTCTTAACTGATTGTCTCCATTTCAAATGATAAGGCAATAATATGTAATAATCACTCATTATGGTTAAGAATGCTTGTGATTCCTACCCATAACATTAAAAATGACACTAAAAAAATGTTAACTTACCAGTTAATGGAAACACGTATGGCCAATCACTGTTTCAGTATCACGGTTCAAAATAAGTAAAACCTTGCCGATAGAAGCCTGCTTTCAACATGGTGTTCTCCATAAAAAGGTTCCATCTTTCAAAGGTCAGTTAAATAAGTTGAGGTGCCTACATGGAGCCAATGCTTTGTAATCAAATTATATCATTCCTGCATTGACGTAAGGTTTCTATCATTCCAACTAATTACACCATTGTTCAATCCGGTGTTAGAACCTACTGGACTTATGTATGCATACCGTATGTGCCAACGCATGCTTTCGCTATTGACCCAACAGTTGCTTGCTGGTGTTTCCTGGGCAGTCACAGTTGGCACACAGTTTCCTGTGTGTCAAATGTGAGTTATTCTCTTTTTAAGACTCTCTAGATTGCATAGAAATAGATACCAAAGGAAAACTCAGAATACACTACATCACAAACACCTGCCCATGTGCAACGACATAAACACTGCATGAAGAAACAAAATGACCCCGTCCTGCGAGTGTTGCGCCATGGTATTGTTACAGCGTCTAATGCACATCTTTAATTAAAGCAGCCGATTACCTCGCGCACTTCTTATACTAACCCAAGTGTTTTTGAGCTCACTAATTACATGAAACACTGCAGGAACCAACAAAAAAAAATTCCCATGTAATTTCTCAGTATGTAAAAATGGAGAGGGAAGCTAAACTTTGTCTATCAGGAGGAACTTTTTCCTGTGCTCTGTGAAATTAAGAGAGCCAAGCAAGCATTTTGAGAAAAGAATATATGAATTTTTTCCTATTCCAATGCGACAAAAAAAAGGCATTGAAATACTCAAGTACAAAAATTCTTATAGCAGTTAGTTTTTGTTTGCTTGGTTCTAAAATCTCTGCAACGATCTGGCATACGAACTGCAAAGCAATGTTGCTCTGCATCCAAAGCTGGACTAAAACCACAAGGCTTGAATACGAACCTTACACTCAGAAATTAGAGCTCGACACCCAGTGCGGTAACTCCTTTCTATGCGTCCAAAACAACTTGATCAACTCACTCTGACAGGCCTTGTGCATCCTCCATGTATGCATGTGCCTGACCTTTGTCTGTACATGACGCAGGTATTCTGCACGAGACCTGCAAAAATTAACACACACGACAAAGAATCCTCTTGAAGCAGCACATATCCCATGGCTGGAGATCTACACTGCAACACACACACATCGAAAGCCTCTCATAATGATGCCAAAATAGGGTGTGAATTTAGGCGTGCAAATTCTTTATGCTTGCAGGCTGGGTAATTCAGTGTATGTGAGGCATATTATTAAAACGAGCTTCATGGTCTGGAATGTCAGACGTTAGAATTTTATAAAATTAATCATAACCTCTCATTGCCAAAACCATCATTTGACACTTTCACTAGCATGTATTCAATGCTTTCACTAGCACATACATCAGGATGATGTAAGGTGCATTTCTGATCTTCGTTCTGTGACCGATGTCCAAAGTCTACGTCATCCCCACTAGGAGCTCCCTGTGCCAGAAGCACGTCTTCCGCTCTACCCAGGTGCCAGCAGGTTACTCTTCCCGGTCCTGACATTGCGCTCAGTTAAAGGTCGATTAACGCAGCAACAGTGGAGATGGAATGCAGAGGGAGGTACAAATCGTCGATTGAAAGTCGTTTTATGCCACAGCAAGTAAAGGACAGCCCATTACAAATTCTCTTGAAGGAGCAGAAAACTGTAAGCTCCTTAGTGATGCTGCTGAGTGTGATAGTATTTTGTGGAGACTATGAACAGCGAATAAAGTGGAATGACTTTCGCCAACATCTGGAATAGTGCGTCTTTTAATTAGTTTTTTTTACTATTGGCCAAACAAAAACAGCTCAGAGTACCAAAGCAACTTAACCACCAGCACTGAAAATGCCGGCAAGAAAATTAGCATAAGAGAGGTCTTATTTTATTAGTTGGGAAATCTTACAAAGATAAAATTTAGGTGAGCACTATTTGTCGTAATTACTCGCAAGTAAAGCTGTAGAGCAGAAAAGTCTTCTTGAGCTCTCTTTCCCTACGAATTCATGAAAATTCTGACTAGACTGAACAGAAGCCGTCTTTTTCTGTAAGTGGAATCTACGACTCCGGTGACCTTATCTAAATACATGGGAACCGTAAAACAATGTTGCTAAACCACTGAATAGGCGTACGGATGGTGACAAGTTCAGTGGTAAAGGTGAACTTGAGCCACAGCCACGACTTGCACATTGCCAGTTATCCAGGAACTTCAAAAGAAGCTGTGCTTTCCATGCTGACAAAGACTCTGCGTCTCGCAACCTTGCGCAGTCCAGTCTTCTACCTGTGCCCCTGTCAATCATAAATTTGTTCAATTTGGGCGCAGGCACGTTGGGCACTTTGATGCATTGGGAGCACGAACAGTACATGCAGCGTCAGCCGTCGCGATGAAGGCCGGTTGCCACAGGCTCCAGCAGATGGGCAAATGGCGGCGGCGATGCTATTGAGAATAGTCGAGAAACGGACCATGGCTATCCTGAACTCGCACTAACATTCAGCCGCTCGGAAATCACAGCTTCCAAAATATTACAACAAACTGCAAAAAAGCTACAAGAGTACGAGTAGGCAGAACCAGTTTTTTGAACATTGAGCTTTAAAGTTCAAGTAATCCAGGTAAGTATTTGGGAATGACTCCAAAGTGACTGCCAGAAGCCAACCTAAAAGCATTTCACAGGTTGCCGAAATATACAAAAATTTTAAATATACAAAAATACAAAAAAGTAGTTAACTTATGCCACAGCAAGTCAAGGAGAGCCCAGTACCAATTCTCTTGAAGGAGCAGAAACCTGTAAGCAACTTAGTGATGCTGCTGAGTGTGATAGTATTTTGTGCACACTATACACAGTGAATAAAGTGGAATGACTTTCGTCAAGATCTGGAATAGTGCCTCTTTTAATTAATTTTTTTTTGTTATTGGCCAAACAAAAACAGCTCAGAGTGCAAAAGGAAAAATCGCGTTGCCTGACTCTTCTGCAGAGTCCTCCTTTACCTCCCTTAGGGGTATGCATAAAAAATGGCGAAAGGTCATTCCGGCTAGCAGGATTCACTGCAGTGAAAGAATACAGGCGTGGCAGGGCATGGCATCCTAGTGCCCAGCGACAGTGGGATCATGCAATTTACACGGAGAGGGTGGCTGTAGCTGGCCCAGAGTGCAGCTAATTAGAGACTGATAAGAAAGGTCCCTGTCCCGTAGCAGACAAAACCTGGATGTCAATGATGACCATCATCATCATGCGTCTCTACATCTCTCCAGAGAGCATCCGAGCATGTTATTTACAAAAACCAAGGCTCAGCTTGCACCTCAACTGGCTGCTTGCTACAGGGGACCCATCACTGTGCGTGCACGTCATCACTCACGCTTTTGTCTCCACGGCCAGCAACAAGACTGCACTGAATGAGGTGGCGCGCAGTATCGTGTCGAGGCTACATGTGCATACAGAATGCCGGAGCACCTTGATCAGTGCACTAATGAAAAGCTCTCCCTCCCCACCCTTCCTTCTAAACTAATGAAACTATTCTGCTTTTCCGACTATGGTTCCACAAGTGGAAAGGAGAAATCCTTGCGATGACAGGGAGGAGATTGGAAGCCGAGTGGATTAAAGTGGCAGAGATGAGGAGAATATGAATCAGAATTTGAGCTCCTACAGTGACTGACTTACACCGAACGAGCAGATGTGAGAGTGAAAACAGCTTGACTCCCATAGTAACACAGCTATTCGCAACAAACGAGGCAGTGATTATTTAACTAAGCAAGGCTAAATATTAGCTCTTGGTTTTCAAATCGCCAGCTCAAAGACAGGTGCATGAAATTGTTAATAGATCCGGCCCATGTTTCTTCTGCAGCAGCTGATGTTTTTGTGTTCCCATTGCCAGCTCAAAGACGGGTGCATGAAAGTGTTAATAGATCCGGCCCTTGTTTCTTCTGCAGCAGCTGATGTTTTTGTGTTCCCATTTTAGTTAATCAGTTCATGTTTCATTTCACATCGATGGCACAGGTTTCAACTGCACAAGTGGCACACAAGTCCCAGGGAGCATGCAAAGCATGCATGGAAAGCCTCCACTTCGATGCGTCCTACTACATGGAGGATTGCAAATGTACCCGACACAGGCTGTCTCAGATCTAAAAACCCTGGTACTGGCACCCCTGGGAATGCCAGGCAGATGCTCAGGTTGCACTGGACATTTAGGTGCAATGGGCATGTTAGGAGAGGCATGGTCACAGTAAACATGGCCGGCTGGAAAAAGAAGAAACTCTACTTAATTGGAGAGACACGGGGAGGCCTTTGCCCAGTAGTGAGCCTAGTCAGAATGATGATGATGCTAAACTCAATTTGTTTTTGTTGTCTGCCATGCATCAAAATTAAGAAAAATGCCTTACCCAATCCTCCTGCTCTCTCCAAGGGCAGAGTGCCGGTTGTCGATCTCCGCATGGTAAGAGCACCTAAACATGTAAACAAACACATAAACAGGGCAGAGTCAGTGAGCACAGCATCAAATAAACATTGTCTGCAACATTTCAGTCATGTCAGGACGAAACTAAAGCTATTCTGTGAACACCCTTAATACAAATCCAAGTAGTTGACACAGGGTTAAAAACATTAAGCTACCATCTCTGGTTGGAGGGCCTCCTTTGAAGGCCAATTGCTACTCCGTACTCTATATGCTTCCTACTATATTCCGAGTGCAGACTGTATGTTAAGCTCTACAGGAGTAGATGATTATTACAGATCAAGTTTTTGCAAGCTTGTACACCTGTTGTCCTCCAGCAACATTGCTGATGAGTGTTAGTACATGCACCATTGCTTGCACTGAGGCAGGTTTCGAGTTTGGTGCAGAAAAATAGTGACTAAACATTGCATGTTTTCAATTAGTGACGTGTTAAAATAACATCACCTTAGCTGAAATCAAGAATGAGGCGACATCAGGCATAAATATTGTGCGGTGCTTCAAAAAGCCTGGTAGTGCACAAGACACTGCACCCTTTGGCTGACCAGAGGGGGCCAGTAAATTTCTTTGAGCATGGTCAACACACGTGACAAGCTGCAGTAGAATCTTGCGAATAATCAGCAGCTGCTCAGCACTGTATCTTTCAACGGTCACTACAGAGTTTCAGAATTTGCAAAGACCGAAAGGACCACTTTATGCTGCAACCTAATTACTAATTCCACCTTGGAAACAGCTTCTTTAGGCAACACTACCACAAGCATTCTACTTCAGTCTCTAAGATTTCAAAGTTTAAGATCTGAGTGCACCTCTCTTATTATTTGATGCAAAACCAAAGTGGTAGTGAACTGGGCAACCAAAGGTGGCGCCTACTGAACTTGAACAAGAAGAAGCAGAGAGATACTGTAATGCAAATGCAACGGCGGCTCTGCTTACTGGCTGCTCCGGAGACGCTACATGGCTGCAGATGTACTGGAGGTCCATTTACCACTGAATTAATGTCCCACGGTATACCCGTGGGACATTAATTCAGTGGTGGAACCACAATCTGCGCAGAAGAATAGCTAGGCTAAACAAGGAGATCGAGGATCACGCGGCTAAACTTGCACAGCAAAACTGGGAGGAAATATGCAGCCGCATGGATCGCAATATGGGAGTCTCTAATACTTAGAACTTGCTCCATCATCTACTTGACCCTACAGGTAGCAAGACCACTCACAGGCAGAACCTGCAAAGGCTTGTACGTGCCTATGCAGGCATACCAGAGGACTGCTTCCTTGAACCTGAAGACAATATATTGGCAATGCTCCAAGCCAAAGCTTCCCAGATTATGGCGGTCCGGAAAACACGCAGCTCAACTCCCCCATTACTATAGGTGAGGTTAGGACGAACACTGCGAGGTTAAGCTGCAAATCCACCTCTGGCCCAGATGCGGTTACCAACAAGATCCCCCATAACCTGGATGAAGAGTCTCTACCCTCCCTAACTGAGTACATGCAGAAATGCTGGTCGAAGGGCTCAATCCAACAAACATGGAAAGCGGCAAAGATCATTCTCACTCCAAAACCAGGCAAGGTCCTCACCTTGAGAATCTCTGGCCAGTTTTGCTCATGTCTTGTGTGTAAGCTCATGCTGCACGTAGTTCAGACCTGCCTCAACCGGTTTAAGGAGGAGAACAAGCTGTACCCCCACACCATGATTGCATTCCGACCAATACTTTCTACGAAGGATATAATGCTTCAGCTAAGAGATCAGATTATTGAGCCTAAACCATGGGACATGAGAACAATTCTCAGACTCAACCTGGAGAAGGCCTTTGATAGAGTCACACATAATGCAATCGTGGAGAACTTTCACGAACTCGAGCTGGGAGCACACACCTTCAACTATATCCGTGACTTTCTCTCGGGGAGAAAGGTCTATTTTCCAGTAGTAGGTTTCCACACAAATGACTTCTTCCTCGGCAACAAGGGCACCCCGCAGTGAGCGGTCCTCTCACGCTTTCTCTTCAACGGTGCAAAGCTGAAACTTCCACACCAATTAGCGCAGATTCCGAAAGTCCACTATAGCCTCCACAATATCACCTTGTGGACCATTGAGGGCAGTGATGCCCAAATCGAGGAGAGGCCCCAGCGTGCAACCGATATTGTGGGGAACAATGTGGACCCCAGGGGACTGCGGACCTCTCCAACCAAATCTGAACTTCTCGTATTCTGCAAAACCAGATTAGATTCCTTGCGCAACCCCCACCGGCCACAGAACTCACTATTCGCAGAGTCCACGTTCCTCAAGTACCCACCAGTGTTTGTGTCGTCCTTGTGTTGTCCCATGTCTTTTCAAAGGCGCAGTTATGTGTGACCATGTTAACTACCAACTAGCTCAATTTGAAACCCTCTGAATACCCAAAATTAATATTTTGGGTCTAATGCTGTGGGAACGCGGCTTCAATGGCAACACAATCCAAAAACTTCAGGTAACCTCGCAGCAAATTATGAGACTCATTTGCCGCATTAGTAACCACCCTTTGGGCATGAGGGAAAGCAATACTCTCCGTTTAGTACAAGCCTTTGTGATCAGCCGCATAGCCTACACATGCCCTTGCGTATATCTCAAGTCAACTGAAGAAGAGAAAGTGGAAGCCATAATCAGAAAATGCGTCAAACAAGCAGTTCGGCTGCCCATCCACACAGCGACTGTAAGGACTCAATCTTCATATAGCCCTAAGTGAGATTATTGAAGGGGTCACCATCTCACAATACCAACGGCTATCGGCCACACCAACTGGAAGACGCAGTCTGTCCACACTAGGTACAACATACAAACAAGAATAGGTGCACCAACCTTCCCAAACATGCACGACAGCTTATGGTCATCCCACCGATACCTCAGAACATGTACCCAAATTTCAAAGTCATGCAGAGAGATCCAAGCCTTCGGGCAAAAGTTTTCTTAATGATACCTCTGTAGTATATGTAGATGCAGTAGATACCCCAGGTGGCAAGATGGTAGCTGTGGTCAACACAGAATATGGCACACTAATAAACGGGGCACTGTACACACTCAGCCCACACATGTTGGAGAAGAAACAGCCACTGCTCTAGCCATTACGGGAACCTCGACAGAAACCATTGTCAGCGACTCAAAATTGGCGATACGTAACTACATGCTGGGAAGAATCTCCCCATAAGCAGCACAGATTCTGCAAAATTCTCGGCCCACACGGCACTTTCGCCTAATCTGGACGCCTGCTCTTGCCTCCTTTGGTGGTAGTGAGGCGGCTCATAAGCTAGCTTGAGGACTGTCCCACCATGTTTTCTCAGAGAAATCCTCCAGCACTACAGGCTTGCAAGACTCAGATTCCGCCAGCAGAAAAACACTATCCAAATGACAGGTCAAAGCCTGGCGCAAACTTAAAGCTAACACCTATCCAAATCCGCAACTGTGTAGATTATATTCGGAGGGACTCTCTCTGACAAATGCAAAAATTGCAAATGCAAGTGAAGCCAATCTAAATCATATGACCTGGAACTGCCGCCAGTATCTACCCGCGAGTCACTTCATTACCGACTCTGATCACTGGGAGGCTCTTATGTACAGCTCCGACCCAGGGATACAGATCAAGCTCCTCCAGCTGGCTGAAGACGCTGCCTGCTGCCCAAGGCATAGCGGCCGTCATTTATGCGAGGGGCGGCTTTGGGTTGCTATTTTGTATCGGCTGGTAATAATGTTTCACCACCACCACCACTACCCCAGTTGGTCAGAGGCAAATTAGCGCTACCTTCCTACACATTGCTTCGAAAATACCCTTCACATATGCACCAAAACACTGGTGCTAAAAGCGCACCTGAAAGTTGTATACAAGCTGCAGAGCAGTTGTTAGCACTGCACACAATTCTTGTCAACGACGGCTCTGAAGGTAAAAAAATGACGGCTGCCCCAGTGACGCCACCTGTTGAGCAGAGTGCAAACTGTAAACTGTGTAAGCTCCCTGAGTTGCGCATAGGTCTGTCATATTCCTCTCCCAAGCATCCATGTTATGAGGAAAAGCAGCAACTTTTGCATGCAGGAGGCAGACTGGTGCAGCGGGAGTGCAGCATAATTCCCTTATTTTTAGCTACCGAAGTTGCTTTATTCTAGGCAGAATGCTGTTTAGCTGGATGACACAGCTTGTCAGTAATGCGTCGGCTGCACTAAGGCCTGTCTCAATGAGCTACAAAATAAATACTTGCCATGTGGATGGGTGGCAACAGCTGTTGTAAATGGCATAAATCACATGCGTCGCCTTTTTTGCGATTACCAAACACGTGCCATAACACTGCATATTTTTATCACATGCGTAGTCTTTTTTACGATTCGCAAACACATGTCATAACACTGCATATTTGTTAAAAAGAAAAAAACTTCGGTTCCAAAAAGCATGTGCCGTCGCACAAAATGAAATCTCGTGGGTAATAAGAGGTACTGTTAAGCAGGTATTTCATTGTGTGCTGTTGTTTTCATTTATATGCTGAAACTGCAAATTTGTTTATTCTATTGATTCACACACTCAGCACGGTTTCAGTCCTCTGCAGGATGCATGGCAGCGGTGAGTCTAGGTTGCTCCATGGAACCATGCAGATGGCATGCATGTAGTTGTAGCTATTTAAGAAAAAAAAAAGAGGAGTCTTAATTGCACAGCCAAACTTCAGGTTCTGTTCCCCAACCTCCAGGGAGCGCAGCATGTACGCAGGTCCAGCAGACCATCAGCTTGGATTTTTAAGCGCTTGACATAATAGCAGAGTCAAGTCTGAATGGATCTTTCAATACATGTCTAAGTTGAAAAAGAATGCCAATTCACTAATTCAACCGGGAAGTTTCCATACGTTGACAACTGAGTACATGACCATCCTCTGCCTTTAAAACGTGTACGGGAAATACATATATCTAGGGAGCGCTTGTCTTCACGCCGTTCGGCTTAAGAGTGGTAAGCACAGAAATAAAGGTCTTAGGCTGTTGCTGCCCATCTTATCCGATTCGAATGCCTCCCAGAGAAATTTGCACTCTAGTGTTTAATAAAACGTCACCTGCATCCTTCTGAAAGAAGGAAACAAATGATTTGATAGACACTCACCTCCGAAGTTCAGGACAGATAAGCCGACATGAAAAACTGAGGGGTTCTCAGTTGCAGGGGAGCTGAAAAGGAAGAAACAGAGGTGCAAGTTTTAAATTCTTGTAGAAGTTTCAAATACAAGCCATTTCAATATTTATCGTATTTGGCGGGTCTTATAGAAAGAATTAAAGCACTCGGAATAAAAAAAATTTGAAAGAAAAGGCATCTTCAACAAAATAATACCCCTGTCAGAATAGCAGAGTTAATGTCACTCGAACCGAATGGCATTCCATACGTCGAATGTCACTCGGTCCCTCTCGGTGCTACACGGCAAAAAATAATGTAATTCGAAAATGATGTCAGCAACAATCAGTGAAAAAAAAAATAGCGCAATTGAAAGACATCAGCGCATATGAAGACGTTTGAAATTGTTGTGTAGTGTTTCAAGAGCGGGTAAGAACATTTCTGTGCAATATTATAAGCTTAAAATAACATTTCAGGCCAATTTGCAGCACTGCATCCATCACAAGCCAAGCCAAGTACAAAGTCAACCACACATTCGATAAATGTAAACAAATGAAAGTGCTGACAACGTGGAAATGACTTCCAAAAGGTGAACTACTCTACTACATCTTCAAGTACTTCTGAGCTAAATAAGCAGGTAACACCAACCAGCAAGAAACACACCAACCAAAATGATTGACGGTTGCGGGAAATCCCTGCTTCACTCTCGCCACTGCCGATGGCTGCTGCTGAGACCAAGACCGAGAGGAATAGCTATCCACAGCAGCCTCTGATGTGAACAGTTTGCACCTAAACTAACATTTTTTAGCAGAACTAAATAAATACAATTTATAACTTTGGCAGTGCACTCAATTTTTTCGCATCGCTTGTTTCTGCTGCGTATCTGGTGTCCAGAGTAGGCATTCGGATCGAGATCAAATGCGAATGAGTTCCATAAACTCATTTGATGCCGAATGTTAATCTAATGACATTAAATCTTCCCATGTAACAGCCAATTAATGACATTGTGAGCTAATGTCATTCGATGAGAATGACATTAAATTTGCTAGTCTGACAGGGGTATAAGTCAGGCGATTTCGCTCAGCTACTGTGCTGCTGAAGAGTCAATAAAAACCAGTTACTCCAGTGAAAAGAGCACCTTTTGAGACTACAAAGATCTCTTGTAGCAAAATTCCATGATAATTCCTTAGACTCAGAGCTGAAAATGGCCCTAAACAAGGGTCTATGTGGACTCAAGCCGAAAAAATGCAATTTCTTTCGGGTGGTGGTGTTAAAAATTACATGTGTCAGTGACAGATAACCTTCCAAAGCTTCAACAACTGAAAGGACTGGCCTATCCTTGACCTTTTTAGATGTTTTCATTGTTAGTACCGGCAGAGAGACCTCAAATAATCGTTGCTCAACTTCATCTTCACGTCTAAGATCGCTTGTACCTACTCACACCGACGGGCTTTGCGCCTCTTCCGGCCTTCCCTGCACGTGACGAGGTTGGTGTGGGCGACGGCTGCAACAATTTTTAGAGCACAGGACCGTTAAATTTGCGGCACAAGAGCTAGTGACAAACACAAACACACAAACGTTCACACAAACTGAGACAAAGGAAAGCCCACTATCAATACACCACATATGACTGCCGAAGGCTGTCTAGTTGAAGTGTCACAGGCCACGCAAACGATCTTTGAAAATCCCACCTTTCGCATGGCACATTTCACTAAATAAAAACACTCGCAGAATCTCGCAACGAGTCCAAAAAGCCTACCTATGTTCAAAGTTGGTCAGTACAACCAAGAAATGACAGACAAGAGAAGAAAAGAGTGCTTTTGTACCTTAATACTTTAAACCCAATCTTCAGATGATTTGGAAAGATATTGAGCAATGGCGAGATCAGATTTATAAAAGTCTGCGTGGTATTTGAACACGACTCAAAACTATGAAGTTCTCAAGTATAAATTTATCCAAATGATTTTCAACCATGCAACACATATATTGGATACACACTTGAAATTCCGAATATTAGTTCACCTCACAGCAAAGTTCTGTCATTAAAAAATGTAGTGAAAATGGAGGGCCACATCCAGCTGCATGATATCTGTAGAAAGATTATCATATTATGCACAAAAGTGGTGCTTATATACCTTGAAAATTCATTTAAAAATGCTGTATCAGAGCGTGTATGCAGCCAAAAAAACTGTTACTCACATATTTTGAGCTCCAGACAAAGCTACCCACAATTAAGTACACCATTAATGGTTTTGGTGTACTTGGCGCACAAAACATTGTGACGAATATATATCGCAAAACAGCGTTTCATTGTCAGAACAAACAAAAACGCAAGATTTAAAATAAAGAGAATCTACATCAGAAGGCGACTGTCGTTTGCAGATTCGCCAGGTAAATACAGGTAAATATATTTTGGCCGACATTCGCGGCATTTGATCGCTACCGAGCCCGAGACTGATGCATCGCATGTACCCCGAGACCTACCCGACCGACGTGTAGAGTCTGCCAGAGGGAGCCGGCAGATCACACGCACATCTTGTGGGACTGCATCAGAAATCCAAACGAAGCAAGATCAGGAACAATCCCGCCGCGGCTGGAGGCAGCAGCGAAGAGCAACGACCATGACCAACAGCTATGGGCCGTCCAGCAGGTCCTCGGGGCGCTCGAAAGGCAGGGACCCAGCGAGCCGGCAACGGCGAGCGGAGACCCGCGCCGAGTAACGGCAGCCTCGTAGACGACGTAGGCCCTCGTCGGGGCGCGCGAGCGCCCAACTGCAGGCACAAATAAAGTTTACTCCAATCCAATCCAATCTCGATCGGAATTTTTGTCGACGCGTCTCTAGCATGCAGCACACAAAAGCAGACACCAGCGAAAGGCGCGGCAGAAGGGCCTTGTAATCAGGAGCTCTCCACCGATTAGTCTTGCTGCCCGTGAAGCACAAAACAGAACAGTGGTTATGGCTCTCGGCTGCTGACCCGAAAGACGTGGGTTTGATCCCGGCCGCGGCGGTCAGATTTCGATGGAGGCGAAATTCTAGAGGTGCGTGTACTACGCGATATCAGTGCACGTTAAAGAACCCCAGGTGGTCGAAATTAACGGAGCTCTTCACTAGGCGTCTCTAATAGCCCGAGTCGCTTTGGGATGTTAAACTGCCATAAACCAAACCAGAACGGCCCAGACACGTGGCATATTGGTAGAGAGCGGAATGGCTTCTGCACCTAACGCACTTTAAAAACCGCAATAAAAGGGCTGCCACTGAGCAGAAAGTCGTTCTACACGCAATGTACTGCTAACAGACGGTCAACACACAAGGCAAACAAAACAGTATCGTGTAGACTTACCGTGAATGCCCGATTAAGTCGGATACCCTTCGAAATGCAAACCTCAACCGCCGCCCCCACACACCATGTGGAAGATGTGGAAGCGTGTACAAGGCAACATGGTTGCCTGTTCCATAAATGGTATTCCGCCGTCTTGTCATGAAACACCAAATAAAAACCTATTTGCCGAGCTTATCGTTAATATTCCCCCATTTTGCATCTACAGTGTGTGCTGATGCAAGCAAACACTCAAAAGTGAGTTTTCAAAACCGCATTTTTTCTACGAATGCAGAACCGAAACTCTTCTATTTTACCTGCACTAACGTTTACCTGCTCGAAAACATGGGCGCGAAGTTTGAATGGTTCGCCGGCGCCAAAGCCAAATTCTCACCAAATTACTCCGAATTGATATGGGTCCCAGCCTATTCCGGGAATTTGGGGAACGAGTTGGCCCACAATAAAGCCCAAGATTTCGTCGACCGGGCAGGGGATGAGTCTGGGTTCCTTAATTTCACAAAGGACTCTATGATCACATATCGCGATCTCACCAATCATTTTAAACTAGAGAGGAGAATTTTCCCCCCTCTGCACAAAAGCCTGACGAAAGAACAAGAGGTTACGTGGCGTCGTCTACAGACGAGATCGATACGCACCCCATCTTCCCGGGTACAGATCATTTTTTCTTAATCGAACTACGAAGCGGGGCGGAGGCGTAGCAATGTTGATCAAAGAAAACTATTCCTGTGACATTTTATCTGATCACTGCTTAAGTAACGATGACATAGAAATGCTGGCAGTTAGGTGTGGCGGTCAAGCTTTTTGCGTTGTTTATCGTCCCCCACATGGCAATATAGCCAAGTTTTTTGGCAGCTTCGAACACGAGTTATCTTTTCTTTCTGAAAACTTCTTGGCGTGCATCGGGGGCGATTTCAACATAGATATGAGCACAAGCAGTTCAGTGCAAGAGCGCATGTTAGTCACCATACAAACAGCTGGCTTCCAAAATGAAATCCGCGGACCTACACGTGTTACCTCACATTCTTCTTCTTCTTTGGATTTACTAATCACCAATCGCGAGGATGCGTCATTTGCCGGTCGTATCGCTACAGACATTAGCGACCATCTTCCTATCTTCGTCCGTCTTCAAAAAGAACCTTCCGCAAAGACAGCCTTGAAAGTCCGTCGACAGCTACTTTCCCAAAGCCGCCTTGACCATTTCAGGTCCCAAAGCCGCCTTGACCATTTCAGGAACAGTATTTCACTTGTGAACTGGAATCCTGTTTTCCAGCAGACAACACCCGATGAATCATACAGTGAGCTCCTTCGGCTCTTTCTCCCAATTTATAATGAGTGTTTCCCTATCGTTGAGATAAAACCTTCAAGAAAAGCACGAAAGGCATGGATGACTGCTCGCTTGGTACGACTGGTAAAAAAGAAACAGAAGCTCTTCGCGACTTTCATAAAAAGTAGAGTCCCCGATGTGTTAGCCACTTATAAGTCGCTAAGGAACCGCTTAAATAGCGAAATTAAATCATCCAGGACTGCCTACTATTGTTTAATGCGCATCTCTCAGACCGCCCGAAAGAAAAGTGGAGACGCCTAAATATTCTACTAAATCGAAATAACCAACATCAGGACCTCGCGAGCCTAGTTATGCATGGCAAGGAAATCGCTGGGCCGTCCCTTGCAAATCCCTTCAACCAATATTTCACTGAAGTTGGAAGCAGTCAGTACAATCCAGGTATGTCTCGATTTTTGGGCAACAGGCTAAACGAATCGATGTTTCTTGAACCAACCGACGAAGCTGAGGTTTACTCGGTGTGAAAAAGTTTAAAGAACACGACAAGTCTTGACCCAAGTAATATTCAATGTTTACCTGTAAAATACGTACTACCTTTGATCGTGCCATGCCTTACACATATTTACAATACCGCGCTTCGCACAGGACGTTTTCCCGCTGCCATGCAGGTGGCCAAAGTTGTGGTTATTTATAAAAAAGGCGATAGAAACGTTCTAGGAAATTACAGGCCAATATCTGTATTACCTTCTTTCTCCAAGGGGCTAGAGCGAATAATGCATCGACGTTACAATTTCCTACAGAAGCACTGCGTAATAGCTAACTGTCAGTATGGATTTACAAAGCATAGATCAACTGAGTATGCTCTGCTTGATCAAAAAGAATACATATTAAATAACTTCGAAGCTCAACACCTCACCTTAGGCGTCTTTGTAGACTTTAGCAAAGCATTCGATACACTGAATCACGAAACTCTGTTTAATAAACTCGACCACTAAGGTATACGTGGCCACGCCCTCAGTCTCATTCAATCGTATTTCAGTGCTCGTCGCCAGTATGTTGCTTTAAATCACAGCTCTTCGGACTTGTTAGCAATCACAAACGGCGTGCCCCAGGGCAGCCTTCTGGGGCCGCTCCTATTCAACATATATATTAATGACATATGCAACATCAGTAATTTAGTTAAATACATCATATATGCTGACGACACCAGTCTATTTTTGTCCTCACGTGACATCAAAGAACTAACTAGCACCGCAAATACAGTTTTGTCATCATTATCTGAGTGGTCATCTTTGAACTCATTAAAAATAAACAAACTAAAAACTAAAGCTTTATTGTTCCATCCGAAGGGGCAGCATATAGGCAGTGTGCCACCACTCTATTTCGACAACGCCCCCATTGAGTACGTGGAAACCTTCACATTACTCGGAGTAGTATTTACTGCTACTATGTCGTGGGACGCCCATGTAAGCAAAGTGTGCCTATCCCTTTCCAGATATATTGGGATAATTTAGCGGAATAAACATATTTTACCCGCAAAAACTAAGCTGAATCTGTACTATGCGTTCTTTTATTCTTATGTATCGTATTGCTTCCTTGTATGGGGACAAACCACAGCATCTAACATCCAGAAGCTTCTAGTACTGCAAAAAAGAATACTTCGCGTAATTGCTAATGTACCGTATGATGCTCCGACACGTCCTATCTACCAGCAATACAGAATGATACCCGTAACAAGAATGTTCGATTACAGGTTTGCATCCTTCTATAAAAAAATAATAGCCGAAGACGACACATTTTTTTCTAGCATTGTGACACTTACACCACATCGGACATGACACGACAGCGTATCATCTATTCATTACCACGATGCAGAACAAACTATGGCTTTTCCACACTAAAATACATTCTTCCCAAATACTTGAACACGCCATTTTACGACACGTTGCTCAGCATGTCTGTCTCGGCTATTCGAAATGTGTTTGCAAGCTAGGTCCCACAGTATGCGTATCCATGTATAGAATTCTATTGCATTGAACCGTAAATGTTGTGTAAAACCTTTATTCTGTTGTGCGGAAATACTACTTGTTCATGCAAAATAAAAACAGTTTCCTTTCATGCATGTATTTTAAAAAAAAAAGTTTCTTTTATGCACGTATTTAAAAAAAAATTTCCTTTTATGCATATATTTACATGCCTTGACTTTCCGTGTACCTGGCGTTGTTACCAGTGTATGAAGTAACCATCATAGTCGCTACCAAACTGCCTCTTTGTAGGGGTGGCGAGGCTTGTCAAGCGGTCGTAATGACTGCTTTTTTCTTGCCGCCCTCAGTTTTTGTAAAAAAAAAGCTGAAATAAAGTGATTGATTGATTGATTGATCACTCCTCGCGCACATTTATCCAGATTTTTACAACCCAAACTGTAAACACTGTGGCCAACGAGCCACTTACGATCACATCCTGTGGGACTGCAAAATAGAGCCACCTCCGGGTGATCTAGTTACCGCTCCTTCTCCCGAGCGATGGGAGACCGTGCTGGCTAGCTCTGACCCCAGAACGCAAGTTTTGGCAGTGGAGCGGTCTGACAAGTTGTCGATGGCTGCGTAGTCTCGACCACTTAACGCGACCTCTTACCAAGCACTCTCCGGCGAATAAACTGTTTTACAATCAATCAACCGGGTGAATGGGAGAAACAAGTATATTCAGCGTGATGGTGCGTCGCAGCACGCCTCCGCGTGAATGTAAAAAAGCGGAAATACAAAGGTCATGTTCCTCTGTCAGGATATGGTGGGCGGCTAGATGTTTGATTGGCGCCGATATTATAATTAATCGGGCCAACCTGCCCACCACTGCACTCTCCGTAAATTCGGAGGGGGAGGAGCGACAAATCTCTCCACCCCGCGTGCGGAGGATGAGGTTAGACTGCTGACCGGCGATAGGGGCCACGCCTGATTAGCCGTTGACCGGAGGCATGAGGCGTAGGCAGGTTACTTATCAAACACTTTTATACTTGGGCAAACCAGCACAACAAAAAGTTACAAAACAAGGCCCAACAAAACAGCGGCAATACAGAGACGCGACACGAATAAACACAGAATCGAACACAAACAACTATTAACAATAGGAAGGAAAGCAACAGGGCGAGAACTATACAACAAAGTTACACGATTAAAGCAATGTACAAAAGAATAGGACGAGAACAGCGACAGAACAAAGAAAAGAGTGGAGCGAGTGGTGAGAATCGGTGGCTTAGCTGCGTAGTGGCAAGGTCCGGTCGCAGGGAGCGTCGGGCTGCGGAAGCGCGCGGTGCTGATGGGGGGGGGGGGGGGGTGCGGATACGGGCGAACTTGGGCCACGGGTTACGCGTCTTCCACGCGTCTTTCGGGGCCGCCGTCGCCGCGCTCTACGCGTCAGACACCGCCTAGGCTCGCTTGCCGACCACTGCCCTGGCTGACCCTACACACGTCGGCACGCATCGAAATCTCTAAACCAACTAACTCGGTCGTGATTTTCCCGCCACCGTGTTCACGTGACAAACCACAAAAAAAGAAATAAAAGCAAACGAATCCTCTCGGCCCCGTGCACCAACGATTTACAGATGTTGAGAAGGGGGGAGAAGAAACATGAAGAAACTGAAGGGGATGCGAAGGAAAGGTATGGTCCTAACGAGGAGCGATGTTAACTTCCCAAGGTTGGGACGGGTGCTAGGGCATTCACCGGCCGCTTCCCGTCCCCCCCTCGCGAAAGCACTCGCTTCCCGGCGATAATCCTGAGGAGGGGGGCGGCGTAGTCTTGACCCCCCAGCGTCGCGAGGGGTCAACGCCCACGGGGGGGGGGGGGGGGGGGGAGGCAAAGTCATCGCCGCTGCGTCGCGACATGCCCGCATACTACCGGCGCCGTGGCCAGCCGTGGCCAATTTGGTCGGAGAAGAAAAAAGAAAGATAAGGCATGCCCGCACTTTGTGACATCCTCATGCATCAAAAAACGCTCTTTTCCGGCCTATACTATAGTCGGATACAACTTAAGAAGGCAGCGGCTTTTCCCCGTCAAAGGACCCCCCTTCCAGCCAATGGCGTCGACCGATTCTCATTGTCCTGCTAGCGTGACAATACAGGGAGTGGAAGATGAAAGGGGATAGTCCTCTCCCTCCATAGTCCAGGATAGACCCCTCTCTCTTTTGTGGGACCGCTCCTGCATTGTCACCCTAGCAGGGTCATGAGAATCGGTCCATGCCATTGGCTCGAGAGGGGTTCTTTGGTGGGGAAAAGCCGCTGCCTTCTTAAGTTGTATCCGACTAGGTTTCAAAGGGATGGGCGCATTCCAAATTGGCAAATTTGTTTTTAAGGAAAGGAAATGGCGCAGTATCTGCCTCACATATCTCGGCGGGCACCTGAACCGCACCATGAGCGAAGGGAGGAAGGTGGGAGTGAAAGAAGAGAGAGACAGCACACGGGCGTTTTCTGCGTTTCACCTCCGTTGAAACGCGGCCGCCACGGTCGGGATCGAAGCCGGGTACTCCGGCTCGGTAGACGAGCGCATTAACCACTGAGCCACCGTGGCGGGTATGGGCGCATTCCTGAATTACCGCATCGGTATTCCCGAATGAGGAATGTTGGATCACTCACAAAACGTACCTCTGTCAAGCGCGTTGGACAATCATGACCGGATGATAAAACTGAATCCTTTCTAGACATTCCTTTTATAAGAAAGCTGCTCTTTTACATCACTGAATAGTTTACTACTGCCCTATGAATAGACAAACGGCGGTGAAACTGCGCAGAACTTGGGTACAGTAAAAAGGGAGTAATTACTGACTGACATCCACCCAAGCGCAGCCATGCATACGGCTACTCCACCATATACGGCTCCCCCACAAATCTCTTCCACCTAGGGGATTCTCCTAAACATTTGGCCAGAGCTTGGGTATTGCGGTAACTTTTGTCTCGTAGTGAGTTTGACAACGGCACCTGCCAGGTTCAGCCACGCATGATGCAAACCCGTAATTGTCTACGCCGAAATCGATGAACTGAAAGCCGCCAGCGCCTGGCTGCTGCCGACGGGCGCGGCGACCCGCCATGAAAGGAGTCGCGTCGGGTGCCTCGATGCGCGCCGCCCTCTGCCGCTTCGTGGATAATGGGGACATCCTTTGAGGGGGTCAGTGCAGTGCAAGTGCCGCTAGGGTCCCTACAAATACTAGGAACCCTAGTGCCGCCACGGCGAGGGCACGCGCCATTTTTGTGCCCGCTCCTTATCCCGCCTGCGTCAGTTGCACATTCGGCGGCCTGTTTCCCATCTATTGCAACTTTTCTTGGCCGCAAGAAAGGGACGACATGTCAGGGTGTTGCGGGCACAAATCATTCCCGAAATGGCTGGAGAATGTTTTCATTTCCGAGAGATCCGAAAAGAAGGCTCCTGTAAACAGTAAAGGTGAAACGTGACAAGTGGCAGCCGGCCAACACTTCACGCCTATGCAATGTAAGTGCCAGGGTGTCGAACCGGATTTGTTTCGGCTTCGGTCAGGGCTCGGGTTCACGCCTTTTGGACTCAGTTCCGGGTTCGGCTCAGGAGCGACATTCCGTTCCGGTTTGAACCGGTTCAAATGGGTTCAAACGGTTCCAGAATATAAAAAATTCACAACGTAGATTGTTTTTATTCAAAGTTACATGGCTGTTTGCTTTTCGTTGTGATATCAGCATATAAAATAAAAACTGCAAAATTTGCTCAATGCAAGGTTGTTTTGACTTTGCCCACTTTAATTTACTGTCCCGGCAAACAGCTATAAATTTACGCAAAAGCCGCGAAATCAAATGCACTCAGAATTAGTGCAAATGGGCTATGTATACGCTTGAATCTGTCTTATGAGGTACGTAAGGGAAAAAGCTGACAGATATTGCATCTACTAAAGCCTTCAGCTTCAGTAGTTTCAGATCGTGTCCATGTCACGCGAGGGAATTTCCCTTGCACAGAGTAAACACGCAGACGCCGTGAGGACCAACGCATGTGCCTACTATGAGAGGAAGCTGTCCTGTATGGGCAGGCATACAAAGCCAAGACATCTTTAGTTACCCCAAAACCGACTTGCCATTCACTCTGTATTTGGTGTACTCTGGTGTAATTGTCTCCGGTGTACCGCACAGGCCGCAATTCACCGTCCATGGCGCAAACATCTGCTTAGCATGAAGTCATCCCTTCACAGGCAGCGTAGGTGTGGGGAGTTTAAAGAATGTTTTTTTTTTTTTTTTGCAGCAGAAGAAATGCACATTCGCCTAACACGTTTTAAAACACTGGTGTCAAGGAACTCCAGAAAAGGTTGCCGATACAACGGTACAGGAAACAAATACCCTGTAAGTGCCTGAGTCTAGCAAGCCGTCCAACTGGGCTAGTCGATAAAGATTCATGGTGACACACAGCGCAAAAGACGAGAAACCAGAGTAAGAAAGACACAGGGCAAGCGCTGACTGGCAACTAAATGCTTAATTTGCTAAAAACCTTTTTATACGAGAGAAACAGGCAGAAAGATACACCACAAAACACACACAAAAACCTAAACTAACAACTAAAAACACCTCTGAAAATGCGCACGACAATCAAGCGTTCTGAAGAAAATCCATCTCCTTATCAATTTTTGAAACTGATGGTTTGCTGACGCAATTATGCTTGTCATTTTCAATGTGGAAAGCCTCAACCACTTCCCGTGTAGTCTGATCATTCTGCTCGTACAGCACTCGTGCTCGATGAAACAAAGCAGTGCATTTTTTCTTTTTCATCTCTTCACAGCCTAGACAATGTTTGACCAGATTTGAATCATTTGATAGGGTGTCCCGATTTCTTAACTTGTTCCTATGCTCTTGTAGGCGCTTATTTAGGCACCGTCCGGTCTGGCCAATGTAACGGGCCCCGCAGGAGAGGGAGAGAGAGAGAGAGAGAAAGGAATTTTAATGAGGGAAAGGTGGAGAGGTCGGCCGGTGGTAACATGGCCCTGGCCTGCTACTCCACACAGGGGAAAGGGAAGAGGAGAGGGGAATTGTATACACCACACCTGTGCTGCAGGCAACGAACTTGTCGCTGTGTGCGACACCACATCCATTACTATAGCCTGCCTCTTTCTTTCAATAGCTGGGCATACTTGCTTTAGCTTGATTCGGGCTGAAAGAAAAACACTAACATTGTACCTGCTTGCTATATTCTTTAGAGCATGTGAGAGGCGGTGTACGTATGGTAAAACGGAAACTCTTTTCTTTTCAGGCTGAACGCCCAGCATGTGCTGAGCGGCCTGGTGCTTAACCGTTCTTAAAAGTTCTTAAGCGAAAGTAATGACAAGCTGTCGTTCGTCACACAATGCGGATTGTCGGTGAAAAGTTTTTTTTTAAATCTTACAATTTTATTTGCATTCCACTTTTGTAGGTTGGGAAGGCACGTTGCTTGAGCAGAAAGCAGGTGTGTGTATCGGTTCCGGCGTCGCCCCTTTGTTGAGTGACATTTTTCTAATGTACGTTGACAAGGATTTGGAAACAAAACTGCACCATCTACACCTGAAGTCCTTCAGATATGTTGACGATTATCTGGTTTTTGTAGAACGCGGTGATTCAGCAGATCACATATATCCTGAATGTGTTCAGGGAGTGTGGGTCAGGCTTACAGTTCACTTTCGAGGTTTCAGTCGACGAGGAATTGCAGTATCTGGACCTCCGGTTACATTTCGAAACCAACCATGCATGCTGAAAGTATAACCCGAGGATGACAAAGACCCTTCTCAGTTTTCATTCAGAACACTCAAAATTGGTAAAAAAACAGCATAGTTAGTTAGTGCCTGCGAAGTGCTTTGACCAAATCATGCCACCATGCCGTCGGAGACAGCTTCCAGTGCCAGTTGTATAGGGTGAAGAATGCCGGATATCGAGACGAAGTAATAACGGGGGCATATTCTCCCGGTTACTGCAATCATTAAAGCACCAGGCCGCTCAGCACATGCTGGGCGTTCAGCCTGAAAAGAAAAGAGTTTCCGTTTTACCATACGTACACCGCCTCTCACATGGTCTAAAGAATATAGCAAGCAGGTACAATGTTAGTGTTTTCCTTTCAGCCCGAATCAAGCTAAAGCAAGTATGCCCAGCTATTCAAAGAAAGAAAGAGGCAGGCAATAGTAATGGGTGTGATGTCGCACACAGCGACAAGTTCGTTGCCTGCAGCACAGGTGTGGTGTATACAATTCCCCTCTCCTGCGGGGCCCGTTACATTGGCCAGACCGGACGGTGCCTAAATAAGTGCCTACAAGAGCATAGGAACAAGTTAAGAAATCGGAACACCCTATCAAATCTGTTCAAATATTGTCTAGGCTGTGAAGAGATGAAAAAGAAAAAGTACACTGCTTTGTTTCATCAAGCACCAGTGCTGTACAAGCAGAATGATCAGACTACACGGGAAAGGGTTGAGGCTTTCCACATTGAAAATGACAAGCATAACTGCGTCAGCAAACCATCAGTTTCCTAAATTGATAAGGAGATGGATTTCCTTCCGAAAGCTCGATTGTCGTGCGCATTTTCAAAGGTGTTTTTAGTTCTGTTTTTTTTTTTGTGGTGTATCCTTCTGCCTGTTTCCTTCATATCAGAAGGTTTTTAGCAAATAAAGCATTTAGTTGCCAGTCAGCGCTTGCCCTGTGTCTCTCTTACTCTGGTTCCTCGTCTTTTGCGCTGTGTGTCACCATGTGCCTGAGTCATCTGCCTTCTGGAGAGGCTATAGAGGGAGTGTAAAGAAAAGCGCACAGTGCGGAAATTGAAGGTGTCAGCAACTTCGTTAAGGAATCCCCATAACGGCTCCTCACGAGTATGTCCAGGCGGTGCGAACAGGAAAGGCAAATGAGCACCGAGACTCCTAATAAGCACAGCTACTAAAAAAGGGTGGTTTGCCGATTTGAAAAAGAAAAAAACGCGAAACAAGTTCATGCACAAATAAGTGAACGATTGGGCCCGCTGAGCGGCCCTTAAAGGGAGACTGACGCACTTTTTTTGAAAATCAGGCTGGCAGCGGCGTCCTATAGTTTTTCATGCTGTATACTGGAATATCGCATCCAAATAAGGCAAAAACAAACGCGAATTGCCTTTTTTAGCCGAAATATGCGGCCTGTGCCGCGGGGCACGTCGCGCGGCGCGCCGCCGCCCGTGATTGGTCAAGAGAGGTCGTGACGTCACTTTGAGGACTGGAGAAGCTGCCGATGCGGATCCGGCGCTGCGTTGAGTGCAGATCGCAGCTTTCCGTGTCGTTGTAAAAGCGAATACGGCGACTATTTTTTTTTACTGACCTCCGAAGAAAAGGATACTACCGTTTGCTCATTCCACATATCACCTGAAACCAAAAAGACACAAGCAAAAAATTCTACGCCTAGCACAAGCATACGCCAGCGTCAAAGACGCGATGCAGACCATGCGTAAAAGGTGCCAGCACCTGCTCGGCTTGTATTCTCGGAAACGAAGGGGTGCGAACAATACTCATGTCAATTACCACCACCAGACAGACGCCTCCTGGCTCGCCCGGAAGAGCGTCATCCTAAAGAAAAGGCTCAAAGCAGTGTATACAAAAAATCCTGTTCTCAGTACCCGGCGTTGCAGGTTGGGGCAAGAAAGTATTTCAAGGAAACGATGAAGGAGCACAAAGTTGATGTCAAAATTAGCGAAGCGCAGTTACCAAGCACTGCGAGGCATATGACCACAGGATAGTGACGCAATAATTGTGTTCTGGAAACCAAGCCAAATACGCGCACAAGGCTGCTGCTTCACTCGTAGCGCGTTCAGCAGATGCCAGAAAATATTAATCGCTGCCTCGGAAACGCTCGCCCTTCCTAGATTTGTAGTTTAGGTTCAGTGAAGTGGTGGCCAACTATATGTGTGTTTAAAAGCCAAGCTAGCTGCAACTCGCCCGCTGCCACAAATTGATGAAGAAACCGAGTAAGGTTGCGGTGTTTTTTTGCAAAAACTCGATTGGCATTCATTCTCTCATAAATTTGCATCCGAAATCAACGTCGAACGCTTTCATTTTAATCACTTAGCTACGATTAAACGAGATGCCGCATATGAAGAGCTTCGATGCTTGCTTGCTTTGCTTTATTGTGCTTTGCTTGCTTGCTTGCTTGGAAACGTCGAACCGAGTATAAAATCCCGAACCGAGCCTTGCTGAGCACGCCTCAGGTGGTCTGGCCGCACCTAAGCTGAGAAGAGCGACACCAGGGGCTAAGTGAGCATGTTTCTACTTTTAAAAGAGGCGCTCCTTCGGAATGGTGACACGCCTCTCATGCGGGAGAAAATCGAAGGAACTGTGTCATGGTTGAGCCGCGCCTTTTCGACAGAAATCTCCAGAGGTCACATTAGGGACAAGCTCTGCATGTAGCCGCTCTTACGAAAGTGCTTCGAGCAGAGTAAGCTTGCTTTGGTCAGCTTGAATTCTTCGTCACAGCAGCGAGCGCTTGCGATGCGAGCTTATGATCTTGCGAAAAACAGTGGAAGACGACACAGTATCGGCCGTATTTGTTCATGGACACGAACGCTGAGTAGTACCCCGTGTTGAATCTGATTCTCAAGGTCCGCTGACACGCTTTGTACGTCACAACGCACGCATCACGAGAAACAACGCGCGCTAAAAGCTCGCTCGGGTGCGCCGACGTATCCCCGGCTCCTCAACGTGACGTCACGTTGGCCGACATGGACGAGGTTTCCCTCTCCGCTGTTCTCCTCTCCTACGCTCGCGCGGGACGCGGGAGATTTGAACTTCGCGTTTTCAATTCGTGATTGCGCCACTGTTTTAGCCAAAATCGAAAAAATAATTTCACAGACGTGATCAGCAATGACACTACTTCAAAACCCTAAAAAATTAGCTGATTCGAAAACCGCCTCAGTATCCCTTTAAAGAAGATCTGTTCGCGCCGCCTCGGGTTCGACTCCCAGTCACGGATATTGAATCAATTTCTTTTTCCATTTTTCATGGTTTGACCTCTAAATCTGCTGCAGGTCAAATATACACGGTCGGCGATTGAAGCCCGATGTCCCGTAGTGAAACTTTCGCTTCAAAATACATCTAATCGTAGCGTCTGGTTAGTGCAGTGTAAAACGAAGATTTGGCTTATGCTGATGTCGTCGCCATCTCTTGCTTTGAATAAGAATATGAAAAGAAAATTAGAAAAAATTTCCGGTGGTTTGGCCAAGCACGGAATGTTGAGCAAAAGCATTTTTGCAGGCGGAAACAACACCACGTATATGACAGCAAGATTGAGGTGTCCATTGACCCAGGGAGCCAGTTGTGCGCCTTCCCTTGCGTCAGAATGAACGGACTCTACAACGCTGTCAATGCTAACGCGCCGATGGCCGACATGTTTAGTTTTGTTTTGTTTGCTTTTGAGGTAAGGAAATGGCGCAGTAACTGTCACCTCTTGGTGGGCACCTGAACCACACCGCAAGGGAAGAGATAAAGGAAGGAATGAGAGAAGGTATGTAACTTGGCTGCCACATCTCCATCGCTCCTCCACCTGAAGGTCAAATTGCGGCGCCAACGACCTTGGCTTGACTAGGCCAATAAAGCTTTCGCTTTAAAAGCAGGCTTCGATAGGTTGGGAGCACTTCGTGTATGTACGGACACAAATTTACGACATCTTCGTTGCGACTTTGCGCAGTGACACTGTTGGAAGTGCTGAATTGTGCGAGGAAGAACGTAAATTCGGTACACAAAATTTCTGTGACTTCTCTGGGGCGCTTTAAAAGGGAGCTTATATGTGGGCAGAATTCCTTGTGACTTGTCTGGAGGCGCTTTAAAAGGGAGCTTATATGTGGGCAGAATTTCTTGCCACATTGATAGAGTCTGGTGAATCTTTCGTGCACTTTTTGTCCACCAACTTGTTTCAGGATTTTTATTTTTCAAAACCGAAAACCACCGCTTCCTGGCAGCTGTGCTTATTAGGTGACTAAATGATCAACTGTCTTTTCTGTACATAGTCGTGAGAGAATTTGTGCTGATACTTTCGATCTCCTCAATCTTCGCTTTTCCATGGAATACCTGTACTGCCTCTCCAGAAGGCAGCTGACAAAGGTTCTGATCGGTCATTACTTCGTCTACGCATATACCTGCAGCATTGCCAAGCCTTTCTTGACGCCGGATTCATTAGGCCGCAAAAGCCTTTCCTAGACTTCAAACGTGGACCTTACGCGTTAGGGCGTGCCATCGAGCAAAGGGGACGTTTGTGCCGTGATCAGTGAAATGCTACACGTGAGAGCAACGAGAAACTATTGAACAACGCGATTATTTGTGTTGTGTTGTCATGCTATGTTCGTTTGGGGCATAGCCTACTTCAGCAGTACCTTAAAGGGCACCTGCCCAGGGCAGGACATTTTTTTAAAAAATAAGCCCACTGCATAGATGAGGCATCGAAGATAACCTCTGCAAAATACTAGAGCCATGCGCGCCCCGAGAACCTGTAATAATTCAAATCAAAGCCCGCTAGTTCTTTCCTTCCACAAGCAAACGTCCACGCCCTCTACTCTGGCTCGTTTGACGTCATACGGGACACATTTGCTAAAGGCATTCCATTGGTGCGTCGTTCTGACTGACGGCAAAAGGCTGGGCGTAGCCGGGGCGTCGCGTCATCTGCGCAGCGCTTTCCCCAGCGCCTTATGTTTCATCACATGCCTACAAACCTGCATGAACGAAAAAAAAACTGAGGAGGGAGCGTCTGGCGATAGCTTGAACCCTAGTCATAAAAAGTAAAAAATAGTAAAACTGAGAGAGTCGGTTCTCCCCCGCCGTGATCACGTCATGAGATAGCCCTCTGCGTGCCGCGCTCCCTTAGTTTTTTTATTGCGAAGCAATACTACTTTAGCTACCACCTCAGCCCGTTGTAACGCGAGGCGGTGGTAGGCACCACTTGACCTTTGGCATGACCTTTGGCATGACGTCATACCATCTGTGTAAAAACGGGGCCCCATCTCGCGCCGTCGCAGCGCGAGGCTGGTAGGCACCAACGGCGGCCTAACTCTCGCTCCTCTCACCAGGGGCGCCGCGCGCGGAGTGACGTCATACCATCTGTGTAAAAACGGGGCCCCATCTCACGCCGTCGCCGCGCGAGGCTGGCAGGCACCAACGGCGGCCCAACTACCGCTCCTCTCACCAGGGGCGCCGCGTGCGGAATGACGTCATACCATCTGTGAAAAAAACGGGGCCCCATCTCGCGCCGTCGCAGCGCGAGGCTGGCAGGCACCAACACCGGTTCGCTCCTCTCGTCAAGCCTGTCAGATGCCGCCTCAAGCAAGCAAGACACTTCGGCAGAATGCAAAGAGGAAGCATCAGCGAGCTACGGAGACGGCAGAAGAACGAGAAGAACGACTTTCCAAGCGGCGTGCTCAATATGCAGCCCGACGAAAACAGTCAACGTTCACAGATCACCAAAGCGTATTTATAGGTTTGAATAAAAGATGAAACAAAGTAACACGTGTGTGTCGTCATTCTTGGCTATGCGTCATTAGCCGTGTCAGTACATGGGAAACCAATAAAATAGCGGAACCTATCGTATTGCTTCGCAATTACCAGGCTTAACCAAGCTAAGCCACAGCCAGTTTTTTTTCCTCCGTGAAAGCCCCCCAAAAACAAGCTTTTAGCTACTTGTGCGGATGCCGTGTCGTGTGTAGAGCCTTTCTTTCTTTCTTTCTTTCTTTCTTTATTTAAGACATTCCGTTACAGAAATGCCTTGGGGGACGCGACAAAAGGCAATAGACATGCCTGACGGGGCCGCGCCCCCCTTGGCTGCGGCGGAAACAACATAGCATAAGCACAATAATTACAAAACAAAAGGAACAACAATACTGCATGATATGAAGGTGCATGAAAAAACACAAAAAATACAGGTACATAAAAACAGTAGGTTGGGTCAGTGGTACGGTGTTATGAAAAACAGTGATGTATGTGCGCACGTCTTCAATCATCACAGTGAAGGTAAAGATCCGGAGTGAAGGCGAACGAAGTTATCAACACAGCATGGTCTTTAGTTTTCATTTAAGAAAAAATCTCTAAGTGTTCTCCTCAGTCGTTGCACCTTGGTGGCAGTAAACAGTATCTCAGCTAATTCAGGGTGCGCATTGAGGAAATCTGGAATCAAATAACTTAGTTTTTGATCACCGTATGTTGTACGCGAACGGGGCCTTGGTATTAAGTTTTGTCGTAGATAATAAGAACCAGGTTGCGCATGATATTTAGTTTGAAATGTTATATCTGTTTGGTGAAGACGCGAAATTTCCAGGGCCAGTTTGTGTTTATGGAGTTTGTGAATGGGCATTATTTTGTTACCTTTAAAATGAGGTGCAGTGTCCTCCGAAAGATCCAAATTGCCTATTGCTCTCACTGCTCGCTTTTGCAAAGAGAAAAGACGATCCAAATTTGTCTTAGTCGTTGTAGCCCATACTAGGAAGCAGTAACAGAAGCGTGAATGTAAAAGCGCATAGTAGATTTGCTTTTTTACAGCAGACGGAACATGGTATCTTATCTTGTTCAAAATTCCCACGGCTCGCCCAAGGTCCCTACGCAGTGCGTCAACGTGAGGCGTCCATGAAAGGTTCTCTTGGAATATTACCCCCAAAAATCTAACTGTAGTCGATTGTTCGATAGTTATGTTATGAAATTTTAAGTGCAAGTTCGTGGGTGGATGGGTTCCCCTCGGTCTAAACAGTATGTATTTAGTTTTACTTGTGTTTAATTGGAGTCTGTTCGAATGAAGCCATAAGTTCAGTCCAGTTAACCATTCGTTGGCCTGATGAAACACGTCCACAACGTCAGCGCCCGAGAAAAACACATTCGTGTCATCTGCATATAAAATTAACTTAGTGTTATTTATTATGTTTACAATGTCGTTTATATATAGTAAAAATAATGTCGGACCAAGTAATGACCCTTGAGGTACGCCCTGTTTTAGAAGTCTGCTGTCGGATTTTGCGCCATTTATACATGTGAACTGGGATCTAGATGTTAAGTAGCTTTTTATTAAAGACCATGCGTTGCCACGAAAGCCATACAATGGCAACTTCTTTAAAAGCACGTCGTGTTGGACACAGTCGAAAGCCTTTCTAAAATCCAGAAATATTCCGAGGGTAAATATTTTCCTTTCAATGTTTTCGAGTATATGTTCTTTCACTTCAAGAAGGGCCATTTCGGATGACTTATTTTTTCTAAAGCCGAATTGTTCACTTGATATTATGTTATTTACACTCAGAAAGCTTACTAGTCTTTTATGTATAATATTTTCCGCTACCTTCGCAAAGATAGGGAGCACAGATATTGGTCTGTAATTGTTCATATCGTTAGTGGAACCGCCCTTGTGTATAACAGCCACACGAGCTAACTTCATTGCGTCTGGGAACACTGCGGTGGAAAGAATAAGGTTCAGAATATGTGTAAGGGGACTATTAACTATTTCTGCCACGGCTTTTAGTGGACCGGGTTTAATATCGTCAGCTCCAGAGGCGCAATGGTTCTTTAAACCCAAAATGACGTCGAGTATTTCATATTCATCAGTTGGGGACAAAAATACAGTATTTTCACAATGTACTTTGACGAATTCCTCGCATGGTATCGCATCGCAGTCATTTGCGGAAGCACCCACGTTAATAAAATGTTCGTTGAACAGGTTTGCAACCTGTTCGTCACTCATAGATTCGCTATGATAAGAAACCCGCTTTGGGGAGTTTGATTTACACGTGATGTCTCTGACCGCTTGCCATACCAGACGGGGATTTCCTGCAATATTTGAAAACTTGTTCACATAGTATGATCTCTGCTTTTTTAATATCAGCATTCAATTTATTTCTCGCTTTCTTAAATACGCGGAGATCGCCTTCACTTCGTGTGTCTAAAAACTTTTGAAAAAGGATGTTGCGGTTTTTTATTCTGTTATACAGGTCGTGCGAGATCCAGGGCTTTCTTGCTCTCTTGTGTCTCTTAAGAGTTTTAAAAGCGAAGGATTCATTGTACGCAGAAATAAAAAACATCAAGAATGCCTTATAAGCGTTATTAGAATCCTTTTCCTTTGTAACGCTATCCCAGTCCTGTTGCATAATGAGTTCTTTAAACTTTAACATGTTTCTTTCCGAGTAATCTCTAACCAATATTTCTTTCTCCAGAAAAGAGCGTTTTTGCTTCGAAGGTATCAGACAGTAAATGGGTAAATGATCAGTAAGATCGCATATAATTGTACCTGATTTAACTTCATCGGGACAGAAGCTTGTAATGCACAGGTCAAGTATTGTTTCAGAATTTGAAGTGACACGAGTAGGATCACTAATCACATTTGAAAAACCATACGACTCAAAGAGCTCTTGGAAATGCAAAAAAGTAATATTATTTGGAGAAGCATTTATATTGAAATCCCCAACAAAGACACATTCGAGGTTGAGCTCGAGGCTGCGTTCAAATATTTCTTCTGCAAACTGCATGAAATGCTTTAAACACCCAGATGGCGGTCGGTACACAAGAGCAAGTAGTATGTTATAACAGTGAATAATGACGCACTCAAAATTTTCATTCACAATGTTATAGTTTGTTAGAATTTGATACGGTAGTTGGCAACGCACATACAGAGCAACACCTCCTCCGCGCTTTGATGAACGGCAGGCTGACACACAATCAAATCCCGGCAAAAGAAAACAGTCGTCAGATGTGAACCACGTCTCACTAAAGCAAATAAAGTCAAACTCGTGGTTTAAATCTGATAGAAACAAAGCAACCTCATCAAATTTATTTCGCAAACTTTGGGCGTTTAAATGAAATAAAGAAAACTTCTGCTTATCCTTGACTTGCTCAATATGGTCAGCAAAATTGGACATGAACGGCATCGCGTTTGCCTGAAAATACAATTGCCTGCTCTATCACCTCAGATTGGCGAGGTCATCCTTATCGCGGATGACAACTGCTCGTGCACCGGCTTGTTTCCGTACAAGCACCTTTCCATTCACGTGCCAAACAAACGCGTAGCCGGATTCCTTAGCCCATTCTTTGGCAACTGTCAGAAGAGTGCGAGTGTACCGAGTCATATTTTCACAGATGTACTTTCCGGTGTTGTCATCTCGTAGCGCCTGCCTTTTTGCTAGCCAGGCATCACGAACCTCCTGCTTTGCAAAGCGAACAATTACTCCCCGTGTTTTGCCCGGCTTCGCGGGAAGCCTGTGTAGGGCTGTTATGTCACTCGAGCACACCTCATCAAGTTCCAATTTTGTGCCTATTTCATTCACTTTCTTTAGTAAGTCCTCGTTTTCCGTCTCTGGTAGACCATGGATTTCGATGTTCAGTCGACGACTGCGCCATTCTAGACTGTCAACGTCCTTATTGAGCTGTGCAATTTCACAGGCCCATTCAGCTTTCTCAAGCCGCTCTACACGCTTCGTGACATCCTTTGTCGACTTTTCTTGGGCTAGAAGACGTGTTTGAAAGTCATCAAATTTATCTGAGAGCAGGCTAACGGATGACTCAAGCGACTCAAGCTTGCTGGACATGGCCAGAAGCGAGTCAATTTTACTTTCCATTGAAAACAGCCTAGTGATTAGTTCTCTATCGGACTGCTGCCCGGGCAGTGTATCCTCAGCTTTACGGCTGCCCTTACATGTTTCGCACCTCCAGGCCTTCCAAGCCTTTGCTCGTTTCGAAGTGAACGTTTCTTCCGAAACGCCTGAACATGATCCGACATGGTACGTAAATTCACACTCTGAGCAGCACAGTGATTGACAGCTGCCATCAACAGGTTGTCGACATGCGCAACAGCGTAACATGATAATTGCGTGACACTCAACGGCAGCCTTGGCAGCAGCGGCAGGAACAAGAACTACTATCGAAAAAACGACCAACCTGCAAATACGTGGAGCAGTAATTCAGGAGACGTGTGCGCTGGTTGCCGCCGCTGCTGCCAATGCCAAGGAAACGCCCCTTGCTGAAAATTCGCCGGACGGTGTCGGTGATGCCGCTGACGATTGTTCGTGCTTTTCACCGTGAGGCCCGGCGTTATGCAGGATTCTCGAACGCTGTCCGAGATCGATGTTATTCTTCGTGCACCTCTGGCTCGGCAGCTTGCCTCGTACAGATGTCGGGCACCTTGCTCAGTGGACGGGCTCGGCACCTTGTCGCGTACAGATGACAGGCGTGGGGTAGCCTGCAAATACGTGGAGCAGTAATTCAGGAGACGTGTGCGCTGGTTGCCGCCGCTGCTGCCAATGCCAAGGAAACGCCCCTTGCTGAAAATTCGCCGGACGGTGTCGGTGATGCCGCTGACGATTGTTCGTGCTTTTCACCGTGAGGCCCGGCGTTATGCAGGATTCTCGAACGCTGTCCGAGATCGATGTTATTCTTCGTGCACCTCTGGCTCGGCAGCTTGCCTCGTACAGATGTCGGGCACCTTGCTCAGTGGACGGGCTCGGCACCTTGTCGCGTACAGATGACAGGCGTGGGGTAGCCTGCAAATACGTGGAGCAGTAATTCAGGAGACGTGTGCGCTGGTTGCCGCCGCTGCTCGACCGCTCCGCACACACACCGCTTATCCTTCGTGTATCTTGTTTACGCCTTGACTCCGTCGAACGACATGAGCTTAGGAGCGGAGAAGAGACACAAACACACAGAACACATAAACACACACGGATAAAAGCAAATGGGCGGTTGCCGGATCCGCGCTTCGCCGTGCGTTTCGAACAAAACCAACTCCCGCCCCTCCGGTTGTGAAACGATGGGGAGGCCTAAAAAAAATGAAAAGGTGGCTCGCTAACTGGGGCTGACAAACAGATATATGGAAGGATGCGCTCGCTAACAAGTTTAGGTGGTCGACCGATTGCACCTCTCGATCGTTCAGTATGCGGAGAAAATGCAACGACGCTGTTTCGCGGTTGGATGCGCACGCAGCGACTGGAGTCGAACCACGATCCGGCACAGATTTCCAGGAGATTATGAGTTGAGTCGTGACTGGCTCTAACGCATCGGCCTTCCTGACAAAACGGTAAAGAATGTGGTGGTTTGCGGAAGACGCTTCGCTCCGGACGGCTACGCCCACGACCCAAGCAACTGGGGAGAGGAGGGACAGAGAAAAAAACACGACGAAACACCGCGAGGAGACCCAAAGAGCAAAATAGAGTTTTGGGAGACCCGCCGCTCTCCTCTCTCTCCCCCCCCCCCCCCCCCAAATAGACCGGGTAGCAAAAACCATGAGAAGAATTCTTTTCAAGGCGGGGCCATGACGTAGACATGTGACGACGCACTCAACCACACCACGCCTCCCGCTAGCATAGGAGGAGGAAGGGTGCTTTTCCCTTGCGGAGCCTACTCGACGAGGCGCGAGAGAGAAAAATCTCGAGGAGAGAACGGAAGGAGAGGAGCATGGCGAAGTTGTTGATTGCGATGGCTCTTAACTATCGCTTTCGACCAGAGGGTAGTCAGTTGCCCTTTAAAAACGACATTGAGGTCATGTCTTACACTATAAGATTTCTGCCTGCGATGAAAGACCCCGGAATTCCGTGTGAGCTTCCTGTTAATTCCTGTTAATGAAATTCCTGTCAATAACAGTGCTTACCGTGTGGGAAAACCGTATGACTGATAAACACGCACAACTGCTGGAGAACCGCACATTTAAGCTCCAAACGTAAATGCTGCGCAAGCTCAACCTCCTGACTGGTTTCCCATTCTTGGCGTGTGCGCCTTCCGGAAATTTTATGTGCGGGCGGCAGTGCATATGGCAGGTTCTCTCAGATCATGACTAGCAGTTTAGCAATATCACTCAGGATAAAAGTATACAGCAGCTCTATCTTACCGGTACTCACCTATAGGACAGAAGCGTGGAGGCTAACGAAAAGGGTTCAGCGTAAGTTAAGGACAACGCAGCGACCTATGGAAAGAAAATTGATAGATGTAACGTAGAGAGACCAGAAGCGGGTAGAGTCGGTGAGGGAACAAACGCGCGTTAATGACATCCTAGTCGAAATCAAGAGGAAGGAATAGGCTTGGGCAGGGCATGTAATGCGAAGGCAAGGTAACCGCTGGTCCTTAGGGGTAACGGAGAGGATTCCAAGGGAGGGCAAGCGCAACAAGAGGTGCCAGAAAGTTAGGTGGGCGGACGGTTTGAGGGGATACGGTGGCCGCTGCTGGTAAAGGACAGGGTTAATTGGAGAGACCTGAGAGAGGCCCTTGCCCTGCGGTGGGCGTAGTCAGGCTGATGATCTCGATGATTTCATTTCATTTATTTATACTGTCAGCCCAGATCACGGGCTATAACAGGAGTGGATAATGAGGTATAAAAAATCGCAAAAAGACAAACATTGAAACGGGCACAAAAATCGGTACATAAAGCGTTCACCACTTATACAAAAAATAAAACACTGGCATATATTTCATGTAGACGATAAAACATCATGCAGCTTATCTAAAAATTCCCTAAGTGATTGTGAGGTGACAACAGAGTTGGGTAGCATATTCCATTCCTTAATGGCTCTTGGGAAAAAATAAATTTAAAGCGATCATTTCGGACTGTGGGCATTGGTAGTACAAGCTGTGACGATGGCGTGATATTTCTCCTGTTTTAATTTCAAAGTACTTTGAATGGTTTATTTTCAAGCTGCGATTAATAATCTGAAAAAGAAACTTGAGCCTGTCACATTTGGTTCTAAAACCGAGCGCTTCCAAATCAGCACGTTTACACAAAGACGTTGGGGGATAAACCTAGCACCGAGACGCTGAATTCTTTCCAGCTTCGAGCAATTGAATGCAGTGTGGGGGTCCCAAACAATTTTTCCATATTCGAGAATGGGCCTTATCAAGCTCTTAAAAACCAGATATTTGATTGAAGGGGTTGCACTATGCATATTTCGTCTGAGGCTACAGAGTGCTTTTGAGGCCTTGGAAGATGTATTATCTATGTGTGAATTCCAACGTAAGTCAGAAGTAAGTGTTAATCCAAGGTATTTGTATTTATTTACCGTGGTTATTATTCTATCATTGATACTATAACTATAATCTGAGATAGTTTTCTTTCTTGTAATGGTCATAAAAACTGTTTTATTTGGATTTAATACCATCTGCCACCTTTTGCACCATTCGTTGATTTTTTGCAAAATTAGATTTAGTTCAACGTGATCTTCCAGAGTACCAATTTGTTTATAAATGATGCAGTCGTCTGCATACAATCGGACCGGTACGCTCAGTTTGTTAGGCAAGTCATTGATGAAAATCAAAAACAGGAGCGGGCCCAGGACGCTGCCCTGCGGAACGCCGGAGTCTACTGGAGTAATGCTGGATTTATGAGCATTAACTTGAACATACTGTGCTCGACAGGAAAGATAGGACGTAAACCACTTAGTTATCGTTTCATTTTTTAATATACATCTGATTTTAAGTAACAGTTCCAGGTGCGAGACTTTATGAAACGCTTTTGCGAAATCTAAAAATACTGTCTGTTTGCATGCGGGAATTAATTGACAAGCAGAGGTCGTGTACAGTTTCAGTGAGTTGTGTGTTTGTGGAAAGTCCCTTGCGAAAGCCATGCTGATTAGCAAATAACAAATTATTACGGTCAAGGTAAGTTAATTCAAGTTAATTCAATTTTTGGTGTCTATATTCAAGAGCAAATTCAGGACCCCTTCCTCACTGATCTCTACATCCGATATAGGAGGAATATCCGCAGGCTGAAAAAATGGGGATTCGCCATCATCACGTGTGAAAACCGATGTAAAAAATGAATTAAATCTCTCAGCCAACTCTACGCTCCATTCATCATTTGCCTGCTTATTTTTACCTGAGCGATTTACATACCTCCAAAACTTGCTAGGTGCCTCGGTTAGAAACCTTGTGAGAGTCTGATTGTAGAATTTGTCTTTGGTTTCTTTGATGAGGCGTTTTAATTGTTGGCTCATTAGATGTACGGAGTTTTTCAGTACAGGACTTGGATGGTCTGAGCATCTTTTACGCTTACGTTTTAGCTGTCTTTTTTGTGAATGATATCCCTATTAATCCAAGGACTCCTTGTTCTTGTTTTCATGGTTTTAGGAATAAACATATTGATTCCAGCCGCCGCGGTGGCTTAGCGGTTATGGTGCTCGGCTGCTGACCCGAAAGACGCGGGTTCGATCCCGGCCGCGGCGGCTGGAATTTCTTTGGAGGAGAAATTCTAGAGGCCCGTGTACTGTGCGATGTCAGCGCACGTTAAAGAACCCCAGGTGGTCGAAATTTCCGGAGCCCTCCACTACGGCGTCTCTCATAGCCTCAGTCGCTTTGGGACGTTAAACCCCATAAACCAAACCAAACCATATTGATTCCATGCGCTATCATATTTGCAAAGAACTCCCACAACTCATCGGTTCCAGCTCCGTCTTTATAGAAGCTCATGAATTCCTTAAACGAGTTTTCAAGGTAGTCTAATACTCCGACATCGTCAGCAGCAGCAAAATTCAAAACAACTCTTCTACAAGGTTCATGACGGATATCAGGAATCATATTAAGGGACACAACCACCATCTTATGGTCAGACAAACCTTCTTCCACATCACAACTGCGCAAAAACTCTTGGAAACCGGATGATAAGAAGACATGATCCAATATCGAAGATGTGGTTGAACATACTCTTGTGCTCTGGTCAACAATCAGGTTCAAATCATAGCAATATGCGAGTTCAACCAGCTGTTCACCGGTAGCTACATCAACATTGCCAGGAGAAAGAGACAACCAATCAATTTCTGGCAGATTAAAATCACAAAGTAACAAGATATTGTCACCATAGTGAATTTTGGAGTCCAATAATCTTTTCAAGGCAACAAGCACATCAGTAGTTGAGTTTGGAGCTCGGTAGAAAGCCCCCCTAAGACACTGCGAGAATTCAGCCTGATTTTGATCCATGCAGTTTCTAAATCTCCAAACCCTTCCATGACAGAAAAGGCTATGTTGCTGCTTATCACTATCGCAACGCCGCCACCTCTCCTTTCACGGTCTTTTCTTACTATGAAGTAGCCGGGGGGTGTAACTTCACAGTCTCCGATACCTTTGTGTAGCCAAGTCTCGGTGATTATTATAATATCAGGATCATGTTCAAGACATATACTTTCTATCGCATCTACATTGTTAATCAAGCTTCTGGCGTTCACATTTATAATCTTGAAGCAATCAGGTTTATGATCGTTCAGTCACTCATTGCTAGAATCATCCCGGCATTTAAACCGCTGCTTGGCTTCCTCGTCCCAAGCGTAGAGGGTATTATTGACTTTTAACTTATCAAAAATTAACTTTGCTTTCGCACCGTTCTTTCGTTCATTCGCACATGAGTTCCAGAGATTTTTCCTTATTTCAACAATTCGCTTAGAAAAATCTTCACTTATACTATACGGAGTGCCCTTCAGGTTGAAACAATTACTCAAGATTCTCGCTTTGTCCCTAATGTCTGTAAATTTAACAATGATCGGACGGTCACTGCCTTCTTTCATCTTTCCAAGTCGGTGAATGCGTTCAATAGAGCCAACCCTTTGTTTAAGTTCCGCTTCAAAAATATCCTCATTCACTTTTTCAATAGGACCTCTGCGCTCTCCGACTCTTCTTCTTTCACACCTCGTATGATTAGATTATTGCGTCGCGAGCGATTCTCTAATGCATCAAGTTTTCGGGAAACAGTTGCCATTTCTATGTCAGATCTTTCAGCAAATGCCTCTAGTTTAGAAAGCCTGTCTCTAGCCTCATCGAAGTTTATTAGCTTTTGTTCAATAGTAGACAGCCTGGATTGCACGTCAAGCATGCGTGCCTCTGAAGACGTTTGATTTTCCTGAATTTCCTTCAATTTAGTGAGGATTTCAGTTTGAGTTTCCATCACTTGTTTAATCATTTCCGCCGTCTGAGGACCAGGATTTTCCTCCACATCACCTGACAGCTTCAGCAACAGGCCAACCGTTGACATACAATCATTCAAGCAAACGATCAATGTGTGTGGACACGGCAACACGATCAAAAAAAGGTAATTGCTACGGAAGGTATATTTTCGTTCACCAATCTGCACAAACAGTGGTACATCAGCCGACATTGTCACGACGATGTTGCCGCGTCCACTGCCGATGGAAGGCCCAGACGTTCTTTTTATAGGCAAGAGCCTGGCTTGAGGGGGGGGGGGGGGGGGGGGATGACGTCACTGTGCTCGATGAAGGTGCGCAGATGGTAGAATCCACGTGAAGCCACCCCGGCATATAGGAGTTCGTAAAGAATACGCCTCCCGCACCGGATGGGCGAAAAGCATCAGTAGATACCAGGCGACGATCGAAGCCCGTGTCAGCGTACGGTGCATTTCCCAGGACGATGGAAATGAATCCAGCAAGAACCTACACAAACAGTGGTACATCAGCCGACATTGTCACGACGATGTTGCCGCGTCCACTCAGTAGTAAGAGAGCGATGGTGGCATGAGGCCATATGCCGAGATCGCTGAATTCGACCCCATCAAGTAAGGCAAGAGGAGATCAGGGAGGTTCCAATATTCCATGCGACAACAATAAAAAGAATCTTCGAAGACGGCCGAGTAGCCTAAGGCATCAATAAACGAAGCTTCTCTGTTGCGCCCGCCGCCACTGGCTCGATTCCCACCTGAGGGTTAGAGCATCGCAGTTGTTTCCTTTTCCTCAAGAATTCAAAAATTAACGTGGTGCGTGTGCCTGCGAGTGCCAGTGTGTGCGAGTGCGTGTGTGCGCGCGCGTCCGTCCTTGCATGCGTGCGTGCGCACGTGCATGTGTGCGCCTGAGCATGTGTGTGTGCACAAGCGTGCTCAATCTGGTGGGCGCACATCCGAGCACTCACTCGTAAAAAAATTTAGAGACAGTTGCGGTTGTTGGTAATGCAAAGTTAAAGCGCAACTCTTCGCAAGCCACTTGCGGTGGTGTGTGTGAGTGTTAGTCACTGGAAAATTATTCTTCCAGTGTGTGTGTGTGCGTAATACGCCACCTGCCATGCGGAGTAGTACGCTGCTAGCCAATCTCCGGGATCTGCCGCCGCGGTGGCTCAGTGGTTATGGCGCTCGGCTGCGGTCCCGAGATGCGCGGATTCGATCGCGCGGCCGTGACGGTTTAATTGCTAAGGAGGCGAAAATTCCAGAGCCCCCCGTGTACTGTGCGATGTCAGAGCACGTTAAAGAACCCCAGCTGGTCGAAATTTCTGGAGCCCTTCACTACGGCGTCCCTCATAGCGTGAGGCGCTTTGGCGCGTTAAACCACCATAAATTAAGCTAAGCTCTCCAGAATCTTCCAGTGGCAGCCCCTTTCCAGGTGATGTTTAATTCGCTCTGCTACTTGAACAACCGACTACGACGCGGAATGCAGGTATGGGAGCATAATAGCTGCGCTCGAAAGTGTCCCATCTACCTTCAGCCGATTTACCTGAGGTGGATTGCTGTGAATGTTGCACGTATGCCGTCGCCAAAGCCTTTTACGAAAGAACGCCAACACGCATAAGCCTTTAGTTTCAGACACAAACAACCGGAAGTGAGGGTTCTCGCCAAGCTTATGCCCTCACCGTGCGATCATGTTCCTATGTGACACTCGGGGTAAGAGAGGTCGTACTACGTTCGCCGCTATTGTCGAGGCGGCGCTGGTGAACATTCTCAAGTTTGGTTACAGTACACACAAGTACCCCCGAAAGCAGAAGATTGCACAACCTTCGCCGTAGCTCAATCCGTAGAAAAAAGAACATCCCCTATGCTCCTTGGTTTCGGTGACTGTTGGCTTGCATTATGTGCGGCAGCGACAGGCAGCTACAAGCCGCCGATCAGAGAATTCAAGATCCAGCAGTCCGAGAACAGCGTAACGAAGCTGCCTTGTAACGAATAGAATATTTTTGTTGCGAAAGCAACACTACGACAGACAAAGCGAGACCTCGGGTGGCCGCCGTCGCGCCGTAGCTAGACTGACCTTGTTTCAATTGGTCGAAATGGTCGTGACGTCACAGAGCGCGAATTTCAAACGGGGACATTTGTACTTTGGCTAGTAACCATGCGTATTAATACAATACATACAATATGCATACAATACAAATCACCTTTTTTGGAAAGAAGCCACCCAGCCAAGTAATCGATCAATGCGGCGTCTTTCGGGTCCACCCCTTCAGGGAGAAACATGAAATATGCTACAACTGCAGGAGGGTAGGACACCAGGCCGATGTCTGCTACAAACCTACGATGCACCTTTGCCGCCGCTGCGGAGAAAATCATTCACCTCCACCTGAGGGAGAACAGCCAACCTGCCAACCTGTATGCATCGTCTGCAACGGGGGCCATAACACAGGCAGCCGGAACTGCAAATTCCGGCTGATCAACAAGAACAAACAAGGCACTCCCCATGGCAACCAGACACCCAAGCAAGGGGACAACGACTCATCACTACACGGACACCAGTCAAGGCCCAGGAAGAAGGAACAGGGTGCTACCGGAAAAGGAGGCAGCCACAGCCGGAACAACTCCAGCTCCTTCCCGCCCCTGGAAAACCCTGCAGGGAACGAGAAGAGAAGCTCGAGCCGCGGACGCAGCGGTAGCCGCTGCAACAAAAAGGTGAGCTGGCCAGCAGAGGCCTCCCAATCTATTGACGCTCGAGAGAAGGAGTTTCAGATACAACTACAATCCCGAGACAGAGAAATTGCCAGCCTTAAAAAAGAGTTGGCTGACATTAAACGCCTGTTACAAGGGCATCAGGTACAGAATGCCACTGCGGCTAGAACGCCTCCCACCGCGTCCCAGGCTTCGACCAATAACGCGATGGAAGCAGGCGCCATTTCCCCCACTCCCTCCACCGCGTCCCAGTCTTCGGCCCATAACGCGACGGACACAGACGCCAGAATAGCAACTAAGAGACCGCTTCCTACAAAAGAACGCGAGGAATCCAAAAGAAAGGCCGAGGCTTCGGAAGCCGACACCCCGCAGCCGTCGAAAGCGCCTACCAAACTCAGGGCAGACATCAATACTCTGTCAGAGATAACCAGGCTATATCAACAGAAAAAGCAACCTTCCAAGGCCTCGTTACCACCAAATTTGCAGAGATAGATATTCGCTTCGCAACACTAGAGGGACATGTATCCCAAATAGCCACCTGCATGCAGAAAATAATGGATAGGCTTACAACTATCGAGGCCCGCCTACCCCCCATCTTGGATCTGTCCACGACGCCACAACCATCTATAACCCAACATGTAACCACGCCAAAAATTTGAAATTTGGCCGCGGAACTGCAGAGGCTTCCGCCGCAAGCGGGCCCACTTGCAGCTCCACATCCAATAAGCACCGTCTGTTACAACCCCAGACGTGATTGCATTGCGAGAAGCTAGAGGCAGGGCTACACTGCCAGGCTATAAAGCATACCTGCCACCTCATTATGATACTAGTAACGCAGCCGGCTCCTTCACAGCCACGCTGGTGCAAAGAAATATCACCGCAATTCAACATTTTATAAATGATTCGGAAGAAGATTACACCCTACTTGAAATAGTACCAAGGTAAAAGGAGACTCAAATCTCTTCATCCTTAATGTATACTAGTGCACTGCACGGGCTCGGGCCAGCCCGAAAGCCCGGGCCCGGCCCGGCCCGCGGGCCGGGCCGGGCCGGGACATGATTTATTTTGCCGGGCCTGGGCCGAGCCCGGGCCTGTATTTGCGGGCCCGGGCCGGGCTCGGGCTTAAAGCTGCGGGCCCGAGCCGGGCTTGGGTCCGTACAGAAACGGCTGGTGTCTGACTTTTCATTCACTATTGCAAAGTGATGTATACAATTGCGGCTTTGAAGCAGCGACACGGATGAGCTATGAGTTATAGTACGCGCTGAGAAAAAAACTAAGCTTCATTCATTGACTTATTAATTTCCTTATTTCGACGCCGCGGTGCAGTAAGAGTAAAATTCAACCGGCCTTAATCGGCCATTGATCGTTCGTCATCCCAAAACACACATATACACTATTAGAAATGCATTCGGGAAGAACATATTAGTTTAGGACGCTTGTAGTCCTCAAGCACATACCGTGAAATACTCGAGCCTTTTAGCTTTTCGTTTCTGTAGAGAGGCGACCAGTTCGGCTATGAGCTCAACCTGTGAGAACGCGTTCACTAAAAAAATGTCATCCTACTGCTTGCTAGGCAGCTTTAATATACTTCGCGGGCGGCAGAATATAACTGATTTTAAAAAAATGGGGGAACGCAAAGTAGACTACTACGCGTGTATGCAGCCCTTTTTGTTTAGCTCTCGGAACTTCCGAGTTTATCATTGCGAACCTACACCAGATCGGTCTCCAAAAGACGGGCCTGGAGAGCACTACTCTTCATCACTTCCTTCTGGGTTAAAAAGAACCAGCTTTCTGGAAGTCAAACTGCGGTTTCAGAACCTTTGTCGGCCAGTTCCTTATTGGCGTACTAGCAGTCTACTTGCTCAAAGTGAGCAGTATACCTCATGGTCAAACATAATTGCGCAAAAAATTGCGCAAACATAATTGCGCGAACATAATTGCGCAGTATACCTCAAGCGTTACTTTGAAACGGGCCGGGCCGGGCCCGGGCTGGGCTTCACTACGGGATTCACGGGCCGGGCCGGGCTCGCTACAGCGATAATTTAGCGGGCCCGGGCCGGGCCCGGGCTTGAAGTCGCGGGCCTGGGCCGGGCTCGGGCCTCAGGTCTCGGGCCCGGGCCGGGCTCGGGCCTCAGATTGAGGCCCGCGCAGTGCTCTAATGTATACAACCCGCCCAGAAACAAAGGCAATGGACTCCCACACTTGTTGATAAACACAATACAGCTGGCTGCTAGGGCTCAACTAATAATTGTGGGAGACTTCAACGCCCAACACCCAGCATGGGGATATACCAAAGCAACTCCGAAAGGGAACCTGCTCTGGCAAATCATACAGTCACTAGGGCTCACAACGCTAAACAACCCGAGCGACCACACACGCATGGGTAACAGTGTATGTGTGGACACATCTCCAGATTTATCCCTGTCTAAAAACGTCAAGGACACAAAGTGAGTCAACACCGGGCAAAATCTTGGAAGTGAACACTTCATCCTTAGCATCACCTTCCCCACGACAAAACACAAAAACAAAGCAAAAGAAATACGAACCACAGATTGGGACAAGTTCAAGCAACTTCGCCACAAAACAGCTCCAAAAGAGATCTCTAACCTTAGCGACTGGGTTACCTCCCTGAATGAGGATGTCAGCTCCATTAGCGTTGTGGTCCCAGTTTAGAAGGAGGAGCGCATTGCAGACTCAAAACTCTTTCACCTGTGGCAGGCACAAAAAAGCCTCCAAAAACTCTAGAAGAAGCAAAAACACAACAAGCGACTACTCAAAAAGATCGCTGAAATCGAGAGGCGAATCGAGGAACATACACTAACTCTTCAAACACAGCAATGGAACCAAATATGTGAAAGCGTCAATGGACAGCTCGGAAATAAGAAGACATGGCATTTTCTAAGACACCTGCTCGACCCAGAACCAACACGTCCCGTGCAACAAAGTCAACTGTACAGACTCACACATAAATATGAGGGTACAACTTAAGACCTAATCAAAGAGCTAGCAGAACGTTATCTAAACACGGATGATGGTACCAAACAACCCGACTACAGGGGGACTCCTAATCCAAATTTAGACGCAGACATCACAGACGCAGAAGTCTGGTACGCAATTGGAAAACTGCGGACATCTCCGGCAGGACCAGACAAAGTAACAAAAAAGACTCTCAGGAACTTAGACGCAACGTCCATTGCGGCGGTTCAGACCTAATGAACAAATGCTGGCATGCAGGCAACATACCACAAGAGTGGAAACACGCTAAAATCACTTTTATTCCTAAAGCGGGTAAGAAACTCAGCACTGAGAATCTACGCCCAATTTCATTAACATCATGCCTATGCAAACTCATGGAGCATGTCATCCTCAACAGGCTCCAAAACTATGCGGAGGACATGAACCACCTCCCTGAAACAATGTTAGGATTCAGGGCCCAACTATCTACCCAGGACATACTCTTGCAGCTTAACAAGGACATAATTGAAGCTGACGAGGGAACAGGAACGAAAGCAATATTTGGTTTAGACCTTGTTAAAGCTTTCGACAACGTCACCCACAAAGCCATTTTGACAAACTTGCCAGAAATCAACCACGGAGAAAGGACGTACAACTACATCCGATCCTTCCTCACTAACAGAACAGCAGTGATAACGGTCGGAACAATAGAGTCTGTCCCAATCACACTACGAAGTAAAGGAACGCCACAGGGCTCCGTCCTGTCCCCTTTCCTTTCTAACCTCTCCCTCATCAAAATTCCCCCAAACTGGCACAAATACCAGACCTACATCACACGTTCTATGCAGATGACATCACACTTTGGGTAACCAAAGGATGCGAAGGCTACATAGAAGACACACTCCAAGCAGCAGTGGACATCATTGAGGCATGCGCATGGGAATCCGGCCTCATTTGTTCCGAGCAAAAATTTGAACTCTTCGTGATCCGTCGTAAACAGAGGTAGGCGTACCACGACTCCCCCCCCCCCCCCCCCGCAAATAAACGACTATGTTAATGGACGATCTGTCAAAGAGGTACAAACCATGAGAATACTGGGGTTGTATTTACAAACAAATGGAAAGAATACTGACACACTCACTAAGCTAAAACGCACGGTAGAAGCGACGGCACGATTAATCCGCCGCACAGCTAACCGCAGACAAGGGGTTAGGGAAAGAGATTTATGGATACCGTATGCCACCCCTTATCTCAAATTTTTGAAAAGCAGAAAAGGACAAATTGGATAGCATGATACGGCAGATACGGCAGGCCTATAAGGCTGCGTTAGGACTTCCACTAAATGCCTCAACCGAAAGGCTTATGAGGTTAGCAATACATAACACCTACAATGAACTGAAAGAAGCCCATTTAATGGCTCAAACAGCGCGATTAGCCAATTCCAGAACTGGCAGGAGTATTCTTACCAGGCTCGGAATTAACTTTCAACCTGCGAATAAAGATGCTAAAGTAGATTTACCCCGGGACTATAGGACGGCTCTACTAATCAAACCACTCCCCAAAAACATGCAGCCCTTACACCATGAGGGTAGAAGACAAGCACGAGCCAAAGCCTTACATAATAAATACTGACAGTGCGCTGGAACATTTTATGTAGATGCGGCAGAATACAAACATACCAATGCCTTTGCAATTGTGGCTGTGAATGAGAATGGTGACCACATCGTCTCGGCAACAATCAAAACGAAATCCTCTGAAACGGCAGAAGAGGCGCCCTAGCGCATACCCAAGCGAGCATCATCCTCAGCGATTCCAAAATGGGTATCAATAATTTCGCAAAAGGGCGAATTACAAACACCGCTTTTAGAATCCTTAACGAGAACAAATTCTCACCAAATTATTCCGAATTGATATGGGTCCCAGCCCATTCGAGGAATCCGGGGAACGAGGCAGCCCACAATAAAGCCCGAGGTTTCGTCAACCGGGCAGTGGATGAGTCTGGCTCCCTGAATTTAACGAAGGACTCCATGATCACATATCATAATCTCACCAATCATTTTAAACTAGAGAGGAGAAATTTCCCCTCTCCGGACAAAAGCCTGACTAAAGAACAAGAGGTTACGTGACGTCGTCTATAGACGAGATCGATACGCACCCCATCACTCCTCGCGCACATTTATCCAGATTTTTACAACCCAAATTGTAAACACTGTGGCTAACGAGCCACCTACGATCACATCCTGTGGGACTGCAAAATAGAGCCACCTCCGGGTGATCTAGTTACTGCTCCTTCTCTCGAGCGGTGGGAGACCGTGCTGGCTAGCTCTGACCCCAGAACGCAAGTTTTGGCGGTGGAGTGGGCTGACAAAGTCGTCGAGGGCTGCGTACTCTCCACCACTTAACGCGACCTCTTGCCAAGCTTTCCTGCGAATAAAATGTTTTACAATAGTAACCATGCAACCAATTGAAGGAATAGTATAGTGATGCTCCAAGTGGGACTGAGTTTAGTTAATTGCTTAATTAACCATAACCTCTCTAGTCAGACCAGATAAATAAATAAAACCGAGTAGGAATTTGGTCGAGTTTGGTAATCGAACCAGGGTCTCCGGAGTGCGAGACGAGCACGCTATAACCACTCCGCCATGCCAGCTCGATGGTTTGGAATGAACAAAGGCGCGTCTAGTGAATACGGTGTCTTCGTTCACTCCCATCTTCCGCCCTTCCCGTTACGGCGAGGTTCAGGTGTCCACCGAGATACGCGAGACAGATACATTTCCTTTCCTCAAAAACCAATTTACCGACGAGCAAGGCGTAGAGCTGAACGGGGGATGACGTTCTGTGGACTCTCTGGCAGCATTGCAAGACGCTGCCACGTTCCACTCTTAAAGGCGAAGCTTAACATCTTAACCATGCATCAGTGACACAAGCAGCAAAACTGCGCTTAAGGCTTTCGCCTCATCGCACTTTAGGTCAACAAAGTGGCCTCCTGAATTTTTTTTTTTTGCGAGAAGAACAATCTCAGCGCATCTGCATTGCACAAAATTACTTCAGCGCAGTTACATTTCATTGCAGCAGCATCTTTCTGGGCGTAGTCATTATCGCATCTCAGCGACAGCATGCATTTCTGCGTGGCCGCTTTGTGTAATCGCTATTTTTTTTTATATAAGCATCGCACTACTGCATTCCTTGCTTATTTTCGTGGCGTGCAACAAATAATGTTCGGTTTCTTAAAAAAAGAAAAAGAATTTATATTTCTGTCTTTTGTAATAATAGCATTAATACTAATATCCCGTCAAAACGACGCGAAGTCTATCAGGAACGCTGTAGTGGCGGACTCCAGATGAAAGTAGGCCAGCTAGAGTTCCTCAAAGTGCATTCACATCGCACTGCACGCGCGCGTTTTTGCATTTCGCCGCGAGACGGGGACGTTTCCACTCCGCCACGACTGCTCGACTTCGGGTGTTCACCGACATATGTGAGACAGCTATTGCACTATTTCATTTCCTCATAAAACCAATTCAATTTCGCCGCCATCGAAATGCGGCCCTGCCACTGGTATCCAACCCGTGACCTTGGCATCAGCAGCTAAGCACCACAGCCACTGATTCCTCGTGAGGGGTCTTATTCAGTACCTGCTGTCTCAGACCAGGAATGCCTGCGAAAGTAAGCGTTGCATAACGAGGTAGGGTCATTGTGCCTATCTTTCACATATTTATTGTGCACAACACAAAGAGAGGGAAGCCATGTGAAAGGGGAATACTATTAAACCCAAGATTTCACATCAGTCTGACGTAAAATACTTTATAATTTCCGAAAGCACACTGCAGAAGCGCCAATTAGCTTTCTTCCTATGCATGAGACTTCCTTCCGTTTTGTTGTCGCATAGACTGGTTGCCATTTTTGCACTGCCTAGCACACACAGCTTTTGGTGGGCAAATCTGTGCCCTGACACATGTAACTTTGTCTGAAAAAACAAGTATGTCATGTTGCAAAAAATGTGCGGCTTCACCATGTCCCGAACCGGTTCGGAACGGTTCCTTTGGATCGTTCCGGTTCGGGTCCAGTTCCAAGATGCCGAAAAAATTTTGGGTTCGGTTCGGTTCCGGTTTCGGGTTCAGGTTTGGTTCCGGTTCGACACCCTGGTAAGTACTATATTGCTTGCTTCGTTTCCTTGCTGCTTGCCTGCCCCATAGTTACGTGCACTCCTTTAAATTGATACCCAACCTGCGTGCAAAAAACGGCGTTAGAGTTTTTGTAGGCATTCATTTCTATTTCGCGCATGATACTGGCTATGATCGTTTATGCCAGGATATACCGCGGCATCACCCATTGTGTTTAAAATGCTTCGCCAACGTACACTTCAGGACGCGCAGTTGTGGTCATGAATCGCATATTTAGTGTAAAGAGACGAAGTTGCAAGGAATAAGGGACCTTGATCTGAACAGAACACAATACCTGCGTGCGTTGCAGTGGTGTCCGGTTCTTTATGCTCTAGCCCTCCGCCGCTCTCAATCTGTTTGCCTAAAGCTACAGATGTCTATGCTACTGATTACTGATGAAAGCTAACCCGTCAGGGATCGTTACACCGCAGCTTTTATCCGAAGTTCTGAACAAAATAATAAAGGCGCGAAGGCTGCATGACAAGTTATTGAAGTTCAAGATTTCATTAGTTGAGTACCAATATAATGACATCGAAATATTTCCAGCTACTGATTTTAACTTCCTTAACGATGATTAGTAGTTCTAATACTAAACCAGTGATTGTTTCGAACATCATTTAGAAAATTCCGAAAACCTACCTTCCTATGCAGCAATTGCCTCTCTACCATTGCGGGAAGGCCTAGAAGTTGGGTGCAGCTCTGTATTCTCTTATTTTACGCCTCACACCACTTTGCTCGCACTTGGCCACCAATTTGACAGGGCTGCATTTCACCCTTCTCCAACAAAAGCAGTGGCTTGGAATAACTGCGCCTAATTCCTTTATTGCGGCAGCGTGAAGGCAGCGAACCTAACATTGTTTAGGGCATATGTGTCTTCTTTGCTGCAGCCTATTTCCGACCGCCCAAAGCCAGTTTGGTGGCCGTGATGAAGGGTTTTTGCAAAGAGTCACATTACGAGTCCCTTGTCGGCGAAGATCGACCTTCGGCGCCTGTCTGCAGCTTCAGCGCAGTAGTTTATGCGTGGTTATTTCATCATGTGTGATAGAATTATAATGAATACATTATTAGTGTCACTTCAGTGTATTATGCTATCACAAATACCTTGCTGTCATTTATGACGACAAGCTCACATGGCGCTCTCACACTGACCATGTTGCAGCGAGAGGCACTCGTGCTGTGGGCACGTTGCGTAGATTAAGTAATCCCCGGTCTGGAATGCGGAGAGATTCGCGAAAGGCAGTGCACAGGAGAGATGCGGTGCTAAACGTCGGCTTCAAGTCAGTCTACTGCAAATTTGGAAGGTTGAAATCCCCGCCGAGGAGGAGATACGTGGCGTCTAAGCTTAGTAGGATATTATTCATTTCAAGTATGTACTGCTCCTTCCAGGCGGTCTGTAGAAAGCACCAACAGCCACAGACGAAGCATTCTGCCGCGACACTTTACACCATACTGTTTCGCATGCGTGGCTACTGAAACTAATGCAAGTGCTTTTGAGGCTGTCGTGAAGCGATACAAATGCGCCCCCGCCAAAGCGTGCTAATGTGAGGTCCAACACAACAGGGCAGTTGTACCAAGGTGGCAATGGGTCAGGCCTTTGTGCAATCCATTTTTGTCTGCCCAATTATCAAGTTTGTTTAATGTGAGTTGTACCTGCCTTTCACACGTTGATCGGCTGGGTGATGTGCATGCAATTTGGAGGTCATCGACATAAACTGAGCACACAATAGACTTTGGGATTGCTTTAGCTACGCAATTCATTTTTACGATAAAAAGTGTAGTGCTTAAAATGCATCCCTGAGGTACACCGTTCTCCTGAGTGAAGTTCCTCGAGAGAGCTGAACCGAGGCGGACTTGAAATTCGCGGTTTGACAAGAAATCTTTCAGGCAATTTAAAATTCTGCCCCGGATGCCTAGATCTGTCAGGTCACTGAGAATGCCAAACCTCCAGGTGGTATCATTAGCTTTTTCCATATCAAAGAAAACTGCCAGACGGAGTTGCCTATGTATGAATGCTTCTCGGACAGTGTTTTCAAGCCGGACAAGATGGTACACTGTTGAACAAGCTCTTCTGAAGCCACATTGTTGGAGGTCAAGCAGTTCGCGGGATTCAACAATAAACATTAATGTAATATTTACTATGCATTCGAAAGATATGGTAAAGCACCTGGTAAGAGCTATTGGCCTGTAACTAGTACGAGAGGTTGGGAGTTTTATAGGTTTTAGAAAGGGTACGACTGCCTTTTTCAAAGCAGCGGGCATTTTTCAAGACACCCAGCCTTTGTTAAAATTTCAAGAGTGCTTCTACCGCAAATTCATACAGATGGGCTAGCATATGAAAATGTACCTGGTCAGGACCTGATGCAGTCGTTTTACCGTTAGTACTCGAAGGAGTTCGTGGACTGTAATCAAACTATTGTAGGGTTCGCTAGTGTAACCACTCGTTCGCAGTCTTTGTTTTTCTGGCGTGTTTTTGTGCGTCAAGAAAGAATCGGTGTAGAATAGCGAACTAGATACATGGGAGAAGTGGTCCCCAAGTATGTCGGGCTGGTCGTGAATACTTGTTTGTGCATCAGGGGGTGTAAGGAAAGGAACCGCAAAAGGGGAGAAGTTGCCATCAAGTTTGTGAACTTGCTGCCGCATAATTTTTGATGTAGTGGAACTGTTTATGGAAGATACATAAGCTTGTCATGAAGTTTTCTCAGCATTACGACGAATATATCGAGCTTTGGCCCTCGCCTTTTTAAAATTGATTAGGTTTTCCTGTGCGGGGTATCGACGGAAAATTCCCCAGGCTTTGTTTTCACTTTTTTTTGCTTCTCTACATTCCCATGTGCACCAGACTTTTTTATTCTTTCGCACCACTCCTGAAGTCTGGGGAATGGCTAGGTGAGCAGCGGCAATGATACATGCTGTCAGCATCTCATTCATTTCATCAACATCGAGGCCGTCCGAAAAGAATTCCTCCAAAGCGGCATTTTCCCGAAAGAGCGCCCAATCGGCCATGGCCAACTTCCAACACCATGGTTTGGTTAAGGTGATTGATGATGAGGATGTTAGATTGATAATGACAGGAAGATGATCGCTGCCATACGGGTTGTCAAGAACATCCTGTTGGGGTTTGTATGAAGTGCCATTCACGTGCGGGAAGACCTACATGGTCTGTTCTGAAAGTAGTAGGACTCATTTTTTTAAACAAAATTTATGCAAGAGAATAGCACAAACGATTACAATTTTTCAAGGTAGCACCCTTCCGCACCTACACGCTGCTGCCAATGAGTTTCACAGTTTTCGTACGCCTCCAGGAACGCCTGGACCAGAATGCTGTTTAGCTCCCTCGTCACGGCCTGTTGAACCACCTCTACCGATCCGTGATATTTCCCCTCGAGCGTCGATTTTATTCTCGGAAATAGAAAAAAGTCTGGCGGGGCCAGTCGAGGCTGTAGGGGGGCTGAGGCAGCGCTGCCGCCTTGTGCTGGGCAAAAAATCGGAGTCCTCATTCACATGATGAAAAAGATCCTACCGGTTGGCCTTTTTCTCCTCTGACAACACTCCCGGCACCAACTTCGCGCACGCTTTCCTCATGGATAAGTTTTCTGTCACGATCTCAAAAACTTGGGTTTGAGGAATGCTCAAGTCATCAGCAATCATTCTGATACTCATTCTACGATCACTGTTAAGTAAATGTTCCACTCGCTACACAATTTCGTTGGTCTTTCTGGTCGAAGGGCGTCTGGAGCGGTCGTCTTCCACCTCTCTTTCCTTGCCTTCTCGGAAAAGCTTTTGCCACTCAAAGAACACCTGATCTACCCATGGAAGCGTCACCGTAGGCCTCTTTAATCATGTTGTGAGTCTCTTTGCCCGTTTTACCAAGATTTACTCAAAATTTGATCGCGTATCGCTGATCCAGTAAACGCTCGACGATTCTGCGTGATGAGACGTTTCGACAGGGGTCCACAATACAAGCGACCTCCTCTCTTCAACGGCCGAGAGGCGACTGCCGATTTTCCCCAGCATTCCCAATATCCCCCTTCAACGATCCTGCGCGCGCAGACCACTTCTCGTCCGCTCGTTCGCCCAGGAAAAAACCAGTCCTACTACTTTCAGAACAGACCCTGTATATTGGTCAAAAAGGAAGGTGCTTGAATACCCGCCTACGAGTCCACAACACTTCTTTGAAAGGGTCTCCGTCCTCAAATTTAGTTTTGCATTAGAGGAACTGTTCCCGGAATAACCAACCTCATTCTTCTGAAAAACCATGTACCCCCATTTTTAATGAAACTAGGATCCTGTACTAACACAAAGATACACTAACAAGAAAAATCAGTGAAGCGTTTCATATTCACAAAAACAGTGACTCGTGCGTGAGCACCCCCTCTCTAACAGTTCATGACTGTGAACTAATGTATGTTGATTCAGGTGATTGATGTATCACTATGGCTTTTGGTGCTGTGCATGCGCTCTTGGTTGTCGAAGGAGTACATTTTGCGTGTTATTTACAATAAACTTTCAGTTGATAGTCACCGCTGGTCCTGTTATCTTCTTCTTTCTTTGACCCTCGTCTCAGCGCTGTTTTTTTCCCCAGGAACATCCCATTTAAAATCTGCAAGGCATTAGGTGAACAAAAAGGTAAATCTAGGCAGCTCATTTTCCCACTGCTGAAAAAGCAGTGTGTTTGCCCTTGTCCAGGAGGCACACATTGCTGCAGTTTATAAAGTCTTCAAGAATCCGGCCTCTGAGATCCGTTTGTTCACTTCCCTAAAAAGTGTAGCGAGCAATAAAATCCCCAACTAAAAAATACGACTCCGGTAGCTGTATTAAAAGTGTTTCTCGTCAAGTGTGACGGTTAGGTGAAGTTCAGTGTATATGGAACATATTGTTATGGTTCTAAAATGAAGGAGATAGACGGCAACTGCCGCATATTAGGTTTTTAGGCCGATTTTCCGAGTTGCAATACCAGCCTGGACAACAGCAGTGCCTTCGGAGAGCCTGCTTGAGTTCTCTCGGTCAATATTTGTTTTCTGTGGTTCTAGGCTAGTCTCCTGGAGACACAGTGCTACCGGGGAGAATGAATATAAAATATCTCTTATGTCAGTGTAGTTCTTTAAAAGTCCACGACCGTTCCAGTGAACTAGAGATGCCATGATAATATGCTAGTAGGGAATCAAACTCTTTTCGCTAAATTAGAGCACTACAGTTTTCGTGGCATTGTCCTTGCTCTCCTAAAATCTTATTTAGAAAACAGAAAACAATGCGTTTCTATCGGAGAAGAGCAGTCCACATTAGGAAGCATAACATGCGGAGTACCACAGGGCAGTGTCCTCGGACCGGTACTCTTCAATATATACATTAATGATATAACACGGGTATCCCCAGAAGCCTCTTTGATAATTTATGCAGATGACACGAGCTTTTTCATTCAATGTGACGATACGACGGAACTCGAGAAATTAGGAAATATTACCCTGAATAAATTGTCAGAATGGAGCAAAATTAATTCTTTAGCAAAGACTGTCATTTTCTCGCCATCACAAAAATTTGTTGACCGTTATCTTAACCTCTATTTAGGATCTGAGAAGATAGAAATAACAAAAGAAGTGAAAACGCTCGGTGTCGCCTTTCACGAGAACTTGATCTGGGTTATCCATGTAGACTGTGTGATTAAATGTCTGGCCAGGGCTTGCGGGATACTTTGCCGATTTAGACAAGTTCTTCCACTCAAAATAAAGCTGATACTTTATAATGCTATTTTGAATCCTCACCTAAACTATTGTAATCTTGTATGGGGAACTACGTCACTAACTAACATCAACAAACTCCTTTCACAAAAAAGAGCTCTCCGTCACATAGCAGATGTTCCATACGACGCTCACACAAGTGACCTGTTCCCCTTTCATTTCATTTCATTTATTGATCCCTTAAATGCCCGAAGGCATTACATAAGGGGGGGCATATTGGTTTACAACGGCGATGATGGGAACATGCATAACAATAAAAAGAACAAACATACAAACAAACATAAAAGGCCTTACTTGGTGTTGTTCCTGTGACACATATATGTACGAGCTGAATGCCCTATTAAAATACAAATATTCCCTGAAAATTAATCGGATCCCTTTTCTACGATTATGCACTTTAACAAAACCACCCGAAGTAGCGTACAATATAAGAACAAGAGAAGTATGGTTGGTGCCGTTTTCCCGCACGAATCATGGTCAGAACAGACTACAATACATTATGCCTACTTTACTTAACAACTATCATAATTCAAACACGGACATCCACACACTATCGAAACAACACCTTAAGCGTTTGTTCACTTACAATTGAGGGAGGTAACGTCAATGTTTTGAAATCTTGTTTTATTCTTGCAGCATTTTGTGCACGCATTTTCAGTGGTGGCTGCATTACAGCTGTGTGTGGTAAAACTGTGGTCTGTGCTTCTATGCCTGCAAATGTAGCAGGAAATGTTTTTAGTCCTGTATAGCCATATGTCAATTTCGCCGTTAGATCTTCTTCAGTGTGCAAAACATTGGTGAGTAAATATTAGTATTCGTCTTATTGAATCCATGTCTATCAGTTACATTGAACCGGTATTATTACTTTTTACTAATATGCGGCATTTTGTGTTCTGAATTACTATGTATATTATGTATTTTGTGTTTACTATATATTTGTGTTCACAATTTCTATGTATACTGCATGCTCTTATCTTGGTACAATTTTAATCGATTCTTTGTATTATTTGTGCTGTTATCCGTTGTCAAGAGAAAACAAGAGGTAAGAACCGTTGTGAAGCTGCTGGAGAAGCAGGTTTTTGTTCTTATCCTTGCATTTATTTCTGTATTTAAAGAAATGCTAAATAAATTGATTTGATTTGATTTGATTTGAAGTTGAAAACACTAGGTTGCTGGGCCTTCTAGGACCTGTTATTGGGACTTTATCTCCCTTTTTGCGCTCCAGAGAGCTTTGCCGCCGCTGCAGAGGTGGCGAGGGAGGAGCTGTGCCCATCGCATCCTCGGATACGCTGGACGGCCGTGCAGACCGCACGGTTGTTTTCGAGTTGGACCTCTCCAGTTGGGGAGGGGCCTTGTAGCCCGCTGACCTGAAGGTCCGCGCAGTAGTGATGCAAAACTATCGGAAAATTGACTACCGATATTATCGATAGTTTTTTTTAAACTATCGATAGTGTAAAAAAGCTATCGATAGTGCTACTAACCACAGACTATCAATAGTATTATCGATATTCTACTATCGATAGTAATACTATCGACAGTGTTGCTATCGATATTATTACTAGCGATCGTACTGCTATAGATAGTATTGCTAGCGATAGTGAAACTGTCGATGGTAAGACTAATGATAGCAACAATACTGATATTATACATTTGTTGGCCAGCGATATAACCAAACAATCGGCGAAACCCGATTGGTTTCATGGTCTCATGAGGTTCAACGTCCCAAAGAGACTCAAGCTTTGAGGCATGCCGCACTGGAGGTCTCCGGGTAAAATTCGACAAGCTGTGGTTCTTTAACGTGCACTGCGACAGCTCGGAAAAATACCTGGAACTGCATCCGATGAAAGAACAAACAGCATAAGTTGTGCTGGCTTACACGACACTATCGTGCACAGCAGACGTCGTCTTACTCACGTAACCACCGCAGAAATGTTTTTCACACACGATTCGCAACTGGGATATCCGCACGCTAACATTTTATCCAGAAACTTTACGTAGGGAACGTCTGCAGAGCTCGTTAAACGGGTAGTCCTGTCAGTTACTGATACCATCACCTCCATACCGCACACTCGGGAGGCCAAGTTTAGGATGCAGTGGGTACGCGTGGTTGATTTTATAGAATCGATAGTAGTATATATAACAAGTAGTGTCGATACGGCTATCGATAGTACTATCAATAGAACTATAGAAAGTACTATTGATAGTACTATCGATACCACTATCGAAAGTACTAACTATCGATAATACTATCGATACTACTATCGATACTACTATCGAAAGTACTAACTATCGATAGCACTATCGATAGTCTTTTTTACAATCGATAATTCGATAGTGACTCAACTATCGATAGTACCATCAATAGTTTTGCATAACTACCGCGCAGCGTGTGTTGTGGGTGGTACAGCGCTAGATGCTGCCGCCACGGGCACGGGTGGCCCTGCTCCAGGCTCACTGTGTGTGACCTGGGCAGGTGCCGAAGGCCGCTGTGATGCTGTGCCCTGCTGCACCACAGCGGAATAGCTTGGAGTTTACAAAGAAAGTCTTTTCCGCGCTCCCCCGAAAGATTTGTTTTCTTTTACTTTTAGTGTTATGACTTTTTCCTTTTTCCAGGCTGGACATAACCGTGAGTAGCCGGATGGCTGCCCTCACAGTTTACGCAAAGGTGGGGTTCAACATCGCAGTTTTCAGCGGGGTAGCCGTGTGACGCACATTTGGCGCAGGTCTGTTGGCCCCGGCAACTGCACCTCTGGAATTTGTAGCATCGACGTGGATTGGGTATATATGGTCTTAGTTTGAGCTTTGCGTACCCTATCTCCACAGAATCGGGTAGTATACTAGTGGAAAAGGTGAGGACAATGTGCTTCGTTGGTGTTTCGGTGTTGTCACGTCATACAGGGACTGTTCTGAAAGTAGTAGGACTCATTTTTTTCAGTAAAAATTATGGATGAGAATACTACAAACGATTAGAATTTTTCAAAAAAGCACCGCTCCGCACCTACACGCTGCTGCCAATGAGTTTTCCAGTTTTCGTACGCTTCCAGGAGCGCCTGGACAGGAATGCTGTTTAGCTCCCTCGTCACTGCCTGTTGAACGGCCTCTACCGATCCGTGATGTTTCCCCTTGAGCGTTGATTTTATTCTCAGGAATAGAAAAAAGTCTGCCGGGGCCAAGTCGGGGCTGTAGGGGGCTGAGGCAGCATTGCCGCCTTGTGCTGGGAAAAAAATTGGGGTCCTCATTCACATGATGAAGGAGATCCTGGGGGCCGCTTTCTGGTTGGCCTTTTGCTCCTGACAACACTCCCGGCACCAACTTCGCGCACACTTTCCTCATGGCTACGTTTTCTCTCACGATCTCAAAAACTTGGGTTTGAGGAATGCTCATCTCATCAGCAATCATTCTGATACTCATCCTACAATGACTGTTCAGTAAATGCTTCACTCGCTACACATTTTCATTGGTCTTGCTGGTCGAAGAGTGTCCGGGCGGTCGTCGTCTTCCACTCTTTCCTTGCCTTCTCGGAACAGCTTGCGTCACTCAAAAAACACGTGATCTACCCATGGCAGTTTCACCGTATGCCTACGTAATCAAGTGGTGAGTCTCTTTGCCCGTTTTACCAAGATTTACACAAAACTTGAGCGCGTATCGTTGATGCAGTAAATGCTCCATTATTCTGCGTGACGAGGCGTTTCGACAAGGGTTCACAGTACAAGGGACCTGCTCTCTTCAACGGCGGAGAGCCGACTGCCGATTTTCCCCAGCATTCCCAATATCCCCCTTCAACGATCCTGCACGCGCAGACCGCCTCTCGTCCGCCCATTCGCCCAGGAAAAAACCAGTCCTACTAGTTTCAGAACAGACCCTGTATTTAAATCCTGTTTGCATTTGTTACGTTTTGTTCTTCGAGTTCGTCTAGGAGTTCTTCTTCGATTAGGTACTTGAGGTCATCGTCAGAAATTACTCCGCGAACAGTATTCAATGAACGGTGCTCGCTGATTGTCACTGGTATTTCCCCAAAACCTGTCACTCCTGACAACTTCTCATATTGATAATTGTAAAGGACTTCCAACAGGAGGTCGCCATTTGCTTGCTTCTTGATTTTATAGCCTTGTCCGATGCTTTCAGTTAGGGTTCTTGTTACCAGGAAGGGTGACAGCAGTTAAGAAGAACTTCTTGTTGGGCGAGTTGGTGCATACTGTTGTAGGTACGAATTGCGCACAAAAGACACACACAGGAAAACACACGAGGGAGACTGAGGGCGCTCTTTCAGTCTCCCTCGTGTGTTTTCCTGTGTGTGTCTTTTGTGCGCAATTCGTACCTACAACAGTGACAGCAGTCGTGCAGCTATGTCCGCGAGTTCACTGTGGACCTCGTGGAACCTTGGAAAATTGTTTGCATTTTTCTTGAAAAAATTTGCAGCCACTTCGGTGCGCCCCCATTTTGTAGGACGATCAGTTGAAAAAATGCAGTAGCCATAAAATCTTTTCTTTTCAGCCGCTGTGGCAGCCACCCGCCACGGAGCCACACGAGGGGACGGCACAGGAAGATGCGAGACCCGCCCTCGCCAGCTGTACACCACGCGATTATAACCAAATATGGGGCAACCGAGGGTAGCTACTCCCCACAAGGTTAACCCTAGCCGCCCATGAAAAAAGGAAAAACCGAGAAATGAGGAGGAGACAAGACAGTAGTGAGAAAGAAGATAGGCAAGTGAAAGATGGAGGGGAGGGCACGCAAGGGCGACTGCCGATTTCCCCCCGTCGGGTCACGCCGGAGGTGCCGTCTGCTGGAAGCTGTGGCCAAAGTGATGTGTTGCCTCCGCCGAGGAGCCTTAAAGGTCCAAACGCTCGGCATCGGCTCTACGACCAGGATCTCCTTTTCCCCGGACACTGCGATGCCACGCACGGCTAAACGCAGGTGTTCGGGTCCGTGGTGACACACTGCTCACCATCATCCCTCTGCGGGGATGTCCCTGCGGATGCTCAAGAACCCGTGGTATCCCAGCTCACCAACATCTGCATGAAGCAGATGCCCCTGCGGGTGGAACATTCTCAAAAATAATCCAAAACGCTTCTGGAGCATAAATAGAACATGGAAACACCAATAAAGTGTCCTTATTACACCCACCGGTGAACCTGCTCCCGACCACCTCAGTGCTACTGTACTAAATGATACTTTCATTAAGTCGTTTGCTTCTTCATCCAATGTTATACAACGTCCCAATCTCCAACTGCGCGATCATTTCGCGATGGATGCCACCGTGATCGGCTTATAGCCTTGTCACACGGGGGCAGTTAACCGCGGTTAAGGTAACGACGGTATTCGCTAACTACAGTTACAGCTGTTTACACGGCGATCCAAACCGTGGTTACACCGCTAACCACGGTTATCGCGAACCGAGCTTGGCGACCTCGGTTTGCGTCGTTAACCGAGAATATGGTGGCGTCTGTGGACGGAAAGTTCCCGTGGGCGTCCGAGTTCCGAAAAGCGTACGAGCTGGTGCACTGCAGCAACGTACTTTTTTCGCGCGAAATCACGTTTCAAGAGCAACACATAAAAAATAGGCAGCGCGTAGAGTGCCGTCCGACGGCGCTTTGGTGCAGCCTCAGAGTGCCGTCCGTCGGTGCAGCAACAGCGTACTACAGCACCGTCCCGCGATGCTCGAGCTGCACATTCTAGCGCTGTAATATCGAAAAAAGACCGCTCCCTGCGCCGCATCTTTAAAGTAGGCGACAAGTGCGCAACGCTCGCTGCACAGGATTTCGCAAGCTTACTGCGGTGGTGCCGCCTGCGAGCGCGACGGACGACGGCGCTCTGGCAGTGTTCTACTCCCTAGTCGTCGCTACGCCTAACTTGTTTCGCATCGAAGCCCCAGTGGGCTGCGCTTTTGAATTGACCAGCGCTACAGTAAATTTTCCACTGGTTGCACTGCCTTACTGACTACCCGATTGTTTCATGCTAAAGAAAGATATATGATCGATTTCAGCGACGGCTTAGCAGCAGAGCTATAGCGTGCAAGAGATCGGCTGAGCCGCGGTGCACCAGCGGCAGCTGCTACACCCTAGCTTGTGTCGCAGTTATTACTGCTACCGTCAACCCGGTACAGATAAGCTATTCTCGAGGAGGATTAATTGTTGACATTCCCTTATCCCGGGGCTTATTATTTACGAAAGCATGAAAGCTTAGCACGGTTTTCAGACGCTGGCGCCAGGGCTCCGTCGCAGAGGCGTTGCCTTTGCGCGGACGGCTTGTACGAGGTGTGCCGATCGGCAGTGGAGGCAGTGCTGCCACCGGACGGCGCCGTCGGACGGCACTGTAGGCACTGCGTTGCAAGGTATTTGTTGTAACTGTGCGTCGCTGCCGCTATTCGATGGTCTAATCATAAATGATCAGACTTGATCCAGTCGATGAAAACTTAGCTCACTAAATTTATTTACAGATTAAGTACACAGGAGCAATAGCCAACAACTGCACATCTCTCGGAAAGCTCGAGCAGCCAGCGGAGCTAGCTGCTCGTCATTCGGCGTCCGGAGTACAACTGATTCTCCCCACGCAGTCCAAAGCCCCTTCCAACCGCGGCACCTTTAGGGGACTTCGGCGCCCGCGCTCATACAAAGAACTTCCGCTTTGGGTGAGCCGGCAAGGCTCGTAACTGGTTGCTTCGGAAGACCAGAGCGCGAGCCTCCAAACGTCCCCCCCCCCCCACCCAGGCGCTCTCCGGGGGAGGCACGGCCAGACGGTCGTCATGAAGTAACAGCGCAAAAACACAGACGGGACACATAGAACGAGAACACACAACGAGCGCTGCTATGTGTCCCGTCTGTGTTTTTGCGCTGTTACTTGAAGATGAATAACCAACAAGCCCAAGCTGCTGTTCTGGCCAGAAGGTCATCTGGCGGAAGGCGACAAGTCGGAGACATATTGATAGATGGCAAAAAAAAAACACGCACTGATGGTCGGTAGGCTGAGTTCAACCTTAACCGTCGCAAGGTCGCAACAGTATTTGCAAATGCTGCTTCGCTCAGCCGATCATAGCGTCACTTCGTTCGTTGCAACCGGCCGTTGGGCGCCGAAACCAAGAACGGTAGCGAGCCGTGTGACAACGGCGAACCGTGATTCGCGATAACCGCAGTTAAGTTCTGTAACCGCGGTTATGCTTAACCCCGGCTAGAGGGTTCGTGTGACTAGGGTATTACAAGGCATTACACCGATTATCGATTTGAAACTATGTGTAGCGGAATTGATGGTATAAATTCGAAATTTTGTACGGAATGCTAAAAAGCATAGTTCTACCACCATGAAATGAATATTCTCACATTCGCACCACCATGGTGTACTACTGAAGACCGCACGACTGCTGTGTGCCGCAGCGCAGCAACTAACTGAAATGAGGCGTGCCGACGGCTCCCATTGCGAAGCGGGCGATGCGGCTGGCATTGTAAAAACAGAGGAGGCGCTTTCTCGCCTCACGTCGGCCGCACAATCATTCTTCGGTTTAGCTGGCCAAGAACGAGAAGTAATCACCGTCGCGTGTCGGTCCACATTCTTGGCGGACGGAGTGCCATAGGCAACAGCTGCATCCCACCTGGGAGGAGCTTCATGCTGGGTGCCGCGCTCTTGCATGAGTAATTAGACGGACTGGGCTGGAATTTTAGACGCGCCTATCTCAAGGCACAGGCGCTTTGCTAAAATTGTACTAACTAGAATAGTCATCAAATGCCACTACCTCGAAGTTTTCAATACAAACTTGCATGCTAATTAACTGCAGTCAATTAAATGTTCGTTATTCCATTTAGTTAATTATTCACATTAGGATGACAATTATCCTCAGAGTTTTTGTCCGCCTGGCAGTATAACCAATTTACAAAAAATAACTTTTGTGTAGTGCTCCCTGTATTTGTTTTAAAAATCCTAAAAGTCCAAATCCGAACACCCTGCATATCGATATCGCATTTTTTACGTTTACTATTACAAGGCAGAACAGCGCAAGCTACACACGGACAAGAAAGTAGACAAGACACACACAGCGGTGCCTTGTGATGAACCAACTAGCCCGCGATGTGTTATTCAAGTTTGCTATTAACTTGCGCACAATATGAGACGGAGCTGAGCCAGCAGTTTATAAGCGGGCGGTGTCTCGGGAGTTTTGCTCACGTCATTAGGAGCGTTATTCGCCGAAAAGTTTGGGTCGTGCGTCAAAGCGCGTGAGGACACATATGGCTGAGAAATCGGCGCAACACAGCCATAGGAGTGCACAAACGAGGGGAGCAAGTGAGGCAGTGGGCGTCCTAATATGGGGGCAGCAGTTTACCCTATATTCTTCTCTTCTTCCGAGAACTCATGAAAAGGCACTACCATGAACTTCGTCCCCGCTTTATAGAGAGAGACCTGCGCACGCCCATGAATACAACAGCTGTTACTTCGCCGTGAGACATAGTCGGAACGCTGGGACTTTCACACTATTGAATATGTATATCAGTCACTGCTTTTCAGTTTCACATAATACAGTCTAATCTGCGAATAAAAAAAAAGCAGGCATTGCTAATCTTCAGTGCTCAGCGCCTAAATTTCCTGCGAAAGCCAGTTTACAGAGCGTTGTGCTGCTTTGGTGTTTTGCTTACACAGCTTAGAACGGCTACAATAAAGAAGAGACGCGCTATGCTGTGGTAAGGTAGTGCAAAAGACGGGCGTTATGAATCTTTTATTTGCCGCTTTTCACGGCGCATAAGTACGGTCTTCTGGTCGCTAAAGTGCGTGCTAATAAGCTCCATGTAAACGCTGTAAGCTCAAGTCAATATGCGTCTTTGTCGTTGGCTTTTCTGCGTCCGAGGCGAGTTGCAGGCCGAAGTCTCGCATATCATCTGCGAAGTGTTCGTGCGTCGCTTCCATATTGAAGTCGCCCACAACTACTAGCGCGTCGTTCACGTGCAGCTGCTGACAGCCCCGGTTGAACTGCTCCGACAGTTCAGCCAGGTTCCCCCTTCAGGCGAGCGCACAGAACACATTTCTCCAAAGTTTAGCGGGTGCACTCTTCATATGACGCCGATGCACAGTCTGGTTCCGGCGCCGATCGACTTCCCGCTCGGCAGCGCGCTCGACAGTGTGTCCTCTGCGGCGGCGACGACTTTTACGCTGCTGCGCGTGGCGGCGGTCGACAGCTTCTGCGCCGGCGATAGCGTCAGAAGGAATACGAAACCACTTGTTCCTCCTATCCGAAACACCGCAGCCTCCTCAGAGCACCACACCATACCTCTAACATTGGCCGTGTGATGGCTCTCGGATGGCGCTAGCTCTGGCTCCCGCTATCTACTTTTTCTCATCTTAAGCTGGGTGGTGGCTTTGGCGCCAGGCCGGGAGAAAGGTTTTTTGAGTCACATGAAGTCTGGTCCCACTATTCCATTCTCCTTAGTTCTGTCTTATCTCAAGCCGCCTGCTTCTCCGTGGTTTGAGCTTATCTCGCGCTATAGCTCGGGCGTCGCACCAGTCGCGTGGGATTACAATGGAGCTCGGCCCTGGCGGGCTCTGAAAAATGGCCCTCATCGTATAAGTGCCACAATGCACTTTTCGCTTCGTTCCATCCTTCCCGCAACTCCCTTCTTCATAAATAACGTTGAACAACCGCGGTGGACCGATGGTTTTGACTTTTGGCTACTGATCTCAAGACCCCAGGATGAAATCTTGTCCGCGATGGCCGCATTTCCATGCGGGTGAAATGCAAAAACCGCGGTGTGTTGTGCGATGTCGGCGCCCATTAAAGAATATCAGGCGGTCCGAACTAACCTAGAGCTGTCCACTGCTGCGTCCTTCATACCCCACAATATTCGTTTTTAAGTACGCTGTACCCTTCGACCTTATCTGCTGCTTTCCGGAGAACCCACGGTGCGAAAATAGACATAAACGAACCGACATCGTACAGCAAAAGAATAATCACTCATACCAAGCAAAGCATGGGAATTTTTTTAAGTGCTCGCTTTCATCAAAGTGGGACATTTAAAGTGTAATCATCATTTAAGTCAGCGATAACTTAGTACAAAGTAGAATAAAAGAGCATATGTTGCCGGAGGGATACGAACCAGCGACGCCCGCACGTCGCGTACGGTGAATGAATATGGGGAAGCTAAGGCACTAGTGAAAAAGACCAAACGGCGCAAATACGAAGACCTTTCATATTCCCGGTTAATAGGGTTAACAAAGTGTGCTGCTGAACAGTTAATTCCTTGCTAGTGCAGCGGGGAAGTTGACATACTGAGATATGGGGAACAGGCTGAGGAAGACGAACAATGTCCGTTCGTTACCCTACAACCAAGCCAGCTGTTCAACCTTTTGTTTCTGAGTGTAGCACAACCAGAAAAAAAATCCCCTGTGCTTTCCTTGATTTCAGTGGGTGCTGGCTCCTTTTATATCTATCACAGCAGGCCTCTAATCCATCTCTCTACCGCTAAGCGTTGCTTGCAATGTGAAATCCTAGAGATAGAACACCAGTACCTTGGCCTCACAATGAGAGGGTAGGATTCATTAGAAAAGGCATTGATCCCGGGAAAGGTGGAAGCCAAGGGGAGACGGGGAAAGCAAACGATCAGATGGATTGACAGAGTGAGGGAAGCAAACAACACGAGCCTATACTCCGTTTCATACATAGCAGGCAACGCTGCCAAAGCTAGCGCGCCTGTTCGCGCAGGCTAAGTCCGCACGCAAAAAGTAGTTCACCCCATAACCAAAGCGAGCACAAACATATTTCGTAGCGACAAATCTTAAGTGCCGTGACTGGTACCTCCTGGACTTTGATTTACCTCTTGCCATGTTTTCGTCCTGCGACTCGTCGAGATTTCGAGAAGCAAAAAGTACCCGTGGCGGTATGATACGCGGTTGGTAGGGCGAATCGCTGCTACTAAATACGCGCCCTGAAAGTAGTACACTCTCCGTGAAAATTTTGGCCAGAGAGCCCGAACACTGCGCGCTTCACAACTTCGACCGTCATTTTCCATGCTACCACATCGTTTTATACCACTCTTTGTATTCGTCCAAACAATGACCAGAGTTTCGAGAAGAACGAATGATATGTGGCGGAGCAATATAGTTTCGTGGACGCACTAATTCAGCAACCTCCGCAGCGTTGCCTGCTATGTATGAAACGGAGTATAGGTAAGCATGCTACGTGACCAAGAGGTCACGAAGCCGCACATGACTGCGTATCAGCCGTGTCAACCGCACACGACTGCGCCACTGAACTGCCTCAACAATGGCACAATATGTGCTCTCTCACGTCCCGCAACTGCACGTGATCATCGCGGCACGCGGTAGTGAAGGGCTCTCGAGTAATTTCTACCGCCTGGCTTCTACGGCCGCATTTCGCTCGAGCCGGAGTGGAAATCCGGCTCGAGCGAAATGCAACTCCGGCTCGAGCGAAATGCGGCCGTGGGATTCCATCGCGCGACCTTGATATAAGCAGCCAAACGTAAAAGCGACTGAGCCGCTGCGGCGAGCAAAAAAAAAGTGGGACAGCAGAGAGGTTACGGCACATGTTTAAATCCACCCACAGCGGCAAACATTTTTTTCTTTCCCACACACAGTGACACGCATCCTCTGTTGTACAGTGGTAACCATTCTCTAAACATCACGGAAAAAAACTCAATTTCACGCCAGTGGAGAGCCATGAGAGCAAGTACACATGAGCTCTGTCCTCGCGAGTCGCGGCCGAACACCTTCACACACGCTGCATGCGGGTGCTACACCCCCAGCAGTTCCCTCGTAAAAGCTATGCCGGCAGACATTGAAAGATGTTGTTGTTTGTTGTTTCTTGGGGTTTAACGTCCCAAAGGAACTCAGGCTATGAGGGACGCCGTAGTGAAGGGCTCCGGAAATTTCGACCACCTGGGGTTCTTTAACGTGCACTGACATCGCACAGCACACCGGCCTCTAGAATTTCGCCTTCATCGAAATTCAGCCGCCGCGGCCGGGATCGAACCCGCGTCTTTCGGGTCAGCAGCCGAGCGCCGTAACCACTGAGCCACCACGGCGGGGCCATTGAAAGATGTGACAGAATTAAAATAACTGGAACTTGGAACGTGGGACAGCATGCGTGCAGATGGGGTCGAAAATTTTCTGGCCGCATGCGCGTTCACCGAACTGCACATCTCTTGCATTGTGGCGCATCCGTCCGTGACACCAGGTGTTATCCCTAAATTTAGCACATGGCGGCTTTCCGCCCCTGGATACTCTTCCAGAGGTATCGATATGACATGCAACGGAGAAGCCGAGAAGAAAACGCCGCTTCGACGAGGGCCTTTCGTGCACTATACCATTTTAACTGAAAACGGCGCATCGTGGTGATGATTCAGAGCGGCAATGCGTTTGGTCTCGAAGTCGATGACAATGATAGCCGCGTGAGCACTCCTGGACGAGAACCCTTGCGGGCCAAAATAGATTTCTACAAACTTGACACCAAAAGGCAGGAAAATCACGTGACCCATCCCGTCCGAAAAATTTTCTCCGCTCTCTGCAACAGCGTAAACTAGTTATGCCGATGAGGGTGACAATAGCCAGGTACCTTTTAGGTTTGTAGCTCTCGTCACGATAGTAGTCGACGTAGATATAGATCGCGTGCATTGCCGTTTTGCGGTGAAACTGAATATTCACTTCGTGCGGTAGGACCCCGTCCGATTGCCAGTATGTATCAAGACAGTTGTCTAGCAGCTGATCGACGCCATATCCTGCGAAAAAGTGCGTTGACAAGATGCATCAGAATGGGCAGCCAGGATTCCCCGTTCGTGACGGTCGGCAGGCGCCTCATAGCTCACCAGGCTTTTAGGACGACAGCGACCACACAGCCTGGGCTCCAACTTCGCGGACGTCGCCCTGCCTCTCCAAACTCGAGGGGTCTGGTGCAGAGGAAGCGTCCATGGTCCTAATAAGACGAGAGAGGAGGAAGGAAATGGGGGAGGTTAGTCTCCCTTACAGGTTAACAAGGAGAAAGCTTCTACTCTCCTTAGACGCCGCCTTAAACGTCGGCACTATGGTCAGGATCACACGGGTGAGTAGACTTGCCTCAGGCACGGTTCGAAAGCCCTTGCTTGTAGGGCGGCTACCATTACAGTGAACAGAAACAAACGGGTTGCGAGCGGCCGCAGTGCGAAAATACATGACACACAACTCAAGCCACAACACAACGATAGCGCGCGAAACCGCAACGCGGCCTGTCCGCGGCCCCACAATATTCAGCCTAGAAAGCAATGAGACAACAAGGCGATGAATCTGGATGGTTCGTGTTCGCTTCTGCGGCTCTTCCCGGCGCAGGACACTTTATTCTGGGACGGTACTTCTTAATCCATGCGCAACACATGCCCTTCAACGCTAGCGATTTTTCAACCGTTACCATAAACAGCATTGGAACCGCACAATTTATTTAGAACTTAAAAACGCCGTCAGTTCAGCGAATAAAACCAATGTTACCGAAAACAGCAGTTGGCAACGATGGGCAACGGCGCCGTGCATTACTCCGCTGACCAATCACTACTGTAAACGAAAACTGTTTTTTTTTTTATGTTTCACTATATCAAACAAAGCACAGGCATCAATATTCTTGAGCTGATAATTTCATCTGGTGGTGTACCTTTTCTTTAGTTTTCAAGAACCTTCAACACTCGACTACCTTCTGCAATGAATAAATTTTGTGGCGGTCAGTGGAGGTGTTAATTTGTATCCGACGGCTGCCACATCGTCAGAACCGCTATTCACTTCGAAACGCTATCTCCTGATATTTCAGCAAAGGGACTCAAAGCACAACAAATAAACAGCGCGAATACACCTTCACCATCTGAGGCTTATTCATTAAAGTCTCTCTCTTCACCATCTGAGGAGTGATGATTAATAATCGGGTAGTCATAAAAATGCAGCACATAACTGCATATGCGTCAGACGTTCATGCAGAAGATCACAGTTTGCTTGTGCAAACCGCTTCCATCGTGTCACGCCTATAAGGCGTTTTTTAAGCATGAAATGCTTTTAGCTCCCGTTGTCGGCAGTGTGGTGACGTCACGCCGAGACCGAGAGCCAACATCCGGGCACGGAATTCCACTCATCCGGGCATTGAAACGAGAGCATCCGGCCACCGTACGAGATTTAACGAGACTCTCTGAGAGGGCCACGCCTCCGCGCCGTCCCCAAGGATGGCGCTGCGGTCCCACACTCGAACACACTGCAGATTAGAGCACTGCACGGGCCTCAATCTGAGGCCCAAGCCGGGTCCGGGCCCGAGACCTGAAGCCGGAGCCCGGCCCAGGCCCGCGGCTTCAAGCCCGGGCCCGGCCCAGGCCCGCTAAATTATCGCTCTAGCGAGCCCGGCCCGGCCCGTTTCACAGTAGCGCTTGAGGTATACTGCTCATTCTGAGCAAGCAGACTGCTACTAGTCCGATAAGAAACTGGCCGACAAAGGTTCTGAACCCACAGTTTGGCTTGAAGAAAGTTGGTTCTTTTTAACCCAGAAGGAAGTGATTAAGAGTAGTGCTCGCCAGGCCCGTCTTTTGGACATTGATCTCGTGTAGGTGCGCAAAGATAAACTCGGAAGTTCCGAAAGCCAAATAATGAGGGCTGCATACGCGCGTAGTAGGCTACTTTGCAGTCCCCCATGATTTTAATGAGTTATATTTTGCCGCCCGCGAAGTATAAACATTAAAGCTGCCTAGCAAGCAGTGGAATGACATTTTTTTAGTGATAGCGATCTCAGAGGTTGAACTCATAGCCGAACTGGTCGCCTTTCAGCAGAAACGAAAAATTAAAAGGCTTGAGTATTTCACGATGTGTGTTTTGAAGACTATAAGAGTCCTAAACTAATGTTCTTCCCGAATGTATTTCTAAACTAATGTTCTTCCTGAATGTATTTCGAATAGTGTATAGGTATGTTTTGGGATGACGATCGATCAATGGCAAATTAAGACCGGTTGAATTTTACTCTTACTGGTGGAGCAGAAGATAACGCGCAAACCACGTGATAACTTACAGGGCAAAACACTTGTCATGACAACCATGCTAAAGAAGCGAGGAGGAATAGATGTGGTTATGAGATGAGATTTACAAACTCTCGCGAGCTTTCGTGGCTATTTCATTTACGAGACGTCCCGGTGCTGATCAAAAAGAAAACCAAACGCGCGTTAGTTTGTGAATTTTCTGACATAAGAAAAATATGGCTGCAAAATAACAGCTATTTTTTGGGGGCCTTAAAGGCCCAAAGGGAGTCAGGCTGTGAGAGACACCGATGCAGAGGGCTCCGGATCATTTCGACCACCTGGGTTCCTTCAACGAGCAAAGATACTACACAGTACACGGCTGTGATGCTTGCCACCTAAAGAGAAATGCGGCCGCCGAGGCTAGGAGCAAACGCTGGTTCCCCGGCTTAGTAATTAAGCGCATTGACCACTAAGCCACTGCCGCGTGGAAATGAGGAAATAAATAAGTCAATGAATAAAGCTTAGTTTTTTTCTCAGCGCGTACTATAACCCATAGCTCATCCGTGTCACTGCTCCAATGCCGCAGTTGTGTACTTCACTCTGCAATAGTTTCTCTACCGCCGTTTCTCTACAGACCCAAGCCCAGCTCGGGTCCACAGCTTTAAGCCCGAGCCCGGCCCGGGCCCGCAACTTCAGGCCCGGGCCCGGCCCAGGCCCGGCAAAACAAATTATATCACGGCCCGGCCCGGCCCGCGCCGGGCCCGGGCTTTCGGGCCGGCCCGAGCCCGTGCAGTGCACTACTGCAGATACATTCTTGTCAGGCCTGCGTCTCGTCGTGTCCGCGTACACTTCTGCATCGTGCTGCATTTCATTGCCGCCACCGTCACAGCTGCTTAAGCCGAGCAATGGAGCCTGATGGAAGGAGAGAGAAATCGTCTTGCAGAAAGCGATCGCTTCGGGAGTGATACGCCACAGCAGAAGACTGCTCGCCCCTGCCGACAACGCCATGATTATGCAGCCGCTCCCTAAAGCGACAAGGCTGCCACGGTTCGCGGCTGCCTACCCAAGCCCGCACTATTGCAGGCGATCCCTTCGACGCAAAAAGAAGAGTGTGGTGTGGTCTGGTGTGTTGAGCACTCGACCCATTTCAAGATTTTGACTAGTACCATCTACAAGCAATGTGGTGTGCCCGTAAACATTTCATGGTTACTCTACTCTCGGTTACGGGAGAGGCAGAAATTTTTCTTTTTCTACGAGCAGTAGATCGGACGCATGTCGAGGAGCGATGACAGCATCACTCAGCAGCAGCTAAAACCTGTTCCTTCCTTTTTTTTTTTTGCCGCTAGCTAGCCCTGCAGCCTGACACCACTGACTAGAGCAGCGATCTTTGGAAAACACATTTCGATGAAATTGTCATACTTGTCAAAAATCAAAACAGGTAAAGAATTTCGCTCAGGAATTAACAATAAGGTTTGAAAGCTATAGTAAGAACGTTTTTAGAAACGACCCTTTAAATGCTTAATACTTCAGAAAATACTAAATATTTTAAAATACTAAATACTTCTAAAAAATTAATTTGGCTGCAGCACACGAATTAAATGCGCTTGTGCTGCAATGATTCAACTTGTTCGCGAAGGAATTAAGCTGTCGCTCAGAATAAACGCGCTGGCGCAAGCATTTAACGTTTTAAAAAACTGAGAAGTCCATAAATTTCACTCACCATCATCTGCTTAACTACGTCCACTGAAGGGACTCTCCCATAGCCTTCCATTAACCATCTCCTATGACAGCTGCGGCCGTCTTACCGCGCAGACTTCGTAATGTCACCCCCCAACCACACTCTCCGCACCCCCGCCACGCTTGCCCTCTCTTGGATTCCACTCCGTCACCTGAAGAACCAACGGTTACCTTGCCTTCGTAAGACATGGCCTGCCCTAGCCCATTTCTTTTTTCGATATCGACTAGGATATCACTAAACTCGCGTTTGTTCCCTGACCCACTGTGCTCTTTTACTGTCGAACCTTACACCTGTCATTTTTCCTGCCATAGTTCGATGCGCTGTCCTCACCTCATTCATTGGCTTGGTTTATTGGGTTTAACGTCCCAAAGCGACTCAGGCTATGAGGGACGCCGTAGTGAAGGGCTCCGGAAATTGCGACCACATGGAATCTTTAACGTGCACTGACATCGCAGAGTACACGGGCCTCTAGAATTTCGCTTCCATCGAAATTCGACCGCCGGAGCCGGGATCGAACCCGCGTCTTTTGGGGTCACCAGACGAGCACCATAACCACTGACCCACCGCGGCGGCTGCCCTCACCTCAATTTCGTCTCCTCATTAGCCTCCAAGTTTGTGCCCCATACTGAGAGCAGGTATAACTGCTGCATACTTTGTTATACAAAACTGACACTTTATGCAAGTGTCAAAAAACAGGATGGTGATAGTGGTACAGGATTCTAACCTTCTCAACGTGCAGACTCCGAAAGAACTACGATGTTTCCATGGGCTCGTGTAAAGTCTACGCCGACATGCATAAATGTCACGAGTTCTGCTCACCTCTCCACTCAGTTGCAAAGCGTGGGGCACCGCCGAGCCGGAATGAAAGGCGAACGTCGGAGCGCGCTGCTTTCGGCACGAGTATTCCTCTTCCAGCCTCCGAGCATAGCCTCGTTGTCGCCCGCTGCATTAGCGCGTCGGCTGAGCGCCGCTCGTCGCCGTCTCAACCAGTTCGTCGCTTCAGCGCACGCGGGTGCGGCGCTGGTCACTGCCAAGCCGTTCACGATGACGACGTGTTTTCGAGTGCACGAGGAGCCCTCCGCTGTCGATGGGGCCGAAAAACCTTTCTGCTTGCTGCACAAAGCGTGGGTCAAATCAGTTTTGCAGAGAAATGACGGAAAAGCGGCAGAATCTTCGCTAGTCTAGTGCGACTTCCCCCTAGATCCCTAGCGGTCCCCAGCCTGCCCCCCTCGCAGCGTGGAACATGGCGGCGTCTCGCGAAGCGAGAGCCATCCGCTCCACAACTGATTCGCCTTCGTTCGCTGCGCGTAACGCTAACCAAGAAAGAGCTATGCGTAAGGCTTTTTATGCATGTCATTTCGTTCGCGAGGCCGAGTATGGTAGTCGTGGAAACGCAATCACTGATGAAGCGGGATATTCAAACATGGGCTTTCTTCAAACAGTAATTCAAGACTGCCCGTCACTCCTGTCCTGATGTTTGATTTGCCTGTGCAGCTCCGTGCATGACTTTACTGCAGGATTCGTACTCACAACCTCTGGAATGGGAACCGAGCGCATCTCGCTAGTTCATCGCTGCGGCCAATTCGGCGTAGAAAACAAAGTCTTACAGGATACGAAGCCCGTATGTTGTTTGGGTATAGCCCGCTCGCATTTTTATGAGTAGGATTGCTGTTTAGAGCACAACATGGTGATTTTGCTGTCATGCCTTTTTCCAATGAGCTGATATAAGCTTTAAAGCTGAAGTACAAAGGTTGAAATGGCGTTCTTAGCCACAAATGAAGCACTTCGCAACCACGAATCGACGGTTGTTTTTCGTTTTTTTTTTTTTTTTGCGCATAAGTTCATCTTATTTGCAGTAACTGGCAGCTGCAGAGTGCCACCTGTTGGAAACAGAGATCGCATTCCGTGCTTCCCTTAGTTTTTCGTTAATGGTGCACTAGCGATGGGAAAATTGTCTGTTTGCCACTATCAGCTTTTGCTGAGTGTCTCCGATGTTCACAAAAGATATAAGCTCGTTAACTTTTCGCAATGAAAGGAAATTACCTACTTCCTTAGCGTTCACTCCTTCAACTCCACAGTCAACACAACAGAACAGCACTTCCCACGGTGGCTCAGTGGCTTTGTCGTTCGGCTGCTGATCCCAAGGTCACGGGTTCGATCCGCGCCGCGCCAGTCGCATTTCGATGAAGGCAATACAAACAACAAAGACGCCCGTGTACTGTGCAATGTCAGCGCGCATGATGAAGGGCAGTAGGTTGGACAAATTGATCCGGAGACCGCGGCTGCGGCGGCCTCTCTCATAGCCCATGCGTCGCTTCAGGACGTTAAACCCCAATTTGTTTAATCGAAGCACGTCGTACATTCTTATGTGTTTCTCAGCTGCCGATCACTCCTATTCCACAAATCCTTTTTCATTATGCAGAACAGTCTCTTCGCTGCGTCACGTACTGTGGCGGAGCTCTCAGTGGCTTTAAATAACACCCTGCACACCAGAAAAACAAGTCATATTGCGCTTGCGTTGATGTCGCACGGCGCTGCACTTACGCGGTCTGTCCCCACGTTTGTCTCTTTCTCAGCGGTTATAGTCCACTTAATTTGCACACGACACGCATATGTGTTAAGAGGCGTGCCGTGCGCAAATTTAAGGAGCTCTTGAAGACTATAGTTGGCGTTGGTCCTCTCCTCAACCGTTTTTTTTTTGTCTTAACGGCATTTATTTGCAGCTACAGATTGTTCGGTAAATTAAGCATGTCCCAGGGGCGTGCATTCATTCCTTGCTACAAGGTTTGCTTCTTCCGCTCATCCTGTTGAGGTGGCAGGAGAGAAACGTTTGAGGTTCCTACATGACTCCATCAAATTTACTTTCCAAAGCAGCACTCGCTATCGCCACGTGGCGCAGAGTACTATCACTAGCTCTTTGCGTGGAAGAGGTGAGTTCAAGTCCGCGAGGCAGCAAAGGCCAATGGGATCAGAAAGATGGGAGGAACACTGCGGGAGGACAAGGGGGCAGGCAACAGCCAATCTGCTTTGTTGGGCGGTCCCATCTCGGTTGCTTGTATTTTTAAGGGGCCATATGCTAACTTCTTTGCGTTTTTAACCTCTAAATGAATGCGTTTGGCTACAATACTGTAAATTTATTACTCAGAGCCTATAAAATAAGCATAGATTTTATTTGGAGACGATTTCAATGCTTCTTGATTGGTTTGTTTTCTTTTGCGTTCCCGAGAGGGCGCTCTCAATTGTGTTGTTTTATTTTGTATTCGCGAGAAGGACGATAGGCATTTTGAACTTGCGCGGGAGACTTTTCACGTGTCAGCACTTGTCAGCTTGACATTTTCACTAGTCGTCATGTCAACGCACAAAGGTTGTCGCCTGGGCCCGCACGTCTCGATGCGCCAGCGTGAAGTGCTCGTTGAGTTCATGGAGGAAGATCCCTACATGGTGAAGCCTTCGTGTGAGCTCGATGCACCCGACGACGCCGGGGAAGAGACCACGCTCCAAAAACTCTGCCTTGGCGCGGGACTTCTCCTCGGGAGTCGAAGGAAACAACACCCAGTTTTTCTCCGTGCCGACACGCACGATTGCCTGAGCGACGGCCAAAATCGTACGGCTCACAGACTACTGCGGGAGCCGTATAGTTTCCTCGCTGCCGACTGCCGCCTGGAAGCCCCTGGTAGCGAAGAACCGTAGGGCGCAGAGTACTTTGCGCTCTGTTGTGAGCGCTCTTTTCCTCGTTGGTCCAAGGTGGGGTTTGAGCTCTTCGCATAGCTGGCGTACAAGTACCTTCGACAGCTTGAAGTGCCTTCGGAAAGCATCGTCAGGCATGTCGAAAGGATTGTCATGCACGCGCGACCGCCGGCGCCGCCGATCACATTCGCTGAGCACCGCGAACAACAGCGGGGCGGCGGGAGGTACCGGCATGTCTCCTCGCGCTGAAGCGAACGCCACTTTCAGAGTTCCGCACACAGCGACCGAACGCGTTCTCTTTTACTTGATTGACATGTCTCGTGACGTAAACAAAATCCGTGTTCCCGCCTCCCTGAAGTGACGTCACCGCCAGCGGTGACGACACACGACCAATGGAGCGAGGTGGCAAGAGAGAAAGCGAACGCGTTCCAAAGCGAACTCTTTCGTGGATTCGGCCCCTGGAATAGGGAAACCACCGGTCTGATTTGAATCAAACCTCCATTACGGTCAATAAAGGATTTCCTCGTATCCTTCTCCTCAACTGTATTGCCTCTCAAGTTCGAGTGTATGCGCACGAAGGGTTCACAAAGCAGAGGTAATTCCACGGTGTACACGATCCCTCGGGACGATTCGGCCATGTTATCAGAAAACTTCTATGACATGTTTGAACAAAACGCAGGTGATCGACATCCAGAACAAACTGGAGCTCCAGGATTAGAAAGTTGTGCACCATTATCGGCTTTTACTGCAGCAAATTGTCAGAATGGATAGTTTCCATTTCAGCGGCTCACCGGCCTGACTTCTTGTGTGCCTCACTACCTCTCCCTAAATTTGGTCCCCGCCGCATGATATATTTTATAAAAGTGGTTTATGTGGAAAAGATTCCCAGTGTGAACCGATGGCCAGCCTCACGCTGCAGTACTTCTCCACTCGAAAGCAGAAAATCTGTTCAGGTACTCAGGTCTAAATGTGGAAACCCGCGGAAGCAGCCCTGTTAAAGGAGTGCCGTCAGGCTACCGGTTCTCCTCGATCACCACTCATCGCACAGTTAAATGGTCCCGCTGCACTGGACCGAGTTGCACAGCACACTGTGCAATGCAACTCCGCCAACCTTGCAATAATGAATGATCGTACTAAAAGATCTCATTAAGCAGCGCCTCTCTCCAAAATCGCATCATTACAAAAGAATGACAAGGTTTTCTCCCGATATAGAGAGGGAAAAACGCATTTCTAGAAGGAGCGAACTGTCTGTTCCGCACCTCCCACAGCCGCTGCGACGAGGAAGTCAAAAAATGACAACGAAATCCTAGAGGTTTAACTGCACATGCTTGCATGCAGACCATTTTTAGCCAAATGTTATCTATATATAGATATCGCGTGTTCAGCTCGAAACACGCCCAGAGCGTATTCTAGAGAAGCGTTTTGACCTCTGTACACTTCAGCTGCGCTTGATACTCAACTACTGCCCCGGAGAATAACACCGTCCTCGGGTTTCATGGCAGTTCGAGCAGTTTTCGATCATTTTACTGCGATAGCACTAAGAGCGACACTTGGTGAAAGTGCCGGCGTTATCAGGGTGAAGCTTTGCTGAATGAAGCGTCCACCCTTCAGAAGCACCAGGCACCTGCCCGTAGCACCCACTTAGGTAGAGAGGGGGACGTCCACCCAACCACCGACATCCTCGATCCGCCCCCCCCCCTCCCCCACCCATTTTCATCCTCCAGAAGCTCCACCCACTAGCAACCCACCTATCCCACCACCGACAATGCTTCGACAAACCAGAAGCCCTCGCAGAAGTGGAACGAAAAAGCAACGAAGATGCAGTTGGCAGATAAGCTGCCCTCCAGAAGTCGCCTCCCCACCACTTCCCACCCACCGCCACCCTCAACCCACCTCCATTCGCCCTGTAAAAGCATTGATGCTAAAGTAAAAGCTTCTGAGAATCATCGATGGCATATCCCACTTGTATGGCAGCTGTCTCGCCTCGGGATTCATCATCGTGCTGTCAGTTATTTTAGAATCATGCTATTGATTTGCACATGACTAAAGAAAGGGCTTCGCTTCAAACTTTTAAAAAGAGTTTTTTCTTGTTGTATTGTCGTTTCAACATGTAAACTTTGCACTTCAATGTGAACTTCAATCTCAACATTGTTTTTCCTTACAATCATTAAGCCCGTTCTTCAGTGATTTATCCTTTTTATTCTTTTAATTAAGTTACGAAAACTGTGTCAGTTGGCATATTATTTCCCCTTTTAAAATGTGCATTAGCTTCTATACTTTGTTCGAGCTTTGCTTGTCGGCCTAATTGTACAAGATGAGTGCTTCTAGAATTAAAACTTTGTCAGTGAGTCAGACATTTATTCAACAAAACACATAAACCACACATATGAATCTGTTGGGCCATAGCCATAGGTAGTTTGGGACCAACTTCAATTTTTAAGGAAGTGGTCATTTCTTTCTAATGCTTAATGTTTTATGTTGTGCTTCGTTTTGGGCGTTTTAAAAGGTACAGCCATGAAATCTATGAGCGTGAACACGGCAGCGCGTGGCAAATAGCCTCCAGCCCTACTTGTGGCGATACGCGGCGGCTGCTTTCCGCAGCGTGGTGGAAAGGGTTATGCCGCGTTGCCTGCTTCCAGAGAGCCGAAGGACAGACCTCCCTTTCCACTTTGTTTACGAAAGCGGCCGCTGCGTATCGCCACGAGTAGGGCTCGAGGCTATCTGTCACGCGCTGCCGTGTTCAAGCTCATAAATTTCATGGCTGTACTTGCGTAATTTATCATGTTTGGAGTGTGTTGTTTCCATCTGAACTCTCCTATCAGTTTTCAAATTTAGGGTGAAAAGTGCACGCAATAATATTCCCTGTGCTTCGTCATACGAAAAAATAGAACTGATGGGGCGAACAGTTATAGTTCGGCATGCGTGTACCTTTAAATGCAGATAGCATTAGGAGGGCCCTGAATGCGAAAACTGCACTACGTTGATGGCGGCGGTGGCGTCTGTCTTAAACCTCCTCCTACCAACTGTGGTAAGGGGCAGGTAGTGTTCAGGGGGATTTCCCCTTTTTCTCCTGTCACCTGCCAACTGTCCCCGCCTCCACATTTAGGACAGAGGAGGGAGACGCTGGAATAAGAATGACCCGGCAAACATAGAAATCACTTAGAAGAAAATGATTTACAGCAGCTAACGTAGAGAATAGGCACCCTCCCGAACAACTATCTGAGCAAAAATGACTCTTGCGGGAGCTATTTCTTTTCCGAATTGCTCGAAAAGAGCCACCTGGGTCTCACAGGCCCGGCGGTGGACGGGCGGACGGGCGGACGGGCGGGCGGGCGGACGGGCGGACGGGCGGACGGGCGGACGGGTGGGTGGGTGGGTGGGTGGGTGGGTGGGTGGGTGGGTGGGTGGGTGGATGGATGGATGGATGGATGGATGGATGGATGGATGGATGGATGGATGGATGGATGGATGGATGGATGGATGGATGGATGGATGGATGGATGGATGGATGGATGGATGGATGGATGGATGGATGGATGGATGGATGGATGGATGGATGGATGGATGGATGGATGGATGGATGGATGGATGGATGGATGGATGGATGGATGGATGGATGGATGGATGGATGGATGGATGGATGGATGGATGGATGGATGGATGGATGGATGGATGGATGGATGGATGGATGGATGGATGGATGGATGGATGGATGGATGGATGGATGGATGGATGGATGGATGGATGGATGGATGGATGGATGGATGGATGGATGGATGGATGGATGGATGGATGGATGGATGGATGGATGGATGGATGGATGGATGGATGGATGGATGGATGGATGGATGGATGGATGGATGGATGGATGGATGGATGGATGGATGGATGGATGGATGGATGGATGGATGGATGGATGGATGGATGGATGGATGGATGGATGGATGGATGGATGGATGGATGGATGGATGGATGGATGGATGGATGGATGGATGGATGGATGGATGGATGGATGGATGGATGGATGGATGGATGGATGGATGGATGGATGGATGGATGGATGGATGGATGGATGGATGGATGGATGGATGGATGGATGGATGGATGGATGGATGGATGGATGGATGGATGGATGGATGGATGGATGGATGGATGGATGGATGGATGGATGGATGGATGGATGGATGGATGGATGGATGGATGGATGGATGGATGGATGGATGGATGGATGGATGGATGGATGGATGGATGGATGGATGGATGGATGGATGGATGGATGGATGGATGGATGGATGGATGGATGGATGGATGGATGGATGGATGGATGGATGGATGGATGGATGGATGGATGGATGGATGGATGGATGGATGGATGGATGGATGGATGGATGGATGGATGGATGGATGGATGGATGGATGGATGGATGGATGGATGGATGGATGGATGGATGGATGGATGGATGGATGGATGGATGGATGGATGGATGGATGGATGGATGGATGGATGGATGGATGGATGGATGGATGGATGGATGGATGGATGGATGGATGGATGGATGGATGGATGGATGGATGGATGGATGGATGGATGGATGGATGGATGGATGGATGGATGGATGGATGGATGGATGGATGGATGGATGGATGGATGGATGGATGGATGGATGGATGGATGGATGGATGGATGGATGGATGGATGGATGGATGGATGGATGGATGGATGGATGGATGGATGGATGGATGGATGGATGGATGGATGGATGGATGGATGGATGGATGGATGGATGGATGGATGGATGGATGGATGGATGGATGGATGGATGGATGGATGGATGGATGGATGGATGGATGGATGGATGGATGGATGGATGGATGGATGGATGGATGGATGGATGGATGGATGGATGGATGGATGGATGGATGGATGGATGGATGGATGGATGGATGGATGGATGGATGGATGGATGGATGGATGGATGGATGGATGGATGGATGGATGGATGGATGGATGGATGGATGGATGGATGGATGGATGGATGGATGGATGGATGGATGGATGGATGGATGGATGGATGGATGGATGGATGGATGGATGGATGGATGGATGGATGGATGGATGGATGGATGGATGGATGGATGGATGGATGGATGGATGGATGGATGGATGGATGGATGGATGGATGGATGGATGGATGGATGGATGGATGGATGGATGGATGGATGGATGGATGGATGGATGGATGGATGGATGGATGGATGGATGGATGGATGGATGGATGGATGGATGGATGGATGGATGGATGGATGGATGGATGGATGGATGGATGGATGGATGGATGGATGGATGGATGGATGGATGGATGGATGGATGGATGGATGGATGGATGGATGGATGGATGGATGGATGGATGGATGGATGGATGGATGGATGGATGGATGGATGGATGGATGGATGGATGGATGGATGGATGGATGGATGGATGGATGGATGGATGGATGGATGGATGGATGGATGGATGGATGGATGGATGGATGGATGGATGGATGGATGGATGGATGGATGGATGGATGGATGGATGGATGGATGGATGGATGGATGGATGGATGGATGGATGGATGGATGGATGGATGGATGGATGGATGGATGGATGGATGGATGGATGGATGGATGGATGGATGGATGGATGGATGGATGGATGGATGGATGGATGGATGGATGGATGGATGGATGGATGGATGGATGGATGGATGGATGGATGGATGGATGGATGGATGGATGGATGGATGGATGGATGGATGGATGGATGGATGGATGGATGGATGGATGGATGGATGGATGGATGGATGGATGGATGGATGGATGGATGGATGGATGGATGGATGGATGGATGGATGGATGGATGGATGGATGGATGGATGGATGGATGGATGGATGGATGGATGGATGGATGGATGGATGGATGGATGGATGGATGGATGGATGGATGGATGGATGGATGGATGGATGGATGGATGGATGGATGGATAGGAGCGCCCCCTTTGAAACGGGGTGGTGGCAATTGCCACCATGCTCAGCTTTTCTTTCTTTATTATTTTTGTTTGTTTACTGTGGTGGCAATTCTCATTAAGATTCGCCATCACCTTTACCTACGGTTTCCTACAATTCTAACCTTATGCCACATCTCTGCTTTTCAGCCACCAATCCTCCAATCGCTTTTTGCTGACTTCCACTGCAGATTTATTTACATGACCATTGTTATCTTTAAACCCTAGGGCCTCAGAAAGAGTGACTGTGCCTGCATCGACATCCGGATGGATACCATCACATTTGATTATGAGGTGTTCAATTGTTTCCACAGATCTACCACACACTGCACATGTGTCATCTTCTTCGTTAAATTTCTTTTTGTAGCTGCGCATTCTAAGACACCCTGATCTAGCTTCAAAAAGTAGGGCACTGCCTCTTGAGTTATCATAGAAAAATTCTTTCTTGATCTGCCTTTTCCAGTATCGATATAGTTCTACACTATGTTTCTTTTCCATTGAATTCATCCAATTTTTAACTTCCGCGTTTTTAACCTGTCGTTTAATGCTCTTTCTTTCTCCGTCCTCATGACCGGCATACTTACTGGTTTGTTTTCTAGTTCTTTTCCGCCACTGTGAGTCAACGTTCTTTCTGTATAAATATTTAAATACTTTAGCTGCCCACCTGTTATCGTCCAATTTCCTCAGGCGTTCTTCATATAGTATTTTACTCTTAGCTTCCCGTGCTTCGAACGATGCCCAGCCCATATCCCCTTGTACTGCCTCGTTTGTGGTTTTGCCGTGAGTACCTAGTGCTAATCTTCCAACAGCTCTCTGATTTACGTCTAATCTCGACTGAACTTCTGCCCTTAAGCACAGAACCGCATTGCCGAAAGTAAGTCCCGGCACCATTATTCCTTTCCAAATACCTCTTAGTACTTCATATTTGTTGTACCCCCATAATGCCCTATGTTTCATTATCCCGGCGTCTCTTCGTCCTTTTGCCCTAAGAGCCTGTTCATGCTTTTCCGTGTATATCTGCCCTTCGTTTAGCCATATCCCGAGGTATTTGTATTCGGCCACTTTGGTTATTTCATGGCCTTGTATTGTAAGCACCTGATCAGTGGTATCGTTAAAAATCATCACACCTGATTTAGTTGCGCTAAAACTGAATCCTAGAGCGTCTCCTTCGTCTCCACAGTAATTAACCAAAGTTTGTAAATCTTCCTGCCTATCTGCTAAGAGTACAATATCGTCCGCATACATTAAACCCGGGAGTCGCTGCTCAACTACATTTCCGCCTAATCTGTACGACAGATTATAACCCAGATTACTTTCTTCTAGCCTTCTTTCCATATTTATCACGTAAAGCATGAACAGCAGCGGTGATAGAGGATAACCTTGCCTTAATCCTTTGTGCACCCCCACAGTTGTGGTACTTTTTTTCCCTTCCCATGTAATTTCAACTTCATTATCTTGGTAGATTTCCTGTAGAAAATCAAGGCTAAAAACAGAGGTCTATTTTCCGCCTTAGCTATTTCTATGCATTGGGTAAGCACGAACAGGCTATCATCTAACCGCCTACCCCTTCTGAACCCATTCTGAAGTTCTCCGAGTATCCTATTCCCTTCTACCCATGACTGCATTTTTAATTTCACCGCCTGCATTGCCAGCCTGTACATAACAGATGTTATCGTAATCGGACGGAAGGGTTTTATGTTCATCTTATCTCCTTTCCCTTTATAAATCAAATTCATTTTACTCTGTCTCCAACTGTGCGGAATTTGCTGATTTGTTATGACTGCCTCCAATGCTTTTATCAGCGCTTCCTTGCTTCTTGAGCCAAGTTCATTAATCAGCTTAATTGGAATTTCGTCTATCCCTGCGGATGTGGTTTTAGGAATATTCGCTTCCGCCTTTTCCCAGTTAAGGCTAGTCAGTTCTAAGCTGTTCTCTTTTGTGCTGTCCTGTGTTGCCGCCTCACTTGTGGAGATTACCCCATTGGCGTTGCTAAAAGACGCAGCTATAAATGACGTAATGTAGTCCACAGCATCGTCTCGCTCTAAACATTTTCCTTCAGCATCTATAATCTGTTCCTGCTTTCTTTGATTTGTTTTTCCCAACCAGCTTATATGGTTCCAGAAATTTTTTGGCCCCCCTTTATTTGCCTCGCGAACTTCAGCCAGCCATTTATCAGAGGACTGCTTTATTTTAGCCTGGACTAGGACCTGAACTTGCTGTTTCTTTTGTCGATAAGATTCCCACTTTTTGCCTATTTCCTCTTGAGATAACTGCGCCCTCTTTGCTTCTCTGTGTTCCCTTGAAGCCACCCGTCGTTGTTCGATGGCCTCCTTAATTTCCATATTCCACCAGCTTCGTGGCTTCCTCTTTCCTCTCCAGCGGTTAACTCCTTTCACTTGTTTCATTTTTGTAGCGATGAGCAGTTCTAACTGATTATAATCCCAATTTTCCATGTGGCGTTTCTCAATTACTTCTTCTATATCGGCTGATATTAGCGCTATTTGTTCATCATTTAATTTTGCGTTGTCTTTTGGACTTGGCTGCATTTCTCTTTTGACTAGGGCTCCCAACTGTAGACTAATACGTTTATGATCACTTCCTAGGCTGTCCTTCCCCTCTTCGTCTATTTCCATTATTGCGAGCTTGCTATAGAAGCCCTGCGACATTAGACAGTAGTCAATGGTTGTTTGCCTGTTACGGGATTCCCACGTGATTTGTCCCTCACATTTAGTTTCTCTATTGACAATAACTAGGTTGTGGCTGTGCCTGAAACAGCGCCACCTGCCGGCGCAGTGGCGCATCGCTTGTCAGCTCTAACTCAGCGCCGGTAAGGGTGTGAGGGCTCGCCGCTATCATCTTTGTGACATTCTTTACGTAATTACCACAGCCGGGGTTAACAAACAGCGAAGATGCCAAAAGGGGGTAGAAAAAAAAGGAACCGCTAGAAGAAAAGACGAAGGCCAGGGTCGGACACACGAGATGCCTGGCGCATCAGCGAAGCTCGTCGATAACTTGAGATGCCTCACACCTGCGCGGCGTGGCATCATCGGAACTTCCAGGCGCTCTGCTCCCTCTCTCCCTCTCCTCCGCGCTCTCCTTTCGAATTCGTTTCCGTTTTCCGAAGAATAAGATCAGTCTGCTCGGAATGTGCACGCTGTCAGCGAGTCTCGTTTTATCCCGCAGCGAGGACGAAGCCGTCGCTACAAGTCTATGCTGGAGCATTCGGTGCAATGCAGATATAAACCTGTGCGAACGCGGCCGAGGTGTGAAGTCATTCTGAAATGCTGCAGCTGACATTTCCGGGACATCCTTTCGAGCACACTGACTTCCAGAGAACTAAATGAACGATCACACTGCCCATATACTGAGTGTACGCAATTTAATGCATGCTCGATGTTCCTTGAAATCGTAGATAATTACAACATTGTTTAGTATTTATGCAGATGCATGGAAACAAACTAATACCATGCAAGGCCTTCGCTTCCCACGATAATAATAGGCGAAACCAGTAGAAATCAGCTAATATACATTTGCATAATCGGTTCGCACAATGTGTCGACACGTCTTCGGGTCAAAGACGATGACCGTTTCATCAATAGCAGTGACTAAATGATAGTTAATCGCTGCTACTAGCGGAGGCTCCCGAGAAAGCGTTCCGAGGTAGCAGTGCTCGCTGCATCCTTGAGGGTCTCGTTGCGCTGTTTCTCAATTTAGACGGTCGCGAGCACAGAACCAAACACCACCGTAGCGGTCAGTCCCTGCACCGACATCAGTATAACACACGAAATAACACGGCGCCAAAGTGGCCGGCGTGACAAAGCAGGTGATAGCGCCCGAAATAACACGACTGACGACGTTCCGGAAACAAGGACGCACGGCGATTGTAACGGCAGCGCAATTCGAAAATTCAAAAGGGATAGAGGTGAAGGGACCTTCCCTCCTATCAGAACCCTGTCGTTGTGTATCCATCCGCCTAGTGTGAGGAGGTTCTTCGAATTAGCCGGAACGGAAGTGGCTCGCGCTTTCCTCCCCTGGGCTGCATGCGCATGTATTTATCGATTCCCAAGAGCAAACGGATGCACTGCGGTAGTTAAAGTAAGAATTTGAAAATTAGAACCGCAACCAATTCTGGGCTCAGCCAAATCGTTAGAAATATTTACTGCAGTGAACCTGGGCGTGCAGCACACAACAACTAGCGGCTAGTGCTTACACGCGCAGCCTGCGACGACTTGCACACAGGGCACCCAACTCGCGCAAACATTCCATCCACAATTTTTCTTGCATCAACGGCTATATGCAGGAATTTTCAGCAGCTCTGGGCTAGCAGCCCTTCGAGAATTGGGCCCTGGCCACAGTTTGTGTGTTGCAGCTCATACTGAGCGATAGTACAGGCTGTTTTAGTTTCGGCCCCATCAGCCTGGTTCCAGAGCCCACTGCGGTTCCGCTCGGTAACCAGTTCCTTTCGCCTCCTCTCATTGGCCGACCGTCGTCATGTCCGGCGTGACGAAAAACTTCCGGAGGCAGCTCCGCGTTTTTCGTCTACGTCACGGGGCGCGGCCACGGCGCCGAAAGGAACCGTTCCGCCACAGGAACCGCGGCGAGTAGGTCCTCTTCGCGGCAACCGCTGCCGCACTCTTGTAAACAAACATGGCGGCGCCCATGACCCCGTTTCTTTTCGCGGCTCTTTGCGGAGAGAAGACCAAGAAACAGGGAAGATGCCTTCGATCTGTCGGAGGAGGATTTCCGCCGCCATTTCAGAATGAGTAAGGCGCTGGTGCGTAGGCTGCGTGCTGATCTTGAGGACGAAATCGGGACGAAGGGGCCGACCGGACTGCCGACAGAAGCGAAAGTTCTGTGTGCGCTTCGGTTTTTTGCGACCGGGAGCTTTAAGGCTTCTGTCAGCAGTGAGGTGACCATCCAACTCTCGCAATCCTCAATGAGCAACAGCATCGGCGCAGTAGCGCTAGCTATAACTAGCGCAGGCAAGCGAAAAGGGTGGGTAACCTTTCCGTCCACGCCAGCGGAAAAGCAGCGGGAAGTGGAAGAATTTTTGCACCGCGGCCGAATTCCTGGTGTTGTTGGCTGCATCGATGGAACCCTCGTTGCCATCAGTCAGCCCAAAGGTCTCAGCCCTGGTGAAACGCAGGCATTCATGACCAGAAAGGGCTACTACGCCCTAAACACGATGTCGGTAAGTACTACACGTCTGTCCTCGTTAAAAAAAAATACAGAATTCGCGAATGTCAGCCACCTGCGTGGATTGCGTGCATTTGTATGCTTAAATTTTAATGCACTCAAAATTGGAGGGAGGAAACGTCATTTACTTTGTCGGGTAACATGTTAACGATACTTATGAAAAACAAATTCCACCAAGGTTTCCGCATAATTTTCATAATATCACTAGAGTATTGCATTCTGCGTCACAATTGTGGCCCTACATGACAGACAGTTAAAATTGTTATAGATAACAGGTATACGCGGCAAGACAACATATAAAAGGCACCATTTTTATTAGAATAATGCCCCCTTCCCTATCTTTGCAAAAACTTAACATGAATATTTCTTAAAATTATGCTCATATCATGTTCCAAGAGTGTGCTGCTTTTATGAAAATTTCAGAGTGAACTAGGGCCATGGCTTTTTTCATACTCATTAGTTTGTCACCAGCATGTGTCAGTCTTTCTGCTAACTTTGTATATTTGCAGGTCTCAGATTCAAAACTGAGAACCTACGCTATTGATCCGCGACGACCAGGATCCACACACGATGTCTTTTGCTTGAAACACTCATTCCTGTGGAAGAGAATTGCCCAACAAGGGCTACTTTGTCCTGATGAGTTTCTGCTTGGTGAGCCGTCTTATCTGAACCAGGCAAATACAGAGACTGAGCCCGGTTTTTATTTTTACACAGGTGACAGTGGCTACACACATGAGCCCTGGCCGATGACCCCTGTACCTGGCCATCCAAGCCTCCAGACACCAGAGGGGGCCTACAATCATGCACACTCTTCAATAAGGACAGCTGCGGAGCGCTGCATTGGGGTGCTGAATAACAGATTTCGGTGCCTTCAAAGGTATCCAACTCTGCATTACAGCCCCAAGCGTTCAGCTACCGTTATTGCAGCATGTGCAGAGCTCCACAACCTGTGCCTTGAAGAAGGTGACCCTTTTGACGGTTCACAGAGCAGTCATGACAACAGCGACAGCGAGGATACTGAGCAGGAGGATGACACCGCTGCACAAAACGTACCACCATCATCTTCCACTCACTCCACA